>NC_088295.1:75587087-75936897 GCF_032854445.1 Liolophura sinensis | reverse complement strand
ATTCCGCTGTGCCTTCACCAAGTGTACGCAGGCTCACATCTTTCTTTAATACAGTCTATATACTATATACTAAAAATGGACATGTGTTGTTAAGTTAACCGATTTGATAAGCAGTTAACCTGCTAATATTCGTGGGTCTCTCCCAGGCTCGTCCTGGTTTCCTCCCACCATAATGCAGGCCGCCGTCGTGTAAGTGAAATATTCTTGAATACGGCATTAAACAACAATCAGATTAAAAATTAAAAAATAAATAAATAAATGACGAGCTTTATTAATTCATCAGTAAAGGTTAGCAACAATGCAATGCATCCAATCATATATTATGGTCAGAAAGTGCATTTGTGACATCTGGTCCAACAAGGTTCTGGACTATCTTGACATGCCACATACATGTAGGCCCCAGCCTCGGATGTTGTCGAATTTCTCTGAGTACTGACAGATATGAATATTTTTTTCCTTTTTTTTTTTTTTTGCTGCCCACGCACTTCCGCTTAGTTTGTAAATCAATACGACAGATTCAACGTCTCCCAAATAGCTTTGAATCTGCCATCAGCGCGGTATGGGCGCTGGCTATCGCTTCACTACGGTAGAATATACCCAATGTGTAAGCTGAGTATACAGATAAACCAGTAACAAAAGGAATATGTTAAGTGTCAGTTGAACTGCCGTTTATTAGGTAATCTGAGGTCTCAAGTAGAAATGGACGGAGAGTCCCAGCTCTTGGAGAGGTACACAGTCTGATTGCTGTAATGTTATACTGGATAACTTCGGCCTCATACGCCTGCGTGCACTGTTCACACAACGTGATCTCGGGCCAGATCGACAGCGTGGAGCTTGTTCCTACTCGGGTTATATATGGAAGAGACGTTGTTGTGATACCAAGCAAAGGACAATGTCGGATTGTGTGGACAGAGATAGAAGAGGCGGTTTGACACGCCCTTGCTGTATTACGGCCTCGCAGCCACATACAGACGTGTTCCAAATTTGACAAGATACATGTCCCTCTAGCATCGTCTATGACGCCAAACAAGTTAAAACTGCAGGGAATAGATTATATATGCAGAAATAGCTTAAGACGGAACTTACGGAAACCAATTAGTGTTACGCTGAAAAAAATTTGGTGGAAAAAACCTCGTAATAACGAGAAAATGTCTGTGCAAATTGTTGCAATATAAGTGTGAAATGGAGTGGCCGTAGAATCTACAGGAAGTCTTGCGGTACACTTGGACCTGGATACACCAATTCTGTGAGGTTAAATAAGTTACAGGTAGTCGGCGATTAGCCTTTGGCAGTTGGCTAGTCAAAGGGGACCAAGCATTACATTACTGAAAATATAATGGGCTACATTTTTATTAATGCAGCACCTACAGTCTTGGTACATCTTGTTTCCAGCATGACACTAATGGGCTTCCGTGAAAACCAGTTAGAAGGCTAAATTGGAGATATACTACATTCATGTGTATACTGGTAAAAGCTATTAGGGAGCTTCATTAATTTATAAATACCTAGTTTAAATTTTTTTTCGCTATCATTTGTTGCCACAACTAGACTGCCTGGGAAATTGTTTATGCCTGTATGAGCACGAAGGCATTATAGCCATACTTTGATTATTGGGTCATGATTATAATATTAGTTATAACTATTCGTACCCGGTAACTCCAGTCGCCTGCAACTCACCACATGCATTTATCTTAACGACCATTGCACGAGCTATAATACTTATGCGAAAACTGGACGACTAGAATTCTAGAGATAACCACAAAATGAATCGATCAGTCAGTCTGTGTGTAACTTACTATCAAATATCAAATTCCGACATCGATCAGTAATCAATAGCTGATCGATTAGAGTCTGGGAAAGTCCGAAGGGTGCCGTACAGTTTGGCCTCCGGTGTATATACGGCCCGTGGCGACCACTTAACACGAGATTTCTTATCGACATGCTCAGGCCTACTTGACAGGCCCCGCTAGCCGCTTCACGTATGATTTTCAGGCATGGCGAATCGCCACTTTCTTCGCTCTATACACTTCAGCTTTATTTGACAACAGCTTAACACCTTCTCTCGTTACTTAATAACGATGACGGTGGCGTGTTGTCTGTATCCTTCTCGGTAGGCCTAGCTCCTGCTTGGTGGACAGACAGGAACAGCTTGGAAGCTATAGCTATAAACCATCGTCAGGACGACAGATGTATAGTTGTAATGGGCAACGATGGAAAGTATGCAAGTAGAATGTACAGGTACGCTGTGGATGGCCAGATGATATCCGAATGAAGCCGATATGGTTATTTCTTTGTATCTTTTGTACCAAACACTTCCCACTAAATAATTCCTTAAGGCTATATAACAGCGTCAAGACGTGTGATTCCCCCCTGTAGTGTGTAATAGACTTTCCCGGCCTTTGAACAGCTAGCTTGTGATACCGCCATGCATCCACCTGCCTACTGGGCTTATGCCATGAGGTGACCAAAGAACCTCGGTCATTTCTTTATTATGCTGGTTATAGCTGTGCTGTCTCCTGCTTGAACCATCTGAAGCCTTTAATTATCACACAGTTTCGACATTACCTGCAAAAATGAATAATAAAGCCCGTGGCAAATTGGAAGAAGTCACAGAGCAAACAAAACTCCTGATCTCATGCACATGCATATACGCCATCTCTAGGGAACCACGTGACCAAGCAATCCATACGTATCAAGTTCTGCAGGGCATGCCCTGTGGGATGTGAACTGAACATGAAGAGAAATTAACCACAATTGCTATGTTTCAATGACAAAAATAGCAAAAATGAACATCACGTATTTTTGTATATTGTACTTCATGTTTTTCTGGCCAAATCTTTCAGTCTTTAATGATACATTGTGCTCTACATTCATAACTTTTTTGTACATGTCATGCATGGTATTGTACACAAAAACGTGGGTTCAAACCCGGGTATAGGGTCATACCAAAGACCTTAAAAATGGTACTTGTTGGCTAGCTGAATTTATTGGCGCTCAGCACTGCGAGGATAGAACAACGAAACAGGAATGGTTGGCCCGGTGACTGGGTGGAGTGTCCTTTCTGGTGTCTTCGGCATGATATCCAGTGGTGGCAGCACATGGGTGGCAAAATAGACTCCCTCTGGTACAAGAAATCACAGTATATATATATATATATATATATGTGTGTGTGTGTGTGTGTGTGTGTGTGTAAATACACTTAATGTCTCCTCTCCGTTACATCACTGCAAAATACATCCATCAATTCATACATACATACATACCATGAGTGGCTCTTCAGGACGTCTACATGTATATGCCATGCATGCGTGGTGTTATATGCAGGATATGTAGGCCCTACACATACAGCCATAGCGTATGCGGTGTTACATGCATGTGTGGTCATTTTCCCGTTTTCTCCCTGTTTCTGGGGTCGTAGTGACAATAAACGTTGCTCGAGTGCATATGGTCGTTTGCGCAATCTTAAACCCCGTCCAGACTATGTAACATCACTCAACTTTTGTTGACTCAACAAGAGTCAACTTGAAGCTGAGTGAACAATTTGAGACGTGTTGATTAGTCTGGACGGGTTCCTCAACTTCGTTCAACAACTCTCAACACTATCCCACACGGCTGAATAGGAAATGTGCATGTGTATTTTTTGTCAACAAGTTGTGTTAAGTTGAGTGAAAGTAGCCAATCAGCGAGCGTGTAGAAATAACGTGACCGTCTTAATACACGTGACCTGAGCAAAATGGCGGCACCATAGGCGAAAGAGAGAAACTGATCTAACAATGAGACAGTTTCGTTGACACAGGAGTATGAAAAATATACTTGACCGTACAACACTCTTTCTAAAGATTACAAAGACAGAGACGAAAGAAAATCATTGTGTTTCATGCACTGGAAAAAAAAATGGAGAGAAAAATTTCCTTGCAATCTATCGAATGTTTGGTGAAAAAACACAGCTCAACACACGACGACAGTGTTAGACAATGTTGACCTATCTGATTTGTAGTGTGGACGGGACACTCAACTTACCTCAACAGCATTCAACATGCCGTTGAGTCAACAAACATTGAACAATGTTGGATAGTCTGGACGGGGCTTAACTTTCGCTGAAGACCACTTCTCTTCACACTAAACATCAAATACATACATAAAAGATAACTAAATGTGAGCTGATACCCTCAGAATACATAAACTCGAGCCAAAAACTCGAGACATGCGCAGTAACGTTGGTATGTGGCCTTTCGGATGTGTTAAGCACAATGCAAATCAGGTCTACATGATGACACCAGACATGCATATTCACATCAAACTTCTGCCAAAATGATCTTTGATTACATCTTACATCGCATGTGGTGAAATTACGGTACCTTAGATGAATGGTCATTTGTGACATTGTTAGATAAACATTTTATTAGAGTATTTGGCTTGCTCAGTGATAATTTCGTCGCCAGCGGAAACGGCTTTGTGTAAGTGGACAATGAAGCGTCTATCTAACTGAAACTTGCGCACAAATTTAGATGATAATGCACCTGGGAGATCATTGTTCAGTGAAAACAATGAAAAATGACGCTGTCTTTACCCTCGTGTTAATATGCACGCTTTTCGGTATTACATGCTTGCACCTATTGTGTGAGTCTCCAAATTGTTGTTTTTGTCAGTTACAGCAACCATTATGAAATATTAATATTTGATAGCCTGTCCAAACAGTTTGCATGATTTACATGTTCGATGCAGTTTATCAAACAACGAATCTGAATCATCACACAGACAAACCATACACTGTAACAAATTACACAGTAAGTTTACAGTGAAAAGTGCTGGAAATTTTGTAACCAGTTCTTTTCACTGTAGATTTACAAGATGTGCTGTTTAATATTTACACCCAAAATAGTAGTATATTTCCACATATACCATTGTAAATAATCAGTTAACTCCATTGCAAATTTTACATTACGGCAAAGTGCACTGTAAATGGTCAAACCACTACAGTTTTACAGACCATGCTGTAAACACACATCGACTAGAGTAAAGTTACACCACACAGGTACAGTATTAAGCTGAAAAATGGTATAAAATATTTACAACACTAATTTACTGTACCAACATACCATGTTTCAGGCTGTAAATTTGCATACATACGTTCACGAGGTGGAGGAAGCAGCAAGACGTATCTGTTCTGGGTGATTCTGAAGCCAGAACCACACTTTTTCCGCATATAGTCTTCCAGGGCGACATGAGTTTGCTATGTGATATTTTCCCGATATATAAAGTTATATTTTATCAACAAACCGTCATCCTACATATCACGATGTAACCTTTACTACATGTTGCTTAGGCACTGGTATACATAGCGATTAACCCGCGCCCATGTAATGATTATCTTCGTTTGAAGCAGATAAATCGCAACTGGCCCTGATTACTTCCAGAGCTGTTCGCGAATTACTGTCACCACAGGGCACCGTTATAGCATATGTCGCAGCGCATGTATATAAGCTCTTGCATGTACCTTTCCGTATGGCTGATTGGTATAGACAGTGGCTTGCTTTCTCAACATCCAAGTTTATATTGGAACATCGGTTTATCTATCACGGAGAAAAGTTTGTTAATCCCAATTATGCAAGGCACCACTTCCACGCACATTACACTGTACAACATTGCATTCATAATTGCCATGGTTTCATTTATACGCTCTAAAGTAAAAAAAAACACTCCACATTTCCACAGATGACACATACTTTATATATTCTGTGTGCTGACCTTATTTATACTCCTAACTCTAACGCTGTGCAAAAGGCAGTCCAAGTTCTAATATTTAGGTCAGCTCTTGCAGGGCTGTTCATACTTTTAAAAGCCAGGGCACTGAGGTATAAGAAGCTCTGCAACTTTGAGCTTCTGGAAATGGCAAGCATGTGCTGCAGTGCAAGTAAATATGTAAAATGTATTTGTAGGAATCTGCAAAGTAGAATTCTTTGTGACATTCCAGCAAAGCCAAACTTCATCAAGATGTACTGTACCGTGATTAGGTGATGCCACTCGCTGTATGCAGGCCTGTTTCTCTCCAGAAACATGTACCAAGTGTTCGTACCATGTTATTGTTATGTTACTGTCATAATAAATGTCTTAATGATATATACAGCTATAGATGTTCATTTCAACAGTGTACGGCAGCCTGTTTTGATTACTGACAAGGCCAGCTGGGGTTGAAATTCTTTTTTTTTTTTTTTTGACTGGGTAGATGCACAAATACTAACTTATATGTATATAACTATGTCAGTTGTATTGCTATATCGTATACACTGTACATGTATATATGGGATCAAATGTGAAGGTTATATGACACTTCAGACATCTTTTACCTCTACTTTCTCCTACACCCCCTTACATGTAAAATGAACTGTTCTCCGTGTATATGGTGTTAGGTTGAACAGTTTGAAATTATTTGCTCTCAGATCAATGGAAGCTAAATATTTTTGTGACTCTTTGAAGCTCTAGCCATGCAGGTCGAGGATATATATAGCGTTTGTAAACACTAAGAAAGGCGGTTGTTTGTTGTTGTTTTCTGCGGGCACTCCGGTTTTCTTCATCCATAATCCTAACCGCGGTCAAATAAGTGAAAAACTGTTGAGTATATGGCATTAAAATACAATCAAATGAATAAATAAATGAGTTAACTACCGTACAGCCGCGTTTGCCTCAGAACTGCACCTTTCTTCAGCGAGAGAAAGGGTAAAACTCCGAAATCCAGTCATGGTACATATATGTCACGTCCAACAGTCACGCGGGGCAATACGCTCATCAGTGTGGAAATTAGTGTATGTATATGTATGTATTGTATCCTTGGGGTTTAGCATCGTACTTACAACAATTTTCTGTCATATGGCGACGAGGAATCAATAGTTGTGTGTACATATATTTTGACTTCTTTTTATGAGTTCATGCCGCCACTGAGTTGACGCCACTGAAGTGTCATGCCGAAGACACCAGACATGACAACCCATCCAGACACATTATACTGACACCGGGCCAACCAGTCCTGTTTCCTTTCTGTAGCCTCATAGCGCTCAGCGTCAAGCGAGGCAGCATCAATGTACTATACCAGTAAGATGTCATGTTCCAACATTTGCATGGCGGACATTTCACTTGGCCAGTATGCTGTTCACTTAAAGGATAGTATGTAACATTGGGCATTAAAGCTTACAGCTTCTGCGTTTGAAGTTTTCCACTAGCTTTAGTGTAAGTCTCCGCGAAGAGGAAGTACATGTACTAAATCCAATATTGCAGTAAGTTCAACACGAATCAGTATGGCTCTCTGATAACGACTCTTTACAAATCTGCACATACATGTACACAGTTACACAGAGTGGTAGACAAATTACTCAAAAATACACGTCACTGATGATATGTGATACAAAATTCACAAATTTATGGGATGTACGTGCTTGCCACAATATTCTGTACTGTAACTCGTACACAGTAGTATTTACACAGACTGGCGAACATCAATGAAGTTAAAATTACAGAGTATTAATTGTGTCCAGCTTTCCTTCTTCGTCCTTCGTTTAATAGCGAGTATACAGACTGGAACCCTGGAAATAACGAGAACAAAATGGCGATCACACCACAAGCATCGGGCTGAAAAGGTTATCCTCTCGGAAATCACGGCTATACCGGAATTGCAATCATATTGTGTTATCTATACACAGGAGATTTCATTATTTCCGGAATAACTTGTACTTCTATATCGCTTAAATAGAAAATAGCACATGCCAGCTGATACCCCGCAATAGGCTTTATTTACAATTGTGTGTGTGTGTGTGTGTGTCTGCCAGGATATAGTATATCCCAAGTGTATCCAAAGATTTTTTATTTAGATTACAACACACCAACTTGGATTTATCTGGACTCACATAATCATATCAACGCTGCACTCAACAAATCTCTTCTAACACTACACCGGTCGGGTTTTGGGGTTGGGGAAACCGGAGTGGTCAGAGGAAAAAAGCCGCCCTTCGCCAAGTACCTCACAGACCCCCTGACCTAAAGTTCCAGTCGAACCAACAAAAGCGGGTTTTAACATTGCCAGCTCATTGGTCACAGACTTACGTCATTTGAATAATATGTATTAGAATGGAGTGCACATGGGGACATGATAACACTGTGTAGTAATCTGGTCGTTCAAGACAATGTTATATACGGTCGCACATTTGATCTCGTGTGTGCCTGCTGTGTTGTGAAGTGTATGGGGACATGATAAAACTGTGTAGCATTTTGATTGTTCATGACAATGCTACATACGGTCAGGCATTTGATCTAGTGTGGGCTGTATTGTGAAATGTATGGGGATATGATCACACTGGTTGCAACTGGGAAAACGGCGTGGTGTTCTACCTTCCGTGAGGCATGTCTGGCATGGTTACACGGTGTGGTATTCTACCTTCTGTGAAGTATGTCTGACATGGTTGCACGGTGTGGTATTCTGCCTTCTGTGAAATATGTCTGACATGGTTGCAGGGTGTGGTATTCTACCTTCTGTAAAGTATGTCTGACATGGTTACACGGTGTGGTGTTCTACCTTCTGTGAAGCATATCTGACATGGTTACACGGTGTGGTGTTCTAGTAATCTACCTTCTGTGAAGTATGTCTGACATGGTTACACGGTGTGGTATTCTACCTTATGTGAAGTATGTCTGACATGGTTACACGGTGTCGTGTTCTACCTTCTGTGAAATATGTCTGACATGGTTACACGGTGTGGTATTTTACCTTCTGTGAAGTATGTCTGACATGGTTGCACGGTGTGATATTCTGCCTTTTGTGAAATATGTCTGACATGGTTGCACGGTGTGGTATTCTACCTTCTGTGAAGTATGTCTGACATGGTTACATGGTGTGGTGTTCTGCCTTCTGTGAAATATGTCTGACATGGTTACACAATGTGGTATTCTACCTTCTGTGAAATATGTCTGACATGGTTGCACGGTGTGGTATTCTACCTTCTGTGAAGTATGTCTGACATGGTTACACGGTGTGGTTATTCTACCTTCTGTGAAGTATGTCTGACATGGTTACACGGTGTGGTGTCCTACCTTCCGTGAAGTATATCTGGCATGGTTACACGGTGTGGTATTCTACCTTCTGTGAAATATGTCTGACATGGTTACACGGTGTGGTATTCTACCTTCTGTGAAATATGTCTGGCATGGTTACACGGTGTGGTATTCTACCTCTTGTAAAGTATGTCTGACATGGTTACACGGTGTGGTATTCTACCTTCCGTGAAGTATATCTGACATGGTTACACGGTGTGGTATTCTACCTTCTGTGAAATATGTCTGACATGGTTACACGGTGTGGTATTCTACCTTCTGTGAAATATGTCTGACATGGTTACACGGTGTGGTATTCTACCTTCTGTGAAATATGTCTGACATGGTTACACGGTGTGGTATTCTACCTTCTGTGAAGTATGTCTGACATGGTTGCACGGTGTGATATTCTGCCTTTTGTGAAATATGTCTGACAAGGTTACACGGTGTGGTATTCTGCCTTCTGTGAAGTATGTCTGACATGGTTACACGGTGTGGTATTCTACCGTCTGGGAAATATGTCTGACATGGTTACACGGTGTGGTAATCTGCCTTCTGTGAAATATGTCTCACATGGTTACCCGGTGTGGTATTCTACCTTCTGTGAAATATGTCTAATATGGTTGCACGGTGTGGTATTCTGCCTTCTGTGAAATATGCCTGACATGGTTACATGGTGTGGTATTCTACCTTCTGTGAAGTATGTCTGACATGGTTACACGGTGTGGTATTCTACCTTCTGTGAAATATGTCTGACATGGTTACACGGCGTGGTATTCTACCCTCTGTGAAGTATGTCTCACATGGTTGCACGGTGTGATATTCTACCTTTTGTGAAATATGTCTGACATGGTTGCACGGTGTGGTATTCTACCTTCTGTGAAATATGTCTGACATGGTTACACGGTGTGATATTCTACCTTCTGTGAAGTATATCTGTCATGGTTACACGGTGTGATATTCTACCTTCCGTGAAGTATATCTGTGATGGTTACACGGTGTCGTCTTCAACCTTTTGTGAACTATGTCTGATATTGTTACACCGTGTGGTGTTCTTGTGATGTTATTCGGGATTCGATCCTGCTACTTATGACGATCGGCGCGTGATGATGCCTGAAAAGACAATAGTGCACCTATCTCCGATCGGCTTAACTACGGCGCGAACAATCCAGTTCCAGTGATTGAGTAGGCCAACACTGGTGGAAGTTATACTCTTACATGCACGTACGCATCGGTAACCATGCATCCAGCTGTTCCTATTGTTTATATATGTTTATATATTTGTGTTTAGCTCGTCCCACCTGTGACCTGGCCAGATAATAAACAGCTGATATATATATATATATATATATATATATATATATATATATATATATATATATATATATATATATAGACGCTCATCAGCAGGTATCCATGACCTTGTCATTTTCCAGGACAGCTATGAGCATATGATACTGATATCTGGATAGGGCCCTATTTAAATATGCATGTTTCTTAACCAAACTGGCAGGCCTATATAGTGCTAAATACCCTTGTACATAGTTTCTTTACAAAATAACTTCACCGAGATAATGATAGCAATGGTACCTGCAAAGAAGGGATGTACAGGGAGTTTATGGGGAGAAGATGTAGAGGGTGGGACGACCTTTTTCAACAACATAGGCGCCTTTATATGCATAAAAACTAGTGTACACGTAGAATTAGGCACAGACCTACTCTCAAGGCAAAGCTTAACTTGCTCAGCAGTAAAAGGTTGACGCAGGGATTGGTTACAAGTTCATATTTGTCTGACCCAGTTTTTGATTGTCTTAAACTCCGGTGTCAGTGAGGGTGAAGCATGCGAGTAAACATGCACATTGATGAAGGGGAATGTGAGAGAGGCGGAGGGGGGGGGGGGGGGGGGGGGTGAGATGGAGCTGGAGCAAAGGCCCCCAGGGAGATGCCAGCCGGGAACCTGCTGCAACCTGTTCTTGGAGTGGCGAGATGTTGTCAGAATATGTTGTGGTGAGGCTCCATACGGTGACATTCATCACTAACCATAAGTACATTCATCTTTAACCACAAGTCTCTGGTCGTCCTTGGTAAGGTCTAATAGCAACCTGCGGATAGTCGGGCTTTCCCACGGGCTCTGCCCGGTTTCCTTCCATCATAACTAGCAAACTGCAGATAAAACATAGACTTACATGTGCATATTTACACAGATGTGTAACTGGTCTACTATCAGGTGTCTTTGACATAGCCTTCCAGTGAGACAGCACAAAGACGCTCGATGTAGTGTTCAAAGCGACGTCAAACGCCAAACAATCAAGTTATACACGCAGATTAACAAAATGTCATGTTAAACATGCTTCTATATATATCTTGTGCAATCATGTTTGTTGACATACACACTTGAAATGAACTTTCAGATGTAACTGGGGTTTGACGTGTATATATTAGTGAGTAAGCTATTGTTCGAAAACTTAAAAGCAGTATACAATGTACTTACATGTATGAACTATTCAGCGAAACACTGAAACTCTTTATATCTTAAAATCTATCTAGACCATATAAGGCATCTCACTGCACACTTTACGTAAATGTATGTGTGTGATGCGGATGTACAGGTATATGTACCTTGAAGCTGACATAGTCGGCTATGCGCCATAAATAAATGTCAAAGCATGGAGCTGTATACTGTATACTTCATACATGTATCAAAGAGTTTCGTTGGGTGGCCACAATTAAAAGATGATTGCAGTTGGAAACTGGGCTAAAAAAGGCTTAACTCTTTCAAATTAAAGATTAAATACATGTATACAGAGACAGCGATAGTCCTGGATATTTGATCAGTGTTGTTATAGTCGAGGACTTGTGATCATCATTCCCATAAACAATGTATTAACAAAGTTCTACATGTATATACATCTAGAAACTGTGAGGTTTGGTCAGGATACAATGAGATGACCGTATATTGTCCACTCTTTAATTCTGTCATTCAGTATATGATCGATGGCTGCGCGTATAGAATTACAGTACCGCCATGCCATTAACCATTATGCATACATATTAAATACCACATGTATACAAGTATTTGCTGAAGGCAAACTTCAAAAAGCTTCATATCTAAGCTGGTGACTTCCTTTACGACGTTGTTGCATGTCTTGTAGTACATGTACATCACATCGGTTGTTACAAGTTGATTGAGCGCCAGTCTGTAAGTATAAAAGCATACGATGTTTGTGGACATGCACACGAGCTAATCATTGGAAACACGCCAGTAAAAAATGGAAATACATTTTCTTTGTTGTTGTTTTTTTATGAGTATGTCTGTAACTGTGAGTGATTAAGTACGCATTAATCAACCGCTATTACTCGCCCACACCCACACCAACACCAACCGCTATTACACACCCACACCCACGCCCACACCAACCGCTCAGTATAAATATATATCAGCAACAAAAATTAAAACAGCATCTCCAAAACCCTTTTGACGATAATCCGAACAATAACATTATGTGCACCTTTATTTGGTGTTACGAATGTTACATGGCCATCTGGTTACCATGGCAACATGCGAAGTGGACGAATATGGGTTGCCATGCAAATACGGCCTCATTACACTTCAAGTGATACCCCTGACCAGAACATATACCTGTATATGATGTTGCTGAAATATGCACAACCGTCTGGTTGCCAGGGTAACATTCGAAGCGGACCAATGAGGCTCCAACCACACCATCTCACCAATTAACGCGAAGTGGCGTTAAGCCATAACTCTTGAACAATTCTTAATTCTTAAACAAGGAGGTTCTAACCTAGCTGGTGCGACAGCAGCCTAACGTCAGAATTGTGAGTACAAATGTACTTGGGGATAAAGCGTGGTGTTCCTTATTCAGTTTTCTTCATCCATAATTACGGCGACCGCCTGATACCAATGAGTGTCTGTTTATAATCAAATTTCGTTCCGATGTAATTGTCGTAATCGTCTTGGACCTTGGCCAGTGATTCATATACAGACTAATGTAACAGGCTTAACATGCATATAGGCCTCTGGAGTACCAAATCCATGTCGTGCCGCGCTTAAAGGCGTTTATAGGGCACAGGCTGGATTGCATGCATTGCGCAGAGCGCGCAACTGTTGAGCTCACATGTACATAACCGTATACATAAGGCTCTGTATGCACTGCTTTTGGGCGAATTCCATGTCTAACAGGTTGCACTGATGCCATTATAAACACACTCCTGTAAGGATCAGCTGCGTAGCGTAGTGAGATGCCATAAACAAGGGCTGCTACGTGCAACACATGCGGTATAAATGCTCGTCTCATTGGTATAGCCAGGAACTCATCTGTTTTTCTATTGACGCAGGATACATGTATGTAGGCCTATACTCCGTGCGCATGTACAAAATATTAGACCTCAAAACTCACACTAAAAATCTGGTCGCCGTCGAGCTTATTGGCTTGCGTGTCTTTGAATCGCTGGGACACACGAGATGCGAGTTCAATCCCGGTCTTGGATAGAACATTTATTATCGGTTTTTATGGATTAGTGAAGCCTTTCTGACAATAAGCTATGGAACACGCTCGGACATGTGACCGTCAACACAGGTTTTCGTTGAATGCCACTTGTTTCCCACCAGTATATGCATGTTGCTCACGTCTGTACTTCATGATCACATGTATGTAGCAAAGCTGGTGAGTTAATTGCTATGGATCGATGGTTTACTCCGGTCACTCTGGTTTCTTCTACGCATAAAACTGACCGCTATCGTACTATAGTACATTGAAATTCTTGAATATATTGATAGCAGCAATCAAATAAGTAAACATATCAAAACAGATAAAACGCTATGTGCATGTTTATGCCCTGTATACGTGTATATAATACACTTTATACGTGTACATAAAACACTTTATACGTGTACATAAAACACTTTATACGTGTATATAATACCTTTACGCGTGTATATAATACTCTTTATACGTGTGCACAATACTCTTTATACGTGTATGTAAAACCTTTTATACGTGTATATAATACCCGTTTACGTGTAAGATATACCCGGGTGTTACAATATCTGGTACAGTATATACAGCAATATATAACAATAGCGGCTGCAAAGCGTATTCCATTAGTGGATAATTGAAAAGGAACAAGCCTATATGCGATGACAACAGATATATATATATATATATATATATATATATATATATATATATATATATATATATATATATGTGTGTGTGTGTGTGTGTGTGTATGTGTATGATAGGTAACCTAAGTAAATGGTCAGGTTAATTGGGATCACAGGATTACATGTATGTAGCGAGCGATGTGTATGCTTTGTTCGTGTGATTGTCAGTCTATATATAGACAGCCGTAAATGTCAATTACACTAGCATGGATATCTGTATGTATATATGTAATGTTTATTAGGTATTCAAGGTTTCTTTACTTGGAAAAAAAGGTCTCTTCAACTTTGTTATATAACCTATTCCTGTTACATTTTTTGATATTATATACAGCATATAGAATTGCTTGTATAAAACATAAATGTAATAATAAATGCCACATACTCCTCACTGTAAAATATTCAAAGAGACACCGTATATTTTGACTATGTCCTGTTGTTGTATGTGACAAGATTGTTCTATGTTACCGCATTTACACTGGCTAAAGATACATGTACTATATTGCTGGCATTCATTCATGCGCCGCTGATTACTGAAGAAAATGATGGACATATGAATGTCTTAAAGAATCCTAATAAAAATATCATATAATATGTTGATTTACTATATAGGCCATATACATGGACTGACCACACTACACTGCATCCTTGTTAATGAATCACAGATACATGTACATATAACTGTAATTGTTATGCGTTTTTTGGCTCGTGCAGTGTATATACATTCAAATAATGCCGTTTTAAAGGTTCAGTTATGTTTTAGGTTGTAGATATATGTAGGTATATAGCAACTTATACGGCGAAGAACCTGCTTATGTGAGCAGAATACCATGCGGGTATATATAGCAGAACAGATATGTCATCAAACATGACCATGCATTCCTTCTCGGGTATATATAGCAGAACAGATATGTCATCAAACATGACCATGCATTCCTTCTTGGGTATATATAGCAGAACAGATATGTCATCAAACATGACCACGCATTCTTCTCTCGGGTATATATAGCAGAACAGATATGTCATCAAGCATGGCCATGCATTCTTTCCTTGGGTATATGTGGCAGATTAGATGTTTCATCAAACTTGAACATGCGTTCTTTTCTCGTTTATATATAGCAGACCAGATGTGTCATCAAACTTGACCATGCATTCTTTTCTCGTTCACATATAGCAGACCAGATGTGCCATCAAACATGACCATGCATTCTTTATCTCGTTCATATATAGCAGACCAGATATGTCATCAAACATGACCATGCATTCTTTTCTCGGGTATATACAGCTGAACAGATATGTCATTAAACATGACCATGCATTCTTTTCTCGGGTATATACAGCAGATTTGATGTGTCATTAAACATGGCCATGTATTCTTTTCTCGACTCGGCAAAGGCTTATTTCGAACGCGCTCTTTTATAGCTTTTGACTTGTTGTTTGTGTTCGTATCGAAGCTATGAAGAGAGTCTGGAGGGTTTTCTATTGTTTTATAAGCATCAATAAAGCGCTGAGCGGAATGACGTATATCCATACTAATAGCTGTGGGCCAAACCAGCGGACTATAGCTGGATTCGAGCCTGTGACTTCACTGGCTATGGAGCGATAAGGCCAAATCTTTCGTAGAATGAGAATGATAAAACTTATTCGATCGAAGGAAGAAATCAATTTTCTTTTTGTTTAAAGTTTAAAGTTGCCTGAATATCATTTATTCCCATCATATATACTTCCAGGAACACCAACACGCATACATCTGTCAATTTTGTTTCTATTCTCTAATTTCTTTCTATTTTCTCTCTCGCCAATGTTATAAATCCCCATCTTTGGACGAGGAAGTGTGGTCGATGAAACAGCCAATAAAGGCTACTGCAGCCTGCACAGGACTCCGGGTTATACTCGTTGACTAATGGTTACACGCCTGGTAAACAATGTGAGGTTCGGATAGCCCCGCCTTGTCCTATCCAAATGTCTATACACTGGCTATGTAGGCACATATATTTGTAGAATGCAAGCAAGACAAGTAAATTTAAAGCCTTTAACCATGCCATGTATGTTACATGTGTATCTTATACAGAATGGCGTGGACAGTACATATATGTACGTGCTCGATTGGAACCGTTATAAGGCTCTTCATGGATAAGTCCGAATCTATTCTGATATCTTTCAATAGTCGCGCTGTTTTATGATACAAAGTGCCAAGGTTATGTCAGGTCAACTGCCAACTGATGTTGATATCACCACGTTCACCAGTCAGAAGCCGGTTGCCGAGGCCGACAAGTCTATGTACTCGGTCATCAGTCCTGGAAACCATATTGAATGCAATAACCTTCACAGTGCTGTTGTTCCCAAATGAATAATTCATTCAGTCATGCATTCACGACCTGAATTACACTCTGCATCATAAAATAGTGTATTTGCTATATATAGATCCACTTGAAGGTCTTGACTCAAGTATCTTAAGTTCAGTTCATACGAAGACGCGGGCAAACATAGATAATCCACTGACGACATCACTGAATTCATCTACATATGTGCACATACAGGCCGAATGGAAAATCTGTATGTACAGGGGAACATATAGTATAACTGCTTAAGGGTATACGCATGCTGCATGGACTCGATGGTGATACAGAGTGGATGTAAAATCTATCCTAGCACGCTGCACGCACAAGCAGTCCGTTGAGGAGATTTACTGTATTAGCAGTATTTTGTGGCAGCTGTGTTTTTGTGGGAGCCAGGACAAAAATCATTAGAACACTGATCAGTTATAAGCCGCCACAGCGAATACAGACCTGTATAAATAGACGGTTGTTCCCGCTGCTACATGTGCATTATCACAGGAAGTCTGGGTTTTATCGCAATGGACTTGTTGTATACTGAGTAGTATTGGTGTAGATTTACAAAGCTCGACAAAGCAACCTTCAGCGAGCGTCGGGATACAAAATTTGGCGATGTAGCGTGATTAAAACCCGCAAGAGCATTTCTTGAATAGATAAGCCAGGTCTTCATATCTGACCTGTTTTAAAATATCAAAACAGAAATCAATTTTGCCCATATGTAAACCGGTAATCAGTGTATTCAAAACTGTTTCACTCATATTACGGCTGTCAGCTTATGGGGTGAAGAAATTTGGAGTGCCAAGAGTAAAACATCACTCTTCGCCACGTACCTAGTAATGTAAGCCTCATGGATCTCAGCCGCAGTAAAATCTGCGAGAGCTGGATTCGAACATGGGACTACGTATGTGCATTGTTCAGAGCGAGTCGATGCTTTATATAAAACACTGACTAAGCGGTTGAGCTATACCCTACGAAATATAATCAATGTATACACCATCGTGTACAGAACCTGAATATGCTCAGATCATTGAAGGGGAAGACTGTGATGGGTTGGGGTGGGGTGGGGTAGGGGATGGAATCAGCTGGTATAAATAACGACGACTATAGGATTTCCTGTCCATGCGCTGAAAAGTCCTAACGTCCATAGAGTTCGGGGCAGAAAAGGTCAAGAATTGTATATGGGCCTTTCCTTGGAAAATACCAATACCTTGTGCACATGAATGTAGCCCGCGGTGAACACCCTATACAGTAGTATCGTATACAACGCCAAATTCTACGATAACATGCGGGTGGAAACGTTTCGGTCTTATGGAGTGTCAAATTAATGGTTCCATGCAGGTATATTTTGTCATGGATCCCGACAGAATATTAAATCACTACTGCTTATCTTCGGGGGAGGGGGGGAGGGGAAGAAATGAAGAAAAAAAGTTAGCTATGTTGGAACGAGAACATGTTGAATACAAGTTATACACCGCTTTTTGTCTCCCAGAATACATAAATTAGAACATCCTTGCTGTCGGCTGATAAGTAACTCAATATAGCAGAACAGCTGAGTTAATCTGACATGAAATTCACACACTATCTATAGGCCCCTCACGTACATGATGCACTGTTCTAATCTGTAATCGCGATCCACTGTATATTAGCTGCTTGAATATGATGTCTATAGTCGGTGCATCAGCTGTTAATATTGGTACAGTCCGCAGGGTTCAGCTAAACACAATAAGACCTTAGTATGTCTATATATTCTGGCAGGTATCCCTGATGTAAATGTATACATACATATACACGATTCGGTTATGTTCCTGGAATGTGGGCCACAGTTACCTAGTTCATACATATCACGACATCCAGCTGTCGGTCACACGTAAGGGGGCATACATCCGGGCTGAGAAGAGCCAGTATTAACCCGGTACACATATTGATAGTGCATATATATAGACGGGGACGTGGTTAGGCCAGCACGGAATGACTACAGCACACAGTTCACATCGATTTCCTCTTCTTTTATCCGATTTCCGATTCTTCTTTTACCTTGCATTGTCAACTTGCTATCTGAAGATCCGATTGCTGTGTGCTCCCTCCAGTCTTATCTCCCTTAGCTTTACGAACTATATGTGCATGCATGTATTAGGCCTATAAGATATTCGATCAAGAAATGCACAAAACTACTTATATATAAGTATGACACATAAATTTATTATGTTATGTATATGACAGATGTATATTTATTTATTTATCTGACTGGTGTTTTACGCCGAACTCAAGAATATTTCACTTATGCGACGGCGGCCAGCATTATGGTGGGAGGAAACCGGGCAGAGCCTGGGGGAAACCCGCAACCATCCGCAGGTTGTGAAAGATGTATAACAACCACACATATACATGTATATATGCATGCCACATGCGTGAATGTCAACTGGTGCGTGCGACACGCGTGTTACTGACACCTCGCCGCTACCAACGACTGAATTAATTCGGCCCTGTCACTTCATGGATCAAAGGCCTCGACGTCCTGGAGACCACCCGTTAGACATCTCAGCCAGCGAAGGCTGAATTCTGCCCTGTCACCTCATGGAACAAGGACCAGCTATGTTCTCCAGGTCGTTCTCCAGGTCAACCCATTAAGCACCTCGGCCAGGCAGTGAGGGTTGAATTCTGCCCTGCAACCTCATGGAACAAGGACAAGAGGCCCTACAAGCAGATTAACCCACTAAACATCTCTGCCACTGAGGGCTAAAGTCGGCCAGGCCACCTCATGGATCAGAGAACATACGTTCTGAAAGGCCAACCCGTTAGATACCTCGGCCACTGAGGGTTAAATTCGGACAGGCCACCTCATGGATCAAAGAACATACGTCCTGAAAGGCCAACCCGTCAGAAACCTCGGCCACTAAGGGTAAATTCGACCAGGCCACCTCATGGATTAAAGGCCGACCCATTAGATACCTTGTCGGCCAATGACGGCTGAATTTGGCCAATTCCACCCCAGGATCAAGGGCTAGCTGTCCTGGATGCCAACCCATTAGACACCTCTGCCAGTTATAGGGCTCATTTTGGTCAGACCGTTAGATACCTCGCCCACTGAGGATTAAATTCGGCCAGGCCACCTCATGGATCATAGCACATACGTCCTGAAAGGCTGTCCCATTAGATGCCTTGTAGGCCACTGACGGCTGAATTTAGCCAATTCCACCCCATGGATCAAGGGCTAGTTGTCCTGGACGCCAATCCATTATACACCCCTGCCAGTTATAGGGTTCCTTTTGGTCAGACCAACTCATGGATTAAGTGCTAGCAGTTTTGGAGGCCACGGCCATGAGGACCGAATTCGGCCATGTCCACTCATGGATCAAAGTTGTGACGTCTAACAAACCAACCCGTAAGACACCTCAGCTAGTGAGAGCATAAAAGTGTTCTAATGGGACGAGGAAAGTCAGTTTGGAGACATGTTTCTAACGCGTTTTAATACTTATGGCATAAGTGTGCTATACTTACAAATCATATATACATTAATTCAACACTCGCAGGTATTGTTTGGATATTGCTACAGTTTAATACACTGAGCCATATAAAAATGCTAATATGACCAAAAAATTTAATTTTACAGCTTACAGGCATGTCTAGATAAATGTATAAATGTATATATTTAAAGGGGCCTACGAGGCCCCTTATTATACTTAAATACTTATTATACTTAAAATTAGCTCAGATTTACTTATTTGCAGTTGGCATACCTTCCTCTTCTTCAGTCAAGCATATAGGCATTGTTCACACAAAGTAAACTTCATGTATATAGAGTAAACCATTGGCGGAAAGCCACATCGTGTAAAAGTTATGTGTCTACCACAGCCCCATCTGGCTTTGTCGTTCTATGCATTGTGATGAGTTAAAATTCAGTCCAGTGTTTATCACATTATGACTGAACCAGGCGTGGGGCTGATGTCAGACCACTTAAAATGGCTTGGTGAAGAACAGTTGGGTGGGGGGGGAGGGGGGTGCAGGGGGTGTGTGCAGGGGGTGATGCGCATGAATCGACGGCTGCACACATGTACACGCACAGCCCAAGGCTCTATACCGCTAGCTGGACTGTCGACGTTAGTCGGCCGCTGCTCAGCTTTGATAAATCTTTCTCAGCTCTTGTCAGCTCGGTGTCAGCAAGACGAGGGTCTACACGAGGGTAGAACGCTAACTTTTTTCAAGATGCTATGTAATGTTATCTCTATTTTATGTGTTTTCTTTGCTCGCCATATATGAGTGAAGTCACTAAATGCAATGCATTAAGCCAAATGGTATTTTTTTTTTTTGGTGAAATTGCCTATAAAATTCATCTCAACCCTTTATTCTTTGTTCGACATTTGATAAAAAGCACACGTTTCACCCCTGTCTTACAAAAATGGATAGCCCTGCAACACTAAACACGCATACATTAACCCACTTTCTCAATAATTTTGCTGCTTGTAAACGCATAACGGGTCACTTTATTCTCGAAGTGTTACAAAAGGCTGTGGCCCAGGGAAAAAAGAATGGTTTTTGTTTGTGCGCTGGAATATGTTCAGCTGCCGTCTGTTGCCGCCTATTTTTGTTGATACGATTAATAATGTGGGCCTACATGCCGATGTTATAAATTTAGTACATACTAGCTTATAAAAAGGGTAATCAAGGCTTCAATTCTTTTGGATTGATATCAATTCCCTTTGCTCAGTGTGTACTACCAATACACGTGGGCCCAGTTGTTCGAAAATGTATATTAGCTAATACTGCTATTAACTCAGCAACCCACGCAGCTGTGCAAATTAAGTACAACAGCAGCAGCTTTAGTTTACATTCAATGTACTATTACACATTTCCCCACAAAGTACAACATTGAAGGCTTGGCTTAAAGTTAAATCCAGTATGAAGTCTTAAACCAGTTTTGAAACACCTGGGCCCAGGTGTTTTCTCAAGTACGAAAGTTGTATACGTCTAGTACACAAAAGACTTAGATGTTACAGTTTGTTACAATTGTGTGTACACCTGTGGTACAATGTTGTTTTACAGTGTATATGTTAATAATTGCATGCATCTATAAGGATGAAAAGTTATAAGCATTCATTTCGAAGACTACTGCAAGGAAAATGGCGGGATCGAAGCATATATGGTGTATATGCATTACAACAATCCATGCCATAATTTAATCATTACGTTGGGAAAAAAATTCATTTAAAAGATACGTATATCTGATATAGTCCAACAACGTAGATCAGTGCATGAAACAGTGCATACGTACGTACACGTGTACATATGCATATATTACCGGTACAGTAATGGTGTTTGTATGGGTGTGTGTGTCTATATAAACTTTTCTCCCCACTTTTCGCAGGCCTTCCATAATGAGAAGTCTTGTGTGCATTGCGAGGTTTTACGATTTCACGCAGGAACTTGAATTTCACAATTTTGGTATTGACCTATACAGCCTACCAGGATTGTCAGAGGTCACAGTTTAAAATTCCGTAACAGTATAGGGGCCCGGTATATCATAAGTATATGTCTTAAGAAGCAATTAAAAGAACGGTAAGACCAGATTCGAATGCGTGATGTTCACTCCGCGTTTTGTGTGTGTGTGTGTGTGCCCCAAGACTTCATAATATATCCAACGAGAGGCACGCGTTTAACAAGGATGAATGCGCACGTACATAGCCTACATATTGTTTTCCCCGTCACGCTTCGGTTACGAATCTTGATCGACCTACATGTATACATGTATACATGTATAATGAAACATGTACATGTACATGTATAGCATGCAAGTAAGTGTAGACCTGGACATTACAGAACATGGGAAGGTCTGCCAGCAACCTGCGAATGGTCGTGGGTTTCCCTCAGGTTTTGCCCGGTTTCCTCAAACCATACTACTGGCCGCCGTCGTATAAGTGAAATATTCTAAAACATCAATCAAAATAAATAAAATAACTAAAAACCTGCACATTACAAGAAATCTGTGCATGGGAAGGATAATGGTTTATTTCTTCCCTATACTGATCCAGTCGACAATGGATTTCAATACACCGCCTCATCTCGTCTGCTCGCTATATTTGCTGGGTACTGTGTCCTCCTCCCTCGACAGCCATTTTATAAGAATGTATACACCTAATTCGTGTCTTCGGTCTGGCACCATCTTGTATATACATGAAATAATGTTGAAAACGGTTTCAGAACCTAGAAACAAACTAAGCAAAACGTCTTTGTATTTCATATTATATATACAAACAAGACACATATAGGTCTACATCTGTATCATGTATATCTCGTACAGCAATCAAGCAGTCACTGTATTATTCGGTTAGTACATGTACATGTAATTCCAGCAGTTGATGAAACAGTTGTATTCCGATCACATTTATTCATTTCATATGAGATAATCATGAATGACTCGGAAAATATGTATTCACTGATTGTTGTTTAACGCCATGCTCAGGGGTTTTTTTTTCTCACTCATACCTTGACGGTCATGCCCCTTTTTATGGGTGGTGCAAAAATTAGTGCCTGAGGGCAAAACACCGACCATTTAAGAACATTATTATGCAAATACAGATATGCACACCAAATTGATGAAAGAAGGACCAGACGAGCTTTGACTGCTTCTTGTCAAGAAGGTCCTATCAAGATTTAAGCCCGGAGAAAAAAGTCTGACGAACGCCAGGTTTGAACCCGCGAGTCGTGTGTCCTATCGTGGTTGAAAGGCATGGACCTTCAACCAGTCGACCACAGCCTGAACCTCGTTTTCTGTACACAAATAGCTAGGCCCGTATATACACATAATTTGTTTTTATACATCGTACATCGTTATGAGATGACCCAAGGTCCGCCTACAAAATCTGTGCATGTGTATATCACGTATACCTAGGTGTTTATGATTTACATGTTTCATCCATAGATTCTTCCGAAGATCAGCAAAGAGCTAATTAAATTTAAAAAATAGTTCGTTCATTAAATCAGCTGTTCCTCTCCATACATCGAGATTTCATATTCCTCTGTGCTTGGGGCATAAATGTTTGTTTTATTAGTGATTGGCTAAGTGCATGCCGTGTATCAGTGTACCCATGTAGCCACATGGTTATATAATTAGTCGATCATTAAAAAAATGTCATAATTTGCACCTTTTCTGGACATCCATTAAAAAAAATTAGTATCCATTAAAAAAAAATCAGTATCGTCTGTATAAAATATTGCGTATCATACACGTTATATTGTATGCATGACAATGGATTCAATCATTTCATCATATATTACTGAAGGTATAGGCCTACATACATATATATATACAGTACATGCTACAATTTACAGAGTCTGGGCTAAAGGCTGTGTGGAATGTAATGCAATGCCTTTATTTAATGTCAAACGCAAAGCAAACGACAGCTCGGAAATATATAGAACGCTTCGAAGCTCGATATATTAATTATATGGGCTTAATGCGAAATCACACATATAGCTATATATGTTGTATTAAGTGCAAGTACATGAATATAAGTCTATGTTTTCATACATGGATACATAGGCCTACATGCATATATACATGCATATATAAGGGCCTACATATAGAAAACCTAAATATAAGTTAGTGTCAGTTCCGTATCAGCGATACAATTTCACTCACAGAAATGGACTACATACAGTAAACCTGCTTTTGAAGAATTAATGAAGCTATGTCTTTGCTCCGGAAATCAATCAAGCGATAGGTCATATTTACTGTACATAATCTGCATTTAAAAGGCATTTATATTGTGCTTCTGGGGGCCTCCGTGGCTCAGTTGGTTAGCTAGTGCAGCGCAATGACCCAGGAGCCTCTCACCAATGCGGTCGCTGTGAACTCAAGTCAAGCTCATTCATGCTGGCTGTTCGTACGGGCATGGGTTGGTCTGCCACAACGTGCGGATGGTCGTGGATTTTTCCGGGTTGTGCCCGGTTTCCTCCTGCCATAACGCTGGCCGCCGTCGTTTAAGTGAAATAGTTTGAGTATTCTTGAGTATGAAATAAATACATAAATATTGGGCCTCCGAGATCTTCACGTGTCTAGTTTACATTAACTTACGAGACTGCCCTATAACTGGTATGCATATGTATAGGTACATATTGGACAATACTAGTGAATTATATACAGGGTGCAGACTTATATTTATTTTTAAATAAAGTCTCATCAACGTTCGAACAGAGACTCTCCAAATAAAAGAATTTTATGTGCAATATATATTGTTACTGTGTGGAAACCATTTTTGAAGTGGTAGTTTTGAAATAAAATATACCTTAGAAATAAAATCGACCAATTTTCAAGTTCCATTTTTGAAGTGGAAATTGACCTTGCAGTTTTGTAATAATCTGGCTGACTCCTTTGGAAATAAAAATTAACCCTTTTGAAATAAGTTTCACTTTTGAAAAAAAGGAAAACTAAAAACATCTGACCACTTATGAAAAAAGTAGGTTGGCCCTCTATTTCAGGGTTGGACAATTTTCGTTTCAGAACTGCAATTTATGACTCGCCTCGACAGTAAACAAAGTTTTATTGGCCAAACAAATAACAATTGTAGAAATAACAATGACTAACGTAATCGCTGTGTGAGCCTTTGTGGTGTAAAGTACATACTCTAATTACATGTACACGTATATTGCATGGCACAATATATACATCTATCTGGAGCATTCGGATATACGTGTATTCAAGGCCGTTTTCGTCGAATGTATGCATGCCTTCATTCTCAGTGCTTGAAAATCATGGATCTGTGAGAACTGAATTTCCAGAAATTACCCAATTTAACGAGGAAGGTACACCTTCTGTATATATAGACATGAGTCAAGTGGTATTAAAACGCGTGGTGTCGTAATTATACGCACGAGACCATGCATACAAGATTAGCTGTAGGCCTAGGCCTATAATCATTACTAACATAATTCCGAAATTCTATCCTGTGTAAGACAATGTAGGCTACTACTTATCGTATACAATATAAAAAAATTTCACGGATGATATCGCTATATAAATGGCTGATCTCACTGTTATCTTCAGGGTGTGATTTTAACAGCCTTTGTCTTTCCTTTTGGGAATGAGAACGATGAGCATCATGAATAAACCCAGTTCAGTGGGACAAAAAACAACGCGAATATTCACATAACACTATATGTGCACTTCAATACGATAGAAAGAAGTCTTCCATTGTCACTATGGGCCTAAATCTATACGCAAAAAAAAACTTACATGCAGTACAAACCAAACCATAGTAAAATGAAAACCTACATGTGACGTACATGTACATATAGAGAACACCCCTCCTCTACGCACCTCATGTATGCCTTTTCCGCCTGTTTTTTTTCGCGATTGGAAAGATGTGCCGAGGAGCTTAAACAACCATTTTACATTATTTTCTTGTATTGTGCTCACGAATCACTGTTAGATCAACACTGCTGCTACACTCAAAACATTAATCTGTTGTCTGAGTGATGCTAGAATGTTTTCTGTTATTACAACACAATTTTGTCTTGTTCAACATCATATCCTGTTAGTCTAATAGAAGCGTTATGTTGAATTCATGGACTATGTGAGTCGTATTTGGGAGAATGATCTGCTGTAATAATAGAACACATTCTACCTTCACTCAGACAACAGACTATCTGTTAAAAGATTATTTTTTTAAAGTATATGCAGACATCCTTCACTTTTTCAGTTTTGCCAGCACACGTATTGGCGTTTTAAAAGGAATAGGCCTACATGAACATGGAATTTCAACACCAAAGGGTGTAAATGGATATAACAAATTCAGTTCAGATTTATTGATTTGAAATGTTTTATAACACCGACATGTTGCCAACTACAAATCTTCACGTTATCCACATACAAACCCCACGATCTAATTTTAAACGCCTATTAAAGAATTTATGTATCATCACCCGCTGAAATGAGGAGCTAATTTGATATAAAGGTGATTTAACATTTATAACCCATTTCATCACCTTATTAACATAATTCAGTCAGTATTTAGGGAGCGGTTACTACATGTATATTTCAGATTGAGGTTACATTAGGCAGCTCTTCCTTCACACGAAAACGTGAAACATTCTGTGAAGACCACGTTATTTCTTCTCCGCACCCAGAACAGATCACACCTCTCAAACAAGTCTGTCTTGTTGTGCTGACCTAAAGTATACAAACTTTAACAACACATAGAGCCATACAAGAATTTAAAACACACCACACAACAAACCAAGCGACCCAACCATTAATTATAAAGGAAACAACATGTACCTTCTTTATTTCAAAATAGGCCAAATTTACATCATCATACAATTTCCTTACAAGGAAAGACTGATGCTAATATTATGAACATGCTACTGCCATTTATCTTTGATCCGAAGTACAGCACATGAAGCAAATAACTCATTTAGCACTAACATAGATTTCTAAGGGATAGACTCATAAACAAAGATAAACATATAAACAAACATTAAAACGAGTCTTAACGGAGATGCATGAATGTGCACAATATTCCTTCTGTCCCTTCCCATGACGAAATATTAATGATAATAATCAACAAAAAACAAAAAAATTATTCACAATCTGGTATCTTTGAACACCAGAATTAATGACAGAAAGCATATTTGGAATTTAAGGCAATGCATACAAATCATGATTTTACATGTAAGTTAACAAACATCACGTATGCATAAGTCGTATGGGTATCCATGACAGCCATCTGGTATTGCAGCTCTTGATACTGCTGGAACAGTTATTCCATAATTGTCATGCTTCATTGTACCATTATAATTAGATATGCATGTATTTAATTGGTGTTTTACTGACATCACAACAAACAGTTGTATGGATGGGAGTCACAAATAAAATGTTTAAACATACTGCAAAGATAGGAAAACCCAAAAAGATTCAGTTAATAGGTTATAATTTAATCAGCAGCACAATGGTTTCATCCTGTTGTGAAGACATACCCAGAAGCCTGTACATATATATATACATATGAATTTTAATACATGTATATAAAGAATAAAAGAAAACTTTACTGTCATGTGTGCAAAATTTTAAATCCATATTTTTGAATTTTTTACACAAGTTAAAGCTGGGTATGCTTTATGATCATGTGGCAACGTTTTCCATCATAAAATACAAATATACCCTATTATTTGATAGGTGATTTACACCTCACTCAAGAATATTTCACTTTTTGGACGTCAGCCAACTTTACAGTTGGAGGGAAAGCAGATACAGCTTGGGGAATTATCACACCTTGCAAGCTATGTGTCAAACTTTTCCATTGGTTAACCAGCAGGAGCAGGATTCTAACCTTCAACCTCATTGGTTACGGACCCTTGGACATCCAATGGAAGCCTTCGGTCCCCTCGACCAGCGAGGGCATCCTTTTCAAATCACCTGTACACACAGAACAATATTTGCCACTTTTTTGCTGACATTTTACTCCATTTATATTGGCACTCTTGTTTACCAGTCTGCAAAACTGTAATTCAAGAGAGATCAGCTGATCAAAAATCTCAACTACAGAAGGACTATTTGAAAATAAACCAAAAAAAAAAAAAAGAAAAAAAAAAAAGGAAAAGCAAAAAAAGTTTAAAGGATATATTTGCATCCCCAAAAAAGTTTCATTCCAGAATTCAAGGAGCCAATGTGCATGAAAATATTAATATTTAATATGAGCGTTAGTTAAAGCTCTGAAAAATCCTACAAGATCTCTAAATCCTTTGCCAGTAGTATATAAATCCCCACAATATATAAATCCAACTAGGTGGTATCTGTAGGCTTTTTCATCTTCGCAGAACCATAAATAGTTCTTCATGTACATATTACACATGAGCTCACATGCGCCATATGACAAGAAAAATAAAACAAGCTTTAAGAACGACCAGAATAAGCTTCATTTTGAAGATGCTTATATATATTATATGCTTATATATATATACACTTACATATATATATATATATACATATCTGCTGGGATATGACACTACTGGATAAGCAGGTCAAACTTTGGGTAACAGAATGTATGCACTCATTGTACAGGCCGCTTATTCTATATTTAATTCTAAATATATACATATTATTGAAGACAGTTTTACATGAATTGATCCTCTAGACTACTAGACAGCAGACTTAAATAAAAAATTCCACAGGATACGGCGAAAAATGAAGTGCCACTCTACACTATGGCCATTTTCTGCAGACTATTAACAAACATTGGTATATATCACATTTTGCTTCAGCAAGAGCGTTTAACGCCACTGTTGTTGGGGGTAGCCTTGTTGCGGGTAAGGTGTTTGCTGAGGGTAGCCCGGGGCTTGTGGGTAGGGGTATCCTGTGGGCTGGGGGTAGCCATGAGGAGGCATCCCACCATACCCGGGGTATCCTGGTGGCTGGCCGTAAGGGTTCTGGGGCTGGGTATAGTTCATGTATGGATTGTACCCCATGGGCATGGGCATTGGGAAACCTCCCCCATACTGAGATGGGTAGCCTGGGCTATGGTCAGGGGCTCCATACGGGTCTGAAACACAAAGTCAGAGTTTTGGACAAGTTGTTTAATCAGAGTATGATTATGAGCAGCATGTGACATGGAGCTCTGTGGAAATGGCTAAGAGGAGCTGAAAATTCAATGATATATGATTTATCAACTCAAATATGCTTGACCACAAATAGATCATTATTATGTTTGAATACCTAGTTGCCGATGGTCCTAAGACTTTAAGATTAACGTACGTACACGTAAGAACTGGAGTAAAACTCCAGTTATAGGACCGTATGCGTCAGACGAGTTGAGGTGACTTTGATCTTAAGCTTGTTTGGTTGTCACAAGCTGGCACCACAAGGATTACATGTTCATCAAACTCCAGTCAAAGACTTCTGCATGTATATGTACTCACATCCTTGTATTAAACCTCTGGGACCATTTTCCCAAAACATTACAAGTAAGTCATATTTCTCGTAACTTTTTTCTTAAAAAAAAAAAATGCTGCTGTTATACTTTGACTTTGGAGAACAGCACTGGATGATGTCTGAACAAACATTTAAATATATAAAAAAAAATGACTTGATACAAGTATTAGCTCATACACTTTTGAATGACTGGGTACAGACCTATAACCCACTATGCCCCAGTCAGTATTTGTAATCCCCTGAGATACTCACTGTAGTTTTGCTGCTGTGGCTGGTGAGGCTGATGTTGTTGCTGGGGTGCTGACGGGGCAGAGGCCGCCCCACCCTGGGGCTGCGATGTGGAACCTGCACACAGAGAGCATTTGTATTGTACACTTAAACTCTCACTGGAGACAAAGTTGTCTTTGAAAACAACTGTCTTCAAAAAGTGGGCTTCATAAAAATGCTAATATCATCCTAGAAATCCAATCATAGTGTTAATGTTAGCTGGAGAAGAAGACCACGAATCCCACTACAAGACAAGACTGATATCACTTGTTGTCCTCATTATTCCTCAACCACTTTGGACAGACATAAATTGAAAATAACCAAAACATGATTTGCAAACCAAATTAAATGAAATTTCTTTGACCTTTAATCAGGACTTCTGTACCCAGTTAAGTGTGGGAGCTATGTGTAAATAATAAGTGGAATATTCTTGAGTACTGATACTTCATAAATCACCCATCAAATAAATAAATATATCATTGACGTGTAGCGCAAAAGAGATGAAAACCAATGGTGGGAGAGACAGAGATAGAGTCAAACTATAGTCTCCATTCATTCCACCAATGGGGAACTGAACAAGATATGATAGCAAAGATTCATGAAATGATAGCCATGCCCCTTCATCCAGTGCTCAGTAATCCTGTGAAGATGAAGAACCCAGTTTACCATAAGATGGAGGGTTAGCAGCTCCCGTTGGGGCAGGCTGGGTGGTGGGTGGTTGGGTGGGCCTGGGTGGAGGTGCTCTTCGGGGTGTCGGCACTGGCCTCTGAGGAGCGGAGCTAGACTGACCAGCTATACAACACAAAACAACAAACATAGCCAAACATAAACAGCTACCGATACAACAGAACAGAGAAAATGATGTGACAAATTAGGATCTTACAGTCAGACAATCAGGCAGAGAATGTATGGATTAACACATGCCAGGTCTTAAAAACTAGATTAAACAGATGAATGTGGGATTCTCAAAAAATAATGTATAATAGATGACAGGACAGAAGACTATGAGAAATGGCCTCAATGTGCAGCAGCTAGAAAAACTCAACAGTTGAACAATCAGAGAAAGATGACAGAGAAATATACAGGAGTCCAGATACAAGTACCAGCCATGGTCACCAAAAAGTTTCTAGCATTAAAACAATATACGGGTATTAAAAAAAACCAAATGAACACATGAAGAATATATTTCATATGATAAATTTATCAGCTGGTTTCTGAGAGGTAAGTATGAAACCCATACATGTAAAGCACATGCTTGCTATTAACAAACCAAGTAAGTGACATGGTCAATTTACACATACTTTATGATGCACATGTATATGCTCTTCATTATCTTTGTGTGTTATTTGTACTGTTTCCATTATTCTTTTAATGCAGCACAAGAGAAAAGAAAAGCTATTTCCAAAATAAATAGATATCAAAGTATGCAACTTTATTGTTGGAGGTGGCTTGTCAATGATACAGCATTGCAACAAGAATTGCTACATATGAGGGTGGTTATCGGTGTAAGAATTGAAAAAGACATAAATCAGCATTAAAGGTGTAGATCCAGGAGATTAAATGCGGCACAGCCTTACCGGTGGAGGTGGCTGGTTGTGAAGAAGAGGATGGGGTGTTGGAGATGCGCGGGGGGCGAGGAGGGGCAGCTTTCTGGTCAGCAGAACCAGCTATAGAAACCAAAACCAAAGTGGCAGCTAAAAAAACACTACATGTTCCCACACACAAATATGCACATGCACACACACACACACACACACAAATATTCAAAAACACCAGCTAAAAGACACTCACAAAATACCAGCCAGAACAAAACACATGTAGTTGTGCAGATATCTGTTATCCAGCTAACGCAGATCTATACACAGCTATTTTTCTTCTTGAATGAATGGTGGGTTGTTACAAGAAAAGACAAGTACAAAATAGTGCTCTAGATTTGTACATAATCAACATTTCGTTTGCTGATTATCAAAGGCCATGATATGACCAGCATCAAAGCTACAGATCAGTTATTGAAATGACAACCCCAAGTCTGTGCCAATGCTCCATATATACACTGACGATCATGTCTCAGTGAATGTCTTACATTTATTCAATGTGAAATACTTTTTCAAATACATTTTGTATTGGGGGAAGAAAAAAAAAATGTCCACAGTAAAAAGTAACAATGAGGGTATTAGGGCATGAACCAATGAACTATAATCAAAAAGATACATAAGGTCACCCACATTTCCTCACCACAACAGTCCAAGCCAAATATCACATGAGCAGGCTATTAAGAAACATCCGAACACTACAAACAGAAGTTGTCTATACACTACACAAACTTTTAGCAGGTGTTAAGACTACATACTACACGTGGGAGCACCTGTGAATCTATCTCTCACTTACTCTGCTGGTACTGTGGGGTTTGAGGAGGAGCCTGGGCAGGCTGGTTAGCGATACTCTTCTGTAGATCAGACATCAACTCATCCTTCTCAGTTTTCCGCGCAAAGCAAAAGTCAGACACTTTGCTTTGGAATTTTACTAAGAGCGGAGTCAAGTCATTGTAGAACTGCAAAAAAGGATTAGAATATGAACATGAAACTGATCAAAAAAGCACAAAATAATAACTGTCTTAAACAATATTTTTTCTTGGTATGCTTAGGTATAAAAACCACAAACATGTTTCCCCAGGATGTCATAACAGTAGCCATATACTGTGTTTCCTCTAAGGATTTTTGATGTAAAAATGAACCTTCAAAAGCACATAAAGGCCTTAAAATTATACTTTTGATGCCAACTTTTGAGTTTTCCACAAAGAAATTAATCGAAGTGCACAAAAATTGCTCTAAGTGGCCCTGTAAGAAGGATGAATACATCAGAATAAAGCAAAATGTGTGACTTGAAGAACTTTAGGTGAAATACAGTAATGCATGTAACTCCCACGGCTAAATAATCAAAGGGAGATAAGCCAAAACCAACTCTCAGCCTCCACAACCCTCTACCCCCTCTCTGACTCTGAATGGTTTCTCCCACTGATCTCACCTTTGTGCCCTCCATGAGGTTAGACTTGAGCTCCATGTACATGTCATAGCCTGCGGCCAGTTCACTCAGGACCTTTTCCCTCTCAGCAGCAGCCTGGTTAGACTGTTTGGCTTTACAGAACTCTGTGTTGTTGCTCTACAAAAGTAAACATTATCAATTAATACCATTTAAAGTCTACCACATTCCCTGGGAGAGGAAACAAATGTATACACATGCCATATCGCAGCTACACATAATTACTTGTACAAGCCTACAATCTTTGACAATCTTTACAATCCCCTCCTCCCCCCCCCCCCCAAACACAACCCCAACAAAAAATAAACAATACAGAACTGTCAGATACATTTATGGAAATCTGAAATACATGTTCCATGGGCTTGTTTTTATTTTTGGTAATGGTAACCATGTCTATACATGTAGGGCCAGATGATAGGCAAATATCCTGGTGCTACCCTATGCTGCTGATCGACCCATGATAATGGCGTTTGATTTGGCCATTCCACTCACAATTCAAAAGCTCTTACGCTATTTTTACTCTCTTTATAAAATCTGAGTACCCATGATAATGAAGCTGTGACATGACCATTATACTATAAGTAAATGGATAAAACAGGAAACCAAATATAATAATACCCCGGTATCTAAATATCTGCATTATTGCTCCCCCCACTGAATTTTTTCACACTAGATAGGCAGTGGTTGGAACTGGACACCTGTTTAGTGACACATTTTGTGGGCAGTTTCTTGGTTACAGTATAACATTTGAGTCACTCAAATTTGAACAACAAATGTTCTCCATCTACAATATACTGTCCAATGTGCACAAGCAGATATAAATTGCAACCATACCATCCAACTGAAAATCACATCCACATATATTGTCAGTCTTAATAAAGAACACTGCACTGCCTACCATGTCAATATAGAACTGTATATTTCTCCAGCAAAAGCTCTTGTTCATACATGTATGTACCATGTTGCCCAGTTGGCATTGTCAACTCATACAGCAACTGGGCCTCTGTGCCTGAGGGTGTTAGACCACGCTGGCGTGGTGCAATGACCCAGGAGCCTCTCACCAATGTGGTTGCTGTGAGTTCAAGTCCAGCTCACGCTGGTTTCCTCTCCAATTGTGTGTGGGAAGTTCTGACAGCATCCTGCGGATGGTCGTGGGTTTCTCCCGGGCTCTGCCTGGTTTCCTCCCACCATAATGCTGGCCTTCGTCGTATCAGTGACATACTCTTGAGTACGGTGTAAAACACCAATCAAGTAAATAAATAAACACCAACCAAAACAAATAAATAAATAAAGCACACAGCAATCAAGTGCCCACAGCGGTGCCATGACACACACATCCTGATCAGGTTGCACTGATCAAACTGTACTGCCATAATGTACAGATGATCAAACAGGATCCAACCATGGATGGCTCGCCATATCCGTGCTATGAAGCAAAGATCAGTGTGGGATGTTTGGCCATGATCTGGCTGTATTGTACATGGTGCAAGAAAAACAAAAACTCAAGTGCATATTTAAAGTGACTATGACCTGTATTTTTCCGAGCAAAGCCTCCTGCCTGCTCAGACTGCTGGAGACCTGTTCCCTTAGTGGCATGTAGACAGAGTTTAACTGGTCTTGAGACAGAGACTCCTCGTTGATGGCCCCGTCCTCAGCCAGTGCAGAAAGGAACTTAGAAGCTGGGGAGAAACAACAGCCACAGTAAGTAGTCTGGACAGTCATGGTCAATGTCTGCTATATTACCACAACCTTAATAGGATATAAAATCATCAATGATTGGCTGGCATGAGAGATAGATAAATCCACACTAAAGCTCGGCTAATCTGAAATGGAGATATAGCACATTTTTCCAGGCATCAACAAGGCTGGATGCATTCACGCAGGTAATCCAATTTCCATTGTCAGCCAATCAGCGCCAGTTCTGTATTCTTGCGACTGTAAACTGTAACTCTGATCTGACCATTATTTATGAATGAATGGATGATGATTTAACACAACTTGTGTTGATGACAATGTGGACTGTCATGGTAGTAACTGCAGTTATGGATTGTCATACTAAATTTAGAGGTAACTGGCCTTTTACAGGAAATTCATAATTCAATCCTCAGATTGATTATTGCACATGCACTTTGACAACATTTAAAATACTACCTCAAATCTAATCTCAAAATTTATGTTTATGTAATTTATATAATACTTTTATTCACAAACCACCAAACACAGACGCAATACTCACAGCAACAGCTACATTTAACACTGATATATCTATAAATACAAGTGATCCAATTTAACCTTAGATACATGTGGAAAGCAGCCAATCATCTTACACATATCAAACTTTGCCTCTTTGATCTCGTGCTCGATTGTGTCACGCTCAGCCTTGATGGTCTCTACCTCCTCCATCAGCTTCCTAAGTTCCTGCACACAGGGGGTGTTCTGTATGGCTGCTGTCGGGTTGGCAGACGGTAGGCAATTCTCTATCTCTGACTGCAAAACAGAAACAAGACTATTTATGGTAAGGATAAAATGGGAATTTTCAAAAGCTGACAGGATAACGGTAGTAAAACAGAACACTGAGGACGTGATACGGTTACAAAACTGTGGGGAGTATCCCATATTCACATGAGGCAATCATAAAACCTAAACAAGTGAACATGGTATAAAAACTTTAAAATCTTATTAAACATAAAAGGTATGAAGACACGCACCACACAGGAATCTAATAAAGACTGCAGCAGACAAGGTCTTCCTCCTACCCACAGCACACCAGAAGGTGAATAACAAAACTACCCTACTTCCTCAACATTTTCACAAATGAAAGAGCAACTTTCAGTGCAATTTATGCACATTTTTTATATGATTATAGAGACAAAACTACATTGGTTTATTTATCCAATTTTGGAACTTTACACAAAGTAAAATTTTATCACTCTACACAGAATTTTGCCTTCAAATTATTCTTGACTAACCACCTTGCAAACACACGTAAAGGTGGAAAAAAATAAAAGTGCACACATTTAACCTTTGATGTGAAAGGTAGCAATCACCTGGGAAACTTAGAAAGCCACATAGAACCTAATGGAAACTTGGTTCAAACAAAAATCACCGAACACTCATTCACCTAAAAAATGATAACTTTTTTCATTAATAATGTGAGTAATAAATACTTGGGTTAATATTCTATTACAGTACATGTACCTGTGGCTTGGACAAAATATCGAACGCCTTTTTGTGGGTGGCATATTTCTGCTGTACGATGGCGTCAGCCTGAGTGGCGGCGTCTAGGATGCCGCGGTATTTATTTCCTTCAGCTCTCATTGGCTCGGTCAGGTTCTGTGAAGGGGTCCTTGTCCACTTCTCTTTGAACTGCTCCCGAAGCTGCTTGTCTGATGCTTCCTCTTCATCTAACATCTTCCAGGACTGGGGACAAAATCAGAAATTAGATAACCATGTGGCAAGAAAAGAAGAAGTGGTACAATCCATGTATAAATCTTGGTTCTAAAATCTTTACTTTAATTCTTCAACCTTTTTGCCTGTTCAAGGTGTTTATGACAGGTAAAGTTATACTTTTTGTGAAGCCCTGAAACTGGCCAATCTAACTAATATAGTTTTGTCACCAAAATCAAATTAAAAATGTGCATAAATTGCACTGAAAGTTGCTCTTTCATATGCGAAAAGGTTGAGGAATTTGTGTACATGTAACATGGACAACATGGGTCTGGCCAAATTCTCCAAAGGATCATAGATTAATAAATGTCAGGAACCTATTTGCAGGTTTGAGGAAAGGCTATTAATGAGTTCCTTTGTCGAAATCTCCCAGTAGCAGACCAGTTACAATACCACAATATATGCACATACCAGAACCTGTTAGGATGACACTAACCCTACCAAACTGTATACACAAACAGCATGTTTACCCTCACCTCGTCCAGCTTCTTTTTGTTCCTGGTCAGCAGATACCAGTACTTATTAAGATGTTACTTCCCCTGCCATCACCTTCACAAATTGTGCAGACAAGTAGGACATAGCACTCACCTCGTCTAGTATCTCCCTGTTCCGGGTCAGCAGGCTGGGTAACTCCTGCATCAGTTTGTCCAGGAACTGAATCCCTCCCTCATCCTTCATCTTCTGAGCCTTCTCCAGCAGAGACTCAGGTACTTTGGTCCCAGACAAGTCCTCAATTGACGCCGGTAGATTTAGCGATGCCAAGATACTGAAACAAAACATCACTGGTCACTCAGCAGTAGATTACTGCTTTGGCAGACAGGGAATGAAAATTCAGATCATAATCCAAGGCAAAAGAAATGTAAACTGTCATCTGACTTACCACTGAAAAAGTGGGCTTGTTGGATCAAAGTGAAAAGTGGTAAATCTGATGTCCAATGACCGGTTTCTTTGTTAAGTTCACCAAGGGAAGGAATTTTGTCTTTCTTCTTGATAATTAATATATTCATAAAAACAAAAGGGTTATGCTGAGATTAAAGTCGGAATAGTACCTGTTCATTAACTGAGTGGCATCTCTCAGTCTGGACACCTCCAAGTTGATGATTTCTGCTTTACGGTTCTCAAACGCCATCAGAGCATTATGGACCTCCAAAGGCACAAGTTTTTCAAACAAGTCTACAAACGAAGACAAACATCAGCATGTTAATCACACATTACTACGATGTTGGATTGGGAGTCATTCAAAGAACCAATGAGTACAAATTTGAGACTGATTCCACACAGATATTTCTGACAAAATTTGAAATACGATCTTAAAGCTTATTTTTTGGTTTCATAATTTTGTCCACCTCATCAGTGTTATCTTAAGCCAAATTTATGCGAATTTCTACTTTCAGTTCCAAAAATTGAGCATCGTGGAAAGATTTTCAATTCTGACTTGAGTTACAAATGACTTTTTGAAAATGAGTGTTACACTCCTGATTGCTGAAAAGACAATAAAACATGTAAAAAATGACTTTTAAGGCGTCATCGGTTGCTTTTCTTCCCCAGTACATGTTCTTGTACTTTAAACATTAACTGATCTGATCGTTGCTTAAAGGACAAGACAGCAACTGGCTAAAACATATTTCAATCAAAATCAGGATTCTCCAGCTTTCTAAAAGGTATCATGCTTTGTTATTTTAATGAGATTTCACTCAATAACATGTAGAAGAAAATGTCAATACTGCACAAATGGCTGGTGTAAATCGAGGCAGACATCTTGAGAATTTTATCCAATCAAACATGTTACTATCAGATTGCGTGGCATAAGCTGTGACGTACCCTTTACCCATTCATTCCATGAAGTGACATATGATAACACAATATTACTGCATAAAACATCATTTTGAGATTGTTTACAACAATTTAGTTACGTGCAGGCAAAGGGCCATTTCACACAGTGTTGTTGGGCAGGTCTGTATCATTTACGGACCACCACAAACTCAGTTGATTTGCATGCCGTTTACCATTCAACAACGGTATCACAAATTATGTTAGACAATAGCATACCGTCTCGGCTCGAACTGCACTCAAATAACAAATAACAGAGTCAGTACAAAATTCATCAGGAATGCCTAAGGTTGATGGGAACGAGAACACGGCATCTCACCAGACAACGCTTAAAATTAATTGAATCTTATAATTTTTCTTCTCTAAGTTTCTGAGAAATGAAGAATTTAAATTTTGCTCCTTTGTCTTTCGTGCATTACAAAGGACAATTATTTTCTGTTTTCTTTTATAAAACACAGTAAAATTATCTAAACTCCGTGTCTGAACTGAGGTGCATTCTCTGACGTCTGCAATAACTAGGTCAGTAACTGAAGCATAAAATTCAGCGAGTCAAATGCCATGTTCAGCCTGAGTGGTGCTCAGATTTATTTCCATTTGTTCAGAATTGAGCATGAATCTAGTTGTTCAACAACTGTAATTTGTAAATATTCAATAGGGGTCAAAATCACCAGCACAACTGCTCCGGAGACTAGGACCTGAACCAGACATACCCTGGCATTTGCAAGCTACTTAAATTGTAACTGATTTAGCAGGCTTACTGTATCAACAGTTCAAGCAGTGGAAGAAATATCCTTTCAGTATGTCAATTTTCTGAGAAAGCTATTTATCACTTGGACCTTCATAGCCGAACTCCAAATCCTTTATCTGCCATTGGCTGCTGCTTCGACCAAAATACAGAAAAAAACTTCGACGTTTAAGGGCTTGAGTAAACATGACGTCACCTTGCTGTCGATCATGGAGTTGTGTCAAGGCAAAGTCTCAGTAAACTTTTACTCAGTTTACTCAATATTAAAAAATATTTAAGGCCAGTTTAAGATACTTTGAATGGTAGTCTTTCAGTGGAAATAAACATTACTCAGGTGCTGTCTCACACTTTCTCTAAGACGTTTTGTCTTATCCAATGGCAGTTGGGTTTATGGGTGGAAGAAACTGGAGAACTCGTTTTAAACACAGGACCTTTGGCAAGATACTGATGAACCTTCTTACATGTGATGTACATATACACACACACCACAGGTGGAAGACAAGCTGTCTTACAGGACTGCACAAATGGCAGTACCCAAATGTCATTGACCACTTACTGTCAACGAGACTCCAGAACAATTAGTGAGAGCAGGGAAATCTACACATTCCATGATAGTGCCGTGTGCCCTGTTGGTCAAAAGGCAAGTGTCTCTAACATCCTATATCACCTAAAATCATCCATAACTGTGTTGACATTTATTTCCTTCCCAAAATGCTCTTTTGAGATCAAATTTTTAGGTCTTTTAGGAAATATAAACAAAGAGGAGCAACCTGCCTGAGTGGCCAGTAATATCAAACTTACCTGTAAACCTCTCACTCATTGTACTGTTTAATGGTAAAGCTTTGGCGACTGGAGCCTTCCCGACTGGATTAAGACTTTTGACATCAGGAATTTTATCATGGTAAATGAAGTTATTGTCTTTAACTGCATCTTCTAGGCATCTTTCTATTCTCGCAATATCAGTTTTAAAACAGAAGGTATTTCCACCTCTGTTTTGTGCGGCCTGCATTAATTCCTTGGCATGCTGAAATCACGTTGGAAACAATATAAATATTGTGAATGAAAGATTATGGTACCAGATAACAGACAGATGAGAAACATCATCATTTTCAGTAAATGTAACTTTGCATGATTTTCCACCAATGAATCACTCTTCTAGGGCCTGATTCATAAAGCAGTCGTAAATTAATTCTGGCATTATGTTCATGACTACACAGACAAGACATACATCACAATGGTTACGCGATAAATGTAACATAAGTCCTCCAAAATGAACCTGATACTACAGTACATACAGCAAGACGATTGGTAGTAAAAATTTCACAAATTCATAAGTGACTTACTAAAGTCATGCACAATCTGACACATTTTTCCTCTGCGTATAGGCTCAGTTAAAGGTTTGAACATGGAAATTTACATAATTAATTTACATACTGAAAAGATTTGTGAGTAAATTTTTGTTGAATTCTCTTTCTGTTCCCACAATTTACGAGGGAAGGCTAGAGTGCGTGAGTTTACCTTGAGTCTGGCAATCTCCTCTCCATAGGACTTGGACTGTTTACACACACAGCTCTGGTAGTACTCTGACAAGCCATGAAAGGCCGCCTGCTTCATCACAACACAGGATATCCAGTCCTGAAGACAGAACAACAAACATATACATGTATGTCTCTAAAATGTAACCAGAGCTTAACAAGAATATCAGAATGCTTTTACAGTTAAGAACAAAATTATTTTAGACATCTATACTTCAGTTTATTAAACCTAAACACAGAATCTGTGTATCGTTCTTATATATTCACGTAGACATCAAGGACAATCTTCCAGATTTTAGACAGATTTCAAATAAAACTATACTTGAACTTAAACTGAATAACCTGGCTTTTTTTCAATGATGAGAAAAAGAACAAAAAAGGAAAAAAAAAAACATGTCCAATTTTCGTTTCAAATCCTGACACTTAATATTGGTCTTTTCACTTAAGATCCTGAAGAGAGTACAGATCACATGAAAGAATACAGAAATGGTGCAGTTGAGACATGCAAGCTTATCAGTTGCAGGGGAGATAACTGTGTCATACCCTAGGCCAAAGGTCTCTGATCGACGTAAGCTGCATCAGTTTCATGGCATCAGCATAGAGATCAGAGCACTGGCCAGCCACCTTAGCTATCACTCCCTCCTTCATTCGGTCTGAAACAACCAGAGAATAACACTTCTTATATTCGACAGTAGCATGTGTCTTTAGGTTTGGACGTGGAATTTTGATCATTTTGATTTGGTTGTTTGCCGTCATGATTACGAACAATGCCTGGATCACTCATAGGCTCCGGTGTACCACAATACACGAGTGCAAAGTGAAGATGACCAAAATTATTCATTCTTATTGTCTTAAAACTGTCTCTGTTTACAACCACCGTCATAACCGTAGAGAAGCCAGGCAGCCTTATGCAATTCCTAATTTCATACCCTATGATGATGGCCATGAGTATTTAGCCATTGATGTTATGTTGATCTAGAAAATTATTTCCTGAGAGATGTTGAAATAGAATAAAACGTAACTTTACGTTTCAAATGTGTAAACAGTCTCGAATTAAAAATCAACCCTAAGATCACTTTGGTATTTAGCCTGACTGGAATTTCTTTCGTTTCTGACAGACAATTTGAGGTATAAATGTGACATGTGTCTAAAGTAGAGTAGGACATGAACAAGGCGGTATTTACCAGCAGTGGCTTTTCTGAAGAAGCTTTCCTGAGCCTGGGCCAACATTAGGGCTGAGAGGGCGTTGAGGGTATCAGGGTTCATGTCAGGGGTGGGGTCCTGCTGTATGTGAGACAGCACAATATCCTTCAGGTGACCAAACACACCTGCGGATTGCTGAAAACACAAAAACACAGCAAATACTGATTATACCATATCTAAAGTCGCATATTTCATGACAGTACATGAGTATTATAACACGTCATGACCAGATAGTATTTGTTCCAGAAACAACAGAAACCTGGTTTGTTCATATGAACTGATGACTAGTCTTTGGAATACAAGAAGAACAAATATATTTATACATTACACTTAATGTGGCTTTACTTGTATTAGTTTAAGAAACAAGAGAAACATGGTCTTTTAACTATATACACTGATGACTGATGAGTGAACAATTTTCCAAGAAAAACAAATATGTTACATCTACACTTAATATAACCTACTTCTCTGTGACTAGTTGCACTTACAAGAATATATTTGCTCGTCTGTTTCCAACGCGCAAAAAATTTAGAGCGCTGCCTCATTGGAAAACAACATCAAAGACAACTGACTATCCCAGGTCGTCTGGTTCCTCAAATTTATAGTGCTGCCTCATTGGAAAACAATGTCAAAGACAATAGACTATCCCAGGTCCTCACGTTCCTCACAATTAACCTGATTGCCATCATATTTCAGTTAAAAATTCAAGCCGTTTGTAAATAATCACGCTTCAATGACATACATATTGTGAGGCAAGCATCAAGGACATACTTGGAAGAGTTTGACGGACATCTTCAGCCCCTCATCGCTCTCCAGGCTCTGCACAGATGCTATCTGACTCTGTAACGCCCCGATGTTAAACAGCATACACACTTTCTCATAGCTCCCAGATGATATTGCTGTGGAGAGGAAAGGCGGAAAATCAAAAAACCTATATATCAGTTCTAAGGCTGTATGTTCAACTCCAGACCCATCGTCTGCCTCATAACTTACTGGACTATCACATGATATCCTGACATATACAGATACATGGAAATAGTTTGAAATCACATGATTACCTCATCAGGGCATTTTGGCACAAAATAGTCTATCTAGAACATTCATCTCACACTTCTATTCTTGTAGCACTTTCATGTTTTCACTCACATTAGTCAATGAACTGTAGGCAGATTTTTTTTGTGACTAAGTGTTGCTTTTAACATTAAATGAATGAATAAATGCTTGGGGTTTAAGCTTGTACTTTTCAGTCATATGACGACAAAGAGTTATTAGGTGTGTGTACATATAAGTGCTGCAACCACTGAAGTATCATGCCAAAGACACCAGACATGACAACCACCCACCCAGTCCCATTACACTGAAACCAGGCCAACCAGTCATGCTTCCTTGCTCTAACCTCTCACTGCTAACCGCCAAGCGAGGCAGTAAAAAGCACCATTTTTCAAGTCTTTGATATAACCTGACCTTGGCTATATCCTGGGTATCCAAACTTCAAGGGGCAATACATATCGAACTCATCTCACACTCTTACAGATCCTGCAGAAATGCGTCATTCGAACTATCACCCATTCAAAAAGAAATGATCACACGTCCCCTCTGTTCCGTCAACTATCCATCTTACCACTGGGAGAGATGAACATTCTATCTGTATCACTCTTAGCACACGAGTTTTTTTATCATCCCGAACTTATTCCTCCCAGCTTTGAGACTTATCTGTTTAAACAAGCTGCCACCCATCACTATGTGACTACAGCAACTCGATTGGATTATAATAGACCTACATGTATGTACAGAACGAATGTATCATACTTCTAGTTAAGGACAATTTGCCCTCGAGAATGGAATAAACTATCCACCACTCTTCGTATTATAAATTCCACATCTCTTTTTTCCTAAACTTCCTCTTCCTAAAGTATCCAACATCTATGCTTCTTGATTGCAAACATTTGTTCGTTATCATGTATGCTTATATATGTCACACTGTAATACCATTAATCCATGTATATACTCTATTATATAACATTCTAATTTTCATTGGATAAAACAAGCTCTTGTGAGCTTTATTCCCTCCAGCTGTATCACTCATGTATACCTATGTATTTAATTTAAGGTTTATGGTGAATACAAAAAAATGAAATGATGGTGGACGCTCTAACCATTAGGCCACTGAGGCGGTCAATTTTGGCATTATTTAAGAGTTATCACACCACTATCTCCAAATAGAAGACTGTCCCAGATGGAGATATATTCACAGTGCCGCATCACTAGAATATGATGCTAAACACATCAAACAGGATGCAAAATCTAGTAACAGTACTATGAAACATTGTCAATCAATACTTGATTCCTCATGCTGAATGACTGACGTATAAAGGAACCCTGGGCTCTGGCTTAGAAGGTAGAAGAATTTGTTCCTCTGCCATTGGTGCATTAGAAAGCCTTAACATTAATAAAGTTCATCGGTTTGTAAATCCTATTTCTTACCCAGTGTTCTTTTGCCTGAAAACAACGACTCTTTGTCAAAAGCATCCCTCCACTTAAACTGAACTCTGATCTGAAAACAAAAAATTTCAAGACAGGTTTTAAGACTTCTGTAAAACACATTGCTGTTAAAGTGAGATAACTGAAAGACTCATACTTTAAATCTGCCTACAAGGGTTACCTGTACATGTACAAAAATGTCAAGTACCAATACATCTATACATTCATTTTACCGAAGGCAAGTAAGGCGCCTTGCCTGAGCCACTATACTGATACGGGTCAACTAGTCATTGCACTATTTCCTTTATGCTGAACGCCAAGCAAGGAAGTTACAACTTCCTCTTTTAAGGTCTTAGGTGTGACTCGACCCAAGATTGACCCTGGATCTACGGCTCCCGAAGCGGACGCTCTACTTACTGTGCAGGGGGCGGTTTGCTTGAGGTTTGCTTGGAACATGGGATGTAGATTCTATTGCAATATTACAAGTTTCAGCACAAAAAATAACATTTTGTGACATTTATTTGCCTCTATAAATGCACTTTTGTGGGCAAAATTTGAGGTCTTATAGTATAAAGGAGAATAGATTGATGAACATTTGTAGGTGCCATTTAATCCTCTCTGTTCACTTGGAAATATTCCATGTAACTAACTGTTTCCCTGTTGTACACTAAGTACATGTAAATCATGTATCCACGGAATGGAGAGCACCTACTCAGTTACAAATTATTAATATTAGTATGCATGTACCACATCCAAAATATACCCATGGAGATAAACTTCACTAATTATTCTTACATATCAGGTGCATGTACACAATACTTACATATCAGGTGCATGTACACAATACTTACATATCAGGTGCATATACACAATACTTACATCCTCATGCAGGGTAAATATTTGATTTTATGCGTGACAATCAAATGACAGAGTTTCACAAAGGAACATGCGACTAGTTACATAGACTTCCTGTTGTAATCTGGCACAAAGGTTTCATGGACGTAAATTACATGTACATATTTAATACATACATTATCAAAGCACAAGAGCTTGGAGCCATGCTGGCAATAATTATCTACATGAACCACTATTGTAACACATATATGTGTACATGTCAGGAGTCATTGCCCTTTGGAGTATGTGAAGATTCAGAACTACATGCACCTGCAAAATTTTGCCATGACAAACGATTTCTGGTAACGTAAACGATGCCAATAAAAGAAAACCCTGGAGGGAATTACAAGATGGACTCAATGCTGGTAAAGTAGGCAAAAGGTCTGCTGTATATATACAGACGACTTTCCCACACAAATGTATAAAGGATTTATATTTGAGTATATATGGGGCAACTTCTATCTTCAAACAAAGATGAAGATCGCAAACTTATGTTCACTAGAATATAAGCTATCAAAATGTTCCAGCAGTTCCACCTATCTTCTTTTTTATTTAGACCTGTGTGAGTATACCCCCCTCCCCGCCCACCCCTCCACACCCTCATTCCAGCAGGTAATAAGTCCTAGATGCTCAATAAGTTATGAACAACATCAATACACATGTGGCGTAGCTTTACTTTCACTGCAAGAGCACTGCATGTATGCACAGCAAATATTGACACCAATACTTATAAATACACGTACAACTGTACATGCATGATGTCTTCGCTCTGGTACTTACTGGGGTAACAGGGACCTGAGATGATGTCTGAAAATTTGACATTCAATGATAAGCAATATCTGGGAGGAATAAGATGCACCAATGACCAATCATACATGTGTATCTGTGTGCATTTGTGCATCTAAGTTGTCATTGCGTCAATAAACATAACATACATTTTATCACCAACACAGAGTATTGAATAAAATCTGTACAGCTCCAACCACTGACATTCATGTAATTCACAGGGATAGACCTAGTTATCTGACTGCTGAGCTCTTTAATATGGTATCAAGTGAAAAAAATAAAAAACTCTTAGAATAGCAGCACTTTTCACCCCTGCATATTCCATGCAGCCTTTATGGATAACCATTTAAGCAAAACTTAATTATTTCCTGTTCAGCAATGGTAATTACAACAGCTCTTAATAAAGCTGATAAATATACAATGTAACGATTAATGCAAGTACAGAATAACCATTTAATAATGTCAGAGACACAGTAAAATGTTTATACGTGTACATGTAGTTATGTAAATAAACTGATAAATATTAAAAATTAATACAAATTTAGATCTGAAAAGGTCAAAACACACACGTATGAATCCCAAATTTCAGTGATATGGCAGTCACAAAGATGATGTCAGACAGGCAGACAGACAGACAGGGCCATGACAATGCTCAAAACCTCTCAGGGGCTAAGTAGTGAAAGAAAAAATAACAATCTGGGAAGAGCCTTGCAGAGTTTTAGCGAAACTCTTGGGAAAGATCATTTCAAACATCCCAATCTCCAGTTCAATCAAAACAACTGACGATTACAAAACACTATAACACTTTTAGATACATATGTGTGAAACAGGAAATATGGATATTATAGTATTCTCTTTCCAATGAGGTACACAAAATGTGAGTGATTTCATTTCACCTGATTTTCTGCCATGGGTAATTTGCTTTCAATAGCCACCAGTTGATCATAATACCTGTTAAATAAAAAAATAAGGGGTATATAAAAATATGTGTACAGAGGCTTTACAATGTCAGTGGCCTACATTTTTATGCTGATATGCTTAAGACTGTATGAAATTTTAAGACATAAACTCTCAGAAAGTTCGCAGTTGGGTAATTTCCACTGGACATCATCTCTTCAAGAAGGAACAATGACGACTATAGTGCAGCATCCTTTTGATAAGGTGTTAGTGTTATTCCACTATTATTCCAACTATTCCACTGATACAAAGGTAGAAAATATATTATGGGTGGAGGAAACCAGGGTGCCTGGACAGGTGATGAAGCAGCCAAAAATGGGTTTAAACAAACAGTCTGCTATACGGTGGGTTTTAGCTCTGTATAGCGCCTACATTTATGCATCGTCAGCAAACTAGAGCTGTGCTATGGGACAATAGATCTTGCAATAGATAAAATTTAAAAACGTTATAACAATAATGTTTTAATGTGAGGCTATCATGCATACTATACTGAGTATTTGACTACATTATTCTCAGCAGTCTGTGTTCCAAGCCATACTATTTTGAAGAAAACATGTATTGGCTAGTTCTATTCTACTTCTGGATACAGGGTATCCACAGACCACTCTAACATGTACTGATTTTCATTCCCAAGGTTGTACTTTCATGTCCAAGATCTTGCTTTTATTAATTAAGCCTACTTAACTGCAGTTCAAAAATCATTATTTAACTCTTTAATATGTGGAACCATAAGCATCAAAACGGACTTACAAATGTGAAATTCTGAGACTGGCATATATAATGAACTAAAGCACGTGTATCTATATTAAGCAATGAGACATCAACTTTTGTTATTTGACAGCTCACGTCATAATGGCGGAAATACTTGGTTCATTTTGTTTCAACCACATTTTTTAACAAATAAATTTCCAGAAACGTTAATCGTAAATATCTCCTCTAAAGAATCTGAAAGAACAATGAAATTCAACTGTAAACTGCTATGGCTACAAATTGAACCGGAATACCATTAGCTAAAACCCAAATGTTGTTGTTGTACCGGTAGAGAACTTCCAACGCTGATTCGTGTTTGTCCACTGATTTGGTCATCATGGAGTTTCGTAACTTATTGAATTCGCTGAGGGCATTGTTGTAATCGTCTGGCTGGGCACTGCTGTACGTGTTTTCAATAAATCGTCTCAGAGGTCTGACTAGATCAACTTCATTCGTTCTTTTCAACGGGACAGCCAAGTAGGAAGCCATCTTGAATGATACGAGGTCATGTGGTCTAGGTGCTCTTTTATACGAGTCGCTCTTATGGTGACGTCATTTGTATCCACGTTATGAATCATTAGTTCCTGAGAATGTCAAAATACTTAAGGTTTGGCAGTCTGTCGTCATTCGATTGTTGTGAAAAACTATAAACCAGCAGCGATAGAGAAAGACTTGTTATGATCAGTGATGTTTTCATTAAAAGAGAAATTTAATTTATTAATTTTTTAATTTATTCGACGCTTCTATTTTCATCCTCATTGTTCGACTTTTTAAATTAGTGACTAATTTATTCTACGCTTCTATTTTCGCCTTTGAGTAAATGTACATGTATTTGATTATAATTATTAAATTAATAAGAAAAAGATTAATGATTTGAGACATGAACCTTGTTTCTTCAACATAACTGGGGGCCTCCGTGGCTCAGTCGGTTAGCGCGCTAGCACAGCGTAATGACCCAGGAGCCTCTCACCAATGCGGTCGCTGTGAGTTCAAGTCCAGCTCATGCTGGCCTCCTCTCCGGCCGTAAGTGGGAAGGTCTGCCAGCAACCTACGGATGGTCGTGGGTTTCCCCCGGGCTGTGCCCGGTTTCCACCCACCATAATGCTGGCCGCCGTCGTATAAGTGAAATATTCTTGAGTACGGCGTAAAACACCAATCCAAAAAAAATCAACATAACTGAAATGCCAAAGTGTGCAATAATATGTTAAATGGGAACAGTACATACTCTTTCTTAAACCTCAGTTTGAATATAGATTGGTAAGTGAGTGCTTGGGGTTTAACGTTGTACTTAACAAATTTTCAGCCTTGTGACGACAATATTCATTGGAATCCTGTTATTTATTTGATTTGTGTCGCGGTGCTCAAGAATATTACACTTATATGACGACGTCCAGCATTATGTTGAGAGGAAACAGGGGAATGTCAGACTTTAGATATCGCTTAGGGACCTACATTTAGCCGCCGATCTTATCAAGGTGAAATGAATTATGTTATGCATGTACAAAATAAATGAAATGAAATTTTCCGACACACGACATACAGGACGACTTTTTCTTTGCTCTTTCCAATTTTTTCCATTTTCCATTTCTTATTTCAACCTTTTTTTCTTGGGTGGGTGGGGGATGGGGGTTATTATTTATTTATTTTTGCTTTGAACTTTTGAATTAATCCTTACTGTCATACAAAGTCTGTAACTCTACATGTATCCTCAGTCTAATGATTAACTTTATATTTATTTATTCATCTATTTATTTGATTGGTTTTTTACGCGGCCCTAAAGAATATTTCACTTATACGACGGCGGCCGGCATTTTTGTGGGAGGGAACCTTACAGCGCCCGAGGGAATCCCATGATTAGCTTTATACGATACTTCGGTACGTAAACTATATGTAGATGTAAAACGATGTTAAAGTTATTTTCTCTGTACACAGTGATCCAAAAATGGGCATAAATACAGTTACGCAATGAACTGCGTAACCAAGTATACTTTAGTACTGCATTAACACACTCAGGACTGTACAGTGCGCTGACCATGCCACCCCTCTTTTACCAAAATTTGGACTCATCCGCAGTGTCCTTTACAACCTTAGAAAGAATGGAATGTGTAAATGACTTGCTGAGCCAATCAAAAGCGAGGCCTCTCCACGTGGGCTATTTCTGAACGGGTTCAGTACAAGAGAAACCACTTGTTATCGGAGAGAAAAAGCAAAGAAATGTAAGTAAAATGACTCGAGCTGTTTCTTGATACTACCGACAGCAAATAATTGAACCTGCGTTGACTGCTAAATGAGCTCAGGTTACGATTTACTCAAAAATGGTGACGTATGCGGTGAACACTTCTACTTGGGTCCACCTCTTTTGGTTCACTCGCACGGTTCATTCATACACGTACACGAGAGTAGCTGACAGAGGCAGCATGTTTAGCTGGACTATTTTACTCGGTTTTACCTCTCCGATAAACCGGAAACACCCAAAATTACCATTATGTAATTGAATCCCAACGATTTTTTCCCTACTGCTTTTCCTTCGTTGCTTTCTTTTTTTGACCGCATTGGCCAGTATTAAGGGGGCTGCAGTCAACAAAGACACGCACTGCAGCTGCATGCAAATTAAGTATTCGTCTCTTGACTTCGCTGCGACAAGTTTACTATTGTTAGATTTTGTGTCTGCTTTCTATACTTGCTATTAGGTATAACTGAGGTGAAATTTTATAGCTATATCATATATGTCAAGACAAGGGCCATATAGTAAAACATAATATAACAAAATTATATCATTAGAGATTATTAGATTAATGCACGGAGAAAATTATAGGCCTATCATTAGAGATATTAGATTAATGCACGGGATAAGTTAAGGTTGAAGGTGCATGGTATAGAGTGATGTCAATTTATTGACAATTTTATTTTCCTCATTGGGCATTTAAAAAGTGGGTCTGCAACCAACAAAAGCATCAACCTTGTCCTTACAGTTGCTCTGCTAATACTAGGGTTATGGACAATTATATAGATGTACACCATCTTTGTATTTGTGCCCTGTGGATGTGCTGCTACTTATCTGGTCTTTAGAGTACTACTTGCATGATATTTTATAAGCTTTTTTGCCAGGGTTCAAAAAAGTAATACTTTTGGGCAAATGTTTACCAGGCTTGATGTTACGTCATCTGGTTTTATTGCAGTGAAAATGCCACCATGGTTATAGTGTCCAGTGTTTGAGGATTAAGGATGTGAGGATGTCGGCGTCCGCTGAGGATCTCTCCGATTTGGGGCATTATGAGAACTACAAGGAGATCTCTTTAATTGGTAATGGAGCGTACGGAACAGTGTACAAAGGGAAGGATGTGAAGAATGGCAACCAGATCGTTGCTATCAAACGGATTCGTATTGAGCGTTCTGAAGAGGAAGGCATGCCACTAAGCACGATCCGTGAAATCAGTCTGCTGACTCAGCTGGGCAATCATGAACACCCCAACATCGTCAGGTAAGTGTGACTTTATTCTGCTGACTGAATTGGGCAATCATAAACACCCCAACATTGTCATCTATATAAGTGTGAAATCAGTCTGCTGACTCAGCTGGGCAATCATGAACACCCCAACATCGTCAGGTAAGTGTGACTTTATTCTGCTGACTGAATTGGGCAATCATAAACACCCCAACATTGTCATCTATATAAGTGTGAAATCAATCTGCTGACTCAGGTAGGCAATCATGAACACCCCAACATTGTCATCTATATAAGTGTGAAATCAGTCTGCTGACTCAGGTAGGCAATCATGAACACCCAACATTGTCATCTATATAAGTGTGAAATCAGTCTGCTGACACAGTTAAGCAATCACAGGTATCCAAAATTGTTATGTACATGTAAGTGTATGTAACTGTGAATGAGGTGTGGTAGTGAGACTTTTGTGCATTCACTTTGGGAATGGCTTTCTTTTGAATAACGTAAGATTTCTTCCAGATACTATTACTTTTATTCTTGATACTCCAGAGAGCACTGGACTCATGATAAAACTTTCAGAAACAAAGCTGAAATGAAACAGATATGATAGAAACATGACAGTTGACACAGTATGATACTGTTAACGAAATGGAACAAAAGTATGAATCCTCAAAGTTTGGTGTTGAGTACGACGTTAAACCCCAAGCACTCACTCACTCAAAGTTTGGTCGTCTTAATGTTTTGATGAGAGTGAAAGGAAATGATTAAATGTATATCACTGAGTCATTGGGAAATGGCATGCATAATGAGCGACTGTCAGACTTAATCAAGGCAACTGCCACTTAATGTCCTTGAAAAAGTAATCCTAACAACTACTTCTCGGATTCACAGTTTGATACATATCTGAAAATAGTGACATGAAAATGAAAGGATCAGTCTGATGAATAAAGGAGCGAAGAAGAGTGTCAGTCAAAGGAATACACACATTCTAACTGTCTTGTGTGCTACAGATGAATTCTGGAGTGACTTCATCTTACTTTATATTCTAGACTTCAGACTATGTTAACTTAGTCTTAAAATTCTAACAAACCCACTCTGAGCCAGTTTTTCACAATTAAGTTATTTTTGTACCAAATGTCAACAGGCATATCGTAGTGTGGTGGGAATGCTCCCAGTGATAGGTCCTGGGGCAATGGGATTTAGAATTTGAATCTGTCTCTCGCTGCTTCATTTGCGACAGTCGGAAGGTTCATCTGGTTTTGGGGTATAACTTTCTAAAGGTTGATGACTTACTCAAGTACTCTGGTGTCTGACATCCATAAAACTGAAAGTGACGAATTCTGAAGTACAGCATTAAAGATCAATTAATGAAGCCCAATTAAATCCGTACTAAAAATGGTGGTTTAGTCTGGGCACTCTGGTTTCATCCATCTAATCGTTCAACAAAATTGAATAAAAAAAAAAATAAATAAATAAAAATATGAATAGTCTGTTGGGATGCCCAAGTGATATGAATGGAGAAGATTGAAATGTTATGTTCCCAAATCCTATGATGGACAGAATTATTTCTGTTAAAAGAGAAACTAGCTTTGGAGTAGCCTTAAAAAAATTAGCATGTTTGCACAAACATATGTTTGTAACTTCAATCTAGAACAGCTCAAACCTCCAGGATTTTAGTACTTTATGTTTAAGAAATCTAATCCATACTGCAAGACAGTGAAGCCACAGGCTGGTACAAGTGGCTGTCAACTGAACAGGAAATGCCCACTTTATGTAGGACCTCTAACCGTAAAGGTCAGTGTAAACTCTTGATATTTATGACATCAGTTTTTGGCGGGTCTATTCTTAGTGCCAGCACTTTTTATGCAATATTTATTACTTGATGCCACCAATATTTCAAGAAATGGTTCACAACAGATCCTTCGTTGTGAACCATTTCCCATAGCTTAAAAAGCTATTTTAAGCTATGGGTCTTTTCATTTGTTTGGTTCACCTTTTAACTTAAGTAGCCAGCAAGAATTAGATATCTTTGTTTTCTCTGAAGGTATTATCAGATATATTCCTCTGCATGTACTCGTGTAATTTACTCTATGAAGTTGTTCATACAGCAAGAAATAGTGGTAATATAATTGTTTTCACAGTATTTTAGATGAAGTAATCAATACTACGTATGATAGGATTGCTGATGTGGTAAACTAAAGTGAAATTGCTGTGCTATTAGACATCTAGCGGTTGACTGCAGTAACTGTAATGTGTGAGAGGTCATCACTTCATCTCTAATGCAGCTGATGCAGATCACAGCAGATCCTACCTCTGCCCATTGAGGGTTCAAATCCATTCTTGGCTGGTTTGTCTGCAAAGGGAATTTTCAGCCTTGCAAAGGACATTGTTTCCACTTGTAAATATGAGCACTATAAAGATTTAGGTGAGTATTTCCATGTAAAGAGCAATCCAATAAAAAAGATATTTGTTGTAAATGTGCACATGTATGAGAGATTGAGTTGAGTTCACTTCTTAGCTGGGATGTGATGCCTCATTCTTGTCTGCGATGGATCCAGCACGCTATGGGGCTGTTACGTTAGGGGTGGAAGTTGGGGTAGGATGGGGTGTCTGTTTATCCCAGTAACATAAATGCACACATGCATGGAGGTACCAGTATGTCAATCTGTTTTGTGGCCGATAGTGCAAGTTAAGTGACAATTAAACAGAGAATTGTAGGGATAGATTAGATGACAGCAAGTACAGTATAAATTTTACACAGTCAGAAAATGACTTTCTCCTCCATTTTGTTTGGAGGAAAGTTGGGCAATAAAAATTGTGTAGACAATCCCCCAGAATATATGCAAATTGTGCATTTTAGTTCAGTGAACCATTACACCATTTTCACTAGACTGTCACAGTGTCACTTCCACATGACCTAGGCTGTTTGCTTATATGGATGAGTCATGGCCACCATACTGCACAAGTTATATTATCTAAAATTCCATATGTGGGTTTAACCTGCTTACAGCTTGTTTACTGCTTTCTACATACAACATGTACAAGACAATTACATTCAAGCCAACAACTTTCTTTTCAATTCTGAAGTCTTATTTAGTATTAAGGAAAAGTCATCATAAAGCCCTTAACTGAAGCCATTTAGAGGCAATACAGAAGTTTTGCTAATTTCAGCAAGCTTTGTGAATGAGGTCAATCTGATGTGCTTGTAATCTTTATACTTGTACAATAACCTGTAGGTAAGCATGTTCCATGATTATGTTTGTCTTTTATAACAGTCAGATGTTGACATACTTTTAGCTGCCTACAATCCATATCCATTTGGTGAGTTTTTGTCTATTTAGACGTGTGTAAGACAATATGTAGTAGTTCTCTAGGCCTCCATGTAAGTAACTGCATAAGCCAATGTCTGCATATAGACCTAGGGGTATATGTCCCAGAGCTTAACTGTGTAAGCTGAACTGCCAATGTGAAACCAACTCTGTGAATAACCACAACTGTTTTCTTGGTTGTATTATACAGAGTGGTAAAGGCATGTTGATGTGACCGGACATGTTGGCAACAAGTCTAAACATTCTGCAACTCTGTATAGCTAACAACGCAGCGTGAAATATATATGGCTTATGTTGTACACTGAAACTCTAAGATTTAAAAATAAAAAAATACTGATGCTATAGCTGATCAGAAAAAAGACTGAACATTTTACTCTGTATTTATTTGCTCACTGAACAGTTAGTTATTCTGCATTGAAGCTTACATTTAGTCCCAACACCGCTTCACCAAGGCAAGTTACACGCACAGGTGGGCGGATTTGTCAATTTTCTCACAAATTATGGCAGGTTATTGTGACTTTGGCGTAGCTGTAGTTCTGTTTGTACTAACCACAATGGAACTTGCATTGTGAAAGCAGTGCTTTGACATGCTTATTCAAATGGGCCCTTACTCTGTATAATATTGATAGTTATTGGTCATGCTTTAAAAATATTTCAGTAAATTTAAGGGTGGAGTAGCCATTATCTTTTGTTAAATTGTGGTGTATCTGACAAATTGCTTGACAAAATTAAAGTTGCTTTTGAATAGGAAAGAGCTGGATTTGAACAGTGTACCATGACAGCGTTACTGTTTCTTAGTTATAACATTGTGAAACTTATTCTGAACATGTGGTTGTATACAGACATACATGTTCATGTAACAAGTACCTTGGCCTCATTGTTATACAAGTGAAAAATTGTTAAGCACGACCTAAAGCATCAAGTATACATACATCAAGTAAATTAGTGAAAATAATGTTTGGAATGTTTTAGGCCTACACTAGCATTGTGATATATTAAAAAAGATATAAATAAACTGAAAAAAGTAAAAAGAAAAAACTGAAAAATGTGCACATGCTATACTTTATCAGGATTGAGATTAATATATAACTTGTTCTAAACACTGCCAAAATTGATCTAAAAACTCTTCGCGTATTATTTGGTTTTAAAAGCATGTACTGACGTACAGGTGAATGTACACTTTTAGATGCCCAAATAGCGACGAGCAATATGCAACATATGGGGTACTATCGCCACAACTTTAAAAGATACATAAAGGTGGAAGGTGTATTGTACATGTAGTAAGGTCAAAATATTATCTGTAACACGATGTTGTGAGTGGAACATACATAAGAGGTACTTAACCTAATGCTTCTAATTCTTGGGGTACCTGGTCTGCTCTTTTTAGCCAATATGAATGTAGCTGTAGCAGCAATATTCATTTTCTTTTCTCATTTTCATTCATTTCCTCATATCTACACGATCTAATGTACAACACTCATATTTTCACTTGTCTAAGAAGCTGGGAAAGAAATGTAATGTTCTGTTTTCGCAACTACTGATATGTGTCCCAAAAGTGAGAAGGTTTAGGGTATGTAGATATACTTCACTGGTATTTGAGTCCTGAAAACTATAGTCTGAAGCAGAATGTATAGGTTATCGGTAGGTATTTGTTGGACATTTCCCTGTATAGCATGACCAGAGGGTCCAAGGAGTGGAAGAGGATTTCCTGTTCTCTGAATTGATGTGGTTGTATTTACCATGAAAGCCCCAGCCTGTACCATGTGTGTGGTGTCCCAGGCCTGTACCATGTGTGTGGTGCCCCAGGCTGTACCATGTGTGTGGTGCCCCAGGCTGTACCATGTATGTAGTGTCCCAGGCTGTACCATGTGTGTAGTGTCCCAGGCTGTACCATGTGTGTGGTGCCCCAGGCTGTTCCATGTATGTTGTGCCCCAGGCCTGTACCATGTATGTTGTGCCACAGGTCTGTACCATGTATGTTGTGCCACAGGTCTGTACCATGTATGTTGTGCCCCAGGCCTGTACCATGTGTGGTGCCCCAGGCCTGTACCATGTGTGTGGTGCCCCAGGCCTGTACCATGTATGTTGTGCCCCAGGCTGTACCATGCGTGTATGTGGTGCCCCAGGCTGTATCATGTGGGTGGTGCCCCAGGCTGTATCATGTGGGTGGTGCCCCAGGCTGTATCATGTGTATGTGGTGCCCCAGGCTGTACCATGTGTGTGGTGCCCCAGGCCTGTACCATGTATGTTGTGCCCCAGGCTGTACCATGTGGGTGGTGCCCCAGGCTGTATCATGTGTATGTGGTGCCCCAGGCCTATACCATGTGTGTGGTGCCCCAGGCCTGTACCATGTATGTTGTGCCCCAGGCTGTACCATGTGTGTATGTGGTGCCCCAGGCTGTATCATGTGGGTGGTGCCCCAGGCTGTATCATGTGGGTGGTGCCCCCGGCTGTATCATGTGGGTGGTGCCCCAGGCTGTATCATGTGTATGTGGTGCCCCAGGCTGTACCATGTATGTTGTGTCCCAGGCTGCCGTATGGAGTATGTGGTGCCCCAGGCTGTCCTGTATGCTGTACGTGGTGCCTCAGGCTGTCCTGTATGCTGTACGTGGTGCCCCAGGCTGTCCCGTATGCAGTATGTGCTGTACCGTATGCAGTATGTGCTCGCCCACACTGTACCTTTTGTAGTACTTGCTGACCTACACTGCCCCTTATGCAGCACGTACTGACCCACACTGCCCCGTATACATCACGTGATGACCCACACTGCACCGTATACCGCACGTGATGACACACTGCACCGTATACCGCACATACTGACTCACACTGCACCGTATACCGCACGTGATGACCCACACTGCACCGTATATTGCACTTCTTGACCCAGACTGCACCATATACCGCACGTGCTGACCCACACTGCACCATATACTGCTCGTGCTGACCCGCACTGCACCGTATACCACACGTACTGACCCACACTGTACCGTATACCGCATGTGATGACCCAGACTGCACTGTATATTGCACTTCTTGACCCACACTGCACCGTATATTGCACTTCTTGACCCACACTGCACCATATACCGCTCGTACTGACTCGCACTCCACCGTGTACCGCATGTACTGACCCACACTGTACCATGTTAAATGTTCCAGACTACTGGATGTGATCCATGACCAACTAGGGAAGAAGGACATTCAGCTGATGTTGGTGTTTGAGTACATAGACCAGGACCTCTCCATGTACCTGGACAGGTGCCCCTCCCCAGGACTTGGCCCCGACAGAATCACGGTAAGGGTATGGGAATACTATTCATCAGGCCATCGTTAGAATTATGTATTATGTTGGCTGGTAGCTTTATGGACTCTCTGGAACAGAGCCTCGCTGTAAGGTGTTTGTTTGGCATTTCACTACATCGCAGATCAGAGGTAATTATAGATCGCAGCTGAACTGCTCACACAAGTCCTAAGACGTTGCCTTACATGTCTTGAATCTTGTATATGTCTCTGTTGTGCTACCGTAAGAGATGCTAACCGCCAAGCGGTAAACTGTAGTTACTATTGTATTCTAATGAATTCCAGTGCGTGTATTAGCTCCTGCATGAAGGGTGAAGATGATTTAACCATGTGCAGAACTTAGGCTTCAGATCTTCAAACTGGATGGATGAAGCATTATGTTATGTATTGTGAAAAGATAGAAGAAAATTTGAGAGTATGTTTCGATTTTGTTTTCAGGACTTGATGTATCAGTTGTTGAAAGGGGTTGACTTTTTGCATGAACACAGAATTATACACCGTGATTTGAAGCCACAGAACATCCTGGTGACCAAAACTGGTCAGCTCAAGTTGGCAGACTTTGGCCTGGCCAGAGTGTATGCTTTCCAGATGGCCCTTACTGCTGTGGTAAGAACTCTTTTCTTTAAAAGTTAGCATTTTTCAAGTGACACATTTTAATTGATTTTTATCAATTTATCCACTTTACAGGGCTGCTCTTAGTTTTTTTAGATGTTTTGTTAATTTCTTAAAGTTTTTAAAACATTGCCTGTTACAGAACATTAATGAAACCTTTAAACACAGTTAGTCAAAATTTTATCATTTTGTCTGTTCATGACATCTGAGCCACTGAGACAAAGGACAAATAGCTATAAATGCCTGTATTGTGAAAGCTTTTAACTTTATTTAAAGGTGGTGACATTGTGGTATAGAGCCCCAGAAGTGCTGTTACTGGATCAGTATGCCACGCCTGTGGATCTGTGGAGCTGTGGCTGTATCTTTGCTGAGTTGTTCAACAGACAGTGAGTGATATTTATACTCAACAGTAGTTTGGATTAAATCCCATATACCACACTTTTTTCCATAAATCCTCTCCATATGGCAGATTTGTTCAGTGGTATCACTGATACAGATGGCCAACTTGATAGACAAGTTTCAGGATTTATACTCACGGCAGACTGAATATCCCAAATTGTGTTTACCTGGGAACTAACTTTCTGCTTCCACAGTTGTTCATCTGCATTTAATTAGATTTGCATTTAAATTTTATTTGATAGTAAGTTGTTGGTAATGAAGCTCTTCAAATCTCCATAGCTCAGTGGCTGATAAACGTAAGAAACAGGTGACTGTAAAATAGCCAGTTTCAAGCCACCAGAGCTGAGAAAAGGTTTGCGTTGCATGTAAACATTGTTAAAGTCTGGCTAACTAAAGTCTGGGACAAGTAAATGCACAAGTCCTGTTAGTGGCATATCTCGAGCCGTTTTTGTTCTGGAAAATTTTCGAGCTCCCAAACTGTAGAGCCCCCTTACTAATAAAGCTGTACTAAAACTAACAAGTATATTGAACAAATATATGATGGTTTACCAGTGAAAAGTTTTGATACAAATTGCTTTAATTCAGACTTCTCAGAAAGCATCATTTGAGTGCATTTTATAAAATTTCTTCATGCACAAACACAATTTCCACCTTTAGAGTTTGGGATTAAAAACTTCCAGTTTTTATCTATGTATGACCCTGCAACTGTACACGATGGTTTCCAGCTTTTGCTGGAAAACGGTATTAAAGATGCTTGTTTTTGAATTGCACAAACACATGGAGGCTTTGGTCTCTGCTGTTCCAAGGGCCTAACAGCCAACAATGGACCAAGATGTGGTCTTACATGAAGTTTCTTTTGCATGAACATGTGTACTTGTACATGCGTAATTATAATGTTATATATTTATTTGATTGGTGTTTAATGCTGCTCTGTAGAATTTTACACCAATGTGTATGGAACTGTGATCTGATCTCTAGATAGGAGTAAATGGGAACGTCTGCCAGTATGGTCGATTAGTATCCCCCTTGGACATTTTTGGCTCTGTGCAGCTTCCTTCCCCCACACTACTGGCCGCTAAGTAAAATATTCTTGTGCAGAGTAAAACACCAATCTAATATATACGAGAACATGTCATGGAAATCGGAGCCCCCAAAGCAAGCCATTGCTCTTACAAACCTGTGTTCTCAAAGTTGCAGACCAGCCCAGATGGCTCAGTCGGTAGAGCGTCCACTTCGAAGGTGGTAGATCCAGGGTTAACCCTGGGTTGGGTCACACCTAAGATGTTAAAAGAGAGAGCTACAACTTCCTCACTTGATGTTCAGCATTAAGGGAATAGTGCAATGACTGCTTGACCCGTGCCAGTATAATGGCTTGGGTGGGCAGCTTACTTGCCATTATTTAGTTGTTTCAGTGAAGCAGCACTAGATAGAAGAGCAGTGGAAAGCCATCCTGCAACAAGGAGGCACAGTACACTATAAAAGACTCCTTCGTTGTCATGACTGAGAAAGTTTTAAGTACGTTAAACCCTAAGCACTCACCCACTCAAAGTGGCAGTTGACTGTGTCCTTCAGTTATGTTGTTCTTACGAGGAAGCTGTTTTACTGACAATTTCATGTACATGTTTGCCCTTCATTTCATGTACATGTTTGCCCTTCATTTCATGTATATGTTTGCCCTTCATTTCATGTATATGTTTGCCCTTCATTTCATGTACATGTTTGCCCTTCATTTCATGTACATGTTTGCCCTTCATTTCTTGTAGATGTTTGCCCTTCATTTCTTGTAGATGTTTGCCCTTCATTTCTTGTAGATGTTTGCCCTTCATTTCATGTAGATGTTTTGCCCTTCATTTCATGTAGATGTTTGCCCTTCATTTCATGTACATGTTTGCCCTTCATTTCATGTACATGTTTGCCCTTCATTTCATGTAGATGTTTGCCCTTCATTTCATGTAGATGTTTGCCCTTCATTTCATGTAGATGTTTGCCCTTCATTTCATGTATATGTTTGCCCTTCATTTCTTGTAGATGTTTGCCCTTCATTTCTTGTACATGTTTGCCCTTCCTTTCATGTACATGTTTGCCCTTCATTTCATGTACATGTTTGCCCTTCATTTCATGTATATGTTTGCCCTTCATTTCATGTAGATGTTCGCCCTTCATTTCATGTAGATGTTTGCCCTTCATTTCTTGTAGATGTTTGCCCTTCATTTCTTGTAGATGTTTGCCCTTCATTTCATGTAGATGTTTGCCCTTCATTTCATGTAGATGTTTGCCCTTCATTTCTTGTACATGTTTGCCCTTCATTTCATGTACATGTTTGCCCTTCATTTCATGTACATGTTTGCCCTTCATTTCATGTAGATGTTTGCCCTTCATTTCTTGTACATGTTTGCCCTTCCTTTCATGTACGTGTTTGCCCTTCATTTCATGTACGTGTTTGCCCTTCATTTCATGTACATGTTTGCCCTTCATTTCATGTATATGTTTGCCCTTCATTTCATGTATATGTTTGCCCTTCATTTCATGTACATGTTCGCCCTTCATTTCATGTACATGTTCGCCCTTCATTTCTTGTAGATGTTTGCCCTTCATTTCTTGTAGATGTTTGCCCTTCATTTCTTGTAGATGTTTGCCCTTCATTTCATGTACATGTTTGCCCTTCATTTCATGTACATGTTTGCCCTTCATTTCTTGTAGATGTTTGCCCTTCATTTCATGTACATGTTTGCCCTTCATTTCATGTAGATGTTTGCCCTTCATTTCATGTAGATGTTTGCCCTTCATTTCATGTACATGTTTGCCCTTCATTTCTTGTACATGTTTGCCCTTCATTTCATGTACATGTTTGCCCTTCATTTCATGTACATGTTTGCCCTTCATTTCATGTAGATGTTTGCCCTTCATTTCTTGTAGATGTTTGCCCTTCATTTCTTGTAGATGTTTGCCCTTCATTTCATGTATATGTTTGCCCTTCATTTCATGTAGATGTTTGCCCTTCATTTCATGTACATGTTTGCCCTTCATTTCATGTACATGTTTGCCCTTCATTTCAGACCACTATTTCGAGGCAATGCTGAAGTGGACCAGTTGAATAAAATATTTGAGTGAGTTTGTAAATGTTCACTTTCATGACGATTGGTCATTGACAAATTTCAGTGCAGAGCTATATTAAGGTCTTAGGCCTTCTTACAACTTGTAAAGTTTTAATTAATTTCAAACCTGTTCTGGTGATTAGTACCTATCAGGTGTGTCTGGAGACTATAAATTTGCAGTAGTTCTATGATTTTAAAGATGGTTCATCATATCAGATTGAGACTTGGCACATGGTTTTACCATGACAAGTTAAAGTTTTCTAACTGTTTCACCCATTTACTTTTGTTTTGAGGTGGAACATAGCTACATGTACAGGTACAAGTATTGTTCTGACTGCTTAAACTGCTGGGGGAAATGTATTGTGAATGCAATTCGTCTTCAGTACTTATTCCCTAGACATTTGAAATTAAATTGACATATATATTGTGAGAGCAAATGTGTTAGTATTAGTGTCAGTTTAAGTTTTCATTGTGGGATTGTTTACATGTGCCTCCAATCAATCTGTTAAGTTCATAAGTTCAGGATTCTTCAATCTCAAGGTAGCAAGATCTTATTGTACATTAAGCTATGTAACTAATGCTTCTTCTTCCATCATGTATAAAAACGGCCACATTGTACAAGAAAGGAAATTCTTGAGAATGTCAATGTATGAACAATATCAGATAAATATATGTACTGTATGATTAAAAGATGAAAAGAAAAGACATTATTTACTGTTGCAGATATACTCAGATCCAATCTTTCATGGTTCTGGTTTGAAGCTTCTTCAAATACTTTTTTTTTGCAGAAAAATGGGTTTACCAAATGAGGAGGATTGGCCAGAAGATGTGCCCATGTCGCGGTCCTGTTTCAGCTCTGCCCCGCCCCAGTCTGTGGAGTCGTACATACCAGAGATTGACCCCAAGGGCAAAGATTTATTTTTGGTAACTTTTAGTGGGCATTTGTGTCCTAAACCTCATTGTTAATCTGGATCAACTGGCTGACTTTTCAATAACTGGAGACGATTAACTCTTAATCAATGAGATCATATGTTCAGCTCGGTTCCACTGTGTGTCAGCTGTTGTGTTAATTATATTAAATTGAGGAAATTAGGGAGTCTTGGACTCGCCTCTCTTTACCACTTATGAGACAGTGCATGGCGTTATGCATGGTGTTAAAAACATTCAGGAGTGAGGCCAGTTTGTTCCGCCATTAAACTCGTACATCTTTTGTGGAAGAGAGCAGTTTTTGTGTCCGGCAAAAAGTCAAACAGATAAATGAAAAAGCTCTAGCTGAATTCAACTAAATTTTCTACTATTTTAGAATAACCCAAATAACTACCTGTCACAAAATATTGGCCTGGCCTGTGCCAGTGTTACTGTTTAAAATGGGTACTAAAGTTCCTAAATTTGTAAATAGTACAGGTACAAGTCTGATATTTACTTCAAGGCAATAATTTGAGTTATTCTGGGTAAATGCAGAAAATTTGATAAGTTTAGCAAATATGGATGTTTTTCCTAAAGTCTCTAGTATAGCCTCTTTAAGCCTACATCTCTGTCCCAGGTTGATTGTATCATCTCTTATTTTGATTCTTTACATGACAAATTTTTTATGTTACTTTTGTATCTTTTCTTGCAGAAACTTCTCACCTTTAATCCTCATCAAAGAATTAGTGCAAAAGATGCTCTAAAACATCCGTACTTCAGCGAAGCCGACAGTGATAATGATGCCAGTACGAGTACTTCAACAACAACAGAGACAAATAATGGGGCAAAGACCTCGCAGAATTTATCAGAAGCAAAGTCGGTACCCTCTCCCAAAGCATCCTGAAAATGACAATGTTTACATTGTACAAAAGTTGTAAAATGGTGGCTACTAGTATTTTAGAAAATCTTCGCAATTTAAACTTGGTGAAATCTGATGAAGTTATTGTCAATGATTTGTGAAGTTAGACTTGCATGTGGATCTGCATGCAGTGAAGTGGATACAGAGATTTTAATTGTTATCAGTACGTGGAATTGAAATTGTACATGGCAATGCAAAACAGGGTAGCCTACCTGTACCTTTAAGTGGATAAATCCATAGCAAAGTTTCTCAAGAACATTTCATGACCAACTCAAATCAGGTTCCCATTCGTATAGACAGATGTATGTAGGGAAAGAGAGCAGTAGGCTGTATATAGTAACCAGTGATTGGAAGCTCAGATCCATGTCAGTTTTACTTACTGTGAGAATGTTACTACTTGTGCAACTGTAGGCTGATGCAATTGTCTCTTATATATCAGACCTACTTGTACATATGCTGTTTGTTATTTCTAAAGAGATCATATTTTAGTTTGTGTTGAAAAAGTTTCCACAAATAAATTTTATCAACAAAGAAACACTGAATGGGCCGTAAAATCCTGTTCAAGTTATCCTCATAACAAAACTATTTCTGATATTTTATAATATAACAGAATTTTCGCATATTTAAACCAACTAAAGCTATTAACAGTTGAGCATCCAACACAAAGTTAAATTCATTGTAACAGATTAGATGTTTTGATATCGTAGCATATATGTATATCATAATGCTGATGAATGAAGAATGTGTCCTCACACTTCCATTAATATGTACATAATCTGCATATTTGCACTTACACATGTCTAGACCCAAGTGGAGAACAAACTCACAAATGTTGCACTAACCTTTGTAGTACATTTTTTAATTGTCATACATGTAAATGGGAACCAATTTTATAAAAGTGATTATTACTAATCATCTCGGCTAGGAATTTCTTATCACTCTCATAGTGGATTGTCTGTCTCACAAGCCCACAAGAACTGCCAGTTCTACTTGGAAATGTCTCATTTGGTACATATGTACTGTATCACTTGAAAATGTCTCATTTGGTACATATGTACTGTATCACTTGAAAATGTCTCATTTGGTACATATGTACTGTATCACTTGAAAATGTCTCATTTAGTACATATGTACTGTATCACTTGAAAATGTCTCATTTGGTACATATGTACTATATCACTTGAAAATGTCTCATGGGGTACATATGTACCATATCACTTGGAAATGTCTCATGTAGTACATATTTACTATATTACTTGGAAATGTCTCATGTGGTACATATGTACTATATTACTTGGAAGTGTCTTGTGTGGTACATATGTACTATATTACTTGGAAATGTGTCGTGATACATATGTACTATATTACTTTAAAAGGTCTCGCGTGGTGCGGTACATATATACTACATGACTTGAAAATTTCTTGGATCTATACATTATCAAAATGAGGTAAACTGAACACTGTGGTGCTGTATGTATTTTTAAAATATGTTTGTAGTTTTGTACTGTGTTTTGCATTTATTTTTGAATATTTTAATAACTTTTAGATAGTCGAAATATTTTTTATACCATCACTTTTAGAGATTTCAGTGAAGTTTACATCAAAGTTTGTCGAGTTTAAAATTGAAGTGTCAGGATTTGTAAGTGTTGGACAGATTCTCATTACATGATCATGCTGAATTTCTTAGGATACATGTCAATATATTTTTATTTTGCTGAGAATTTTTGCATTGTGTTGAAATTATCAGTATGTGAACAACATGTCTGTTAATGAAGCCAGAAACTGTAATGTAATGGAGTACTCAATGCGTGAACAAGATATGTTATTGAAACCAGAAACAGAAATGTTTTGAAAGTGTCAGTGTTTGAACCACATATCTGTTATTGGACCAAAACACATAATGCAATGGAATTTTCGGCTCGTGAACAAATCTGTTGTAGTCAAAGGTTTTTTTGTTTAATGTGAAATCCAGTGCAATTTGACGTGAAACCCAAGCGATCACATTTTTAATGGTGGTAACAGTTATGGAAGTCTGAGTGTGGTATTTCATTGGCCTATATATTACTGCCGCGTCAAGTTCATTTGCAGTGAAAAGTTGAACCTGGTATTAATATAGTCTAGCTTAATATCAGGTTGAACGAACAATTTTCCTATTGATTGATATGAATTACCTAGGGTCAATACCTACGTATACCTACCATTTGAAAAAAAAAAAATATCCAGTTACATGTACTTAGCAAGCACGTGGTGAAATCAGACATTAATTACTGGTTTACAAGAGAGATCTGCTATATGCTCTAGTATATCTCTCTTACTTTCACTATTTCTTTCCTTCCTTGGATACATTCTGGACTTGAGCAAGACTTTTATTTTGTGGTACCAAATATCCTATTGATATTTTGCAATTAGTTGCAATCTTTTTTATCGGAAGATAAGTCGCATATATGCCGTGGTATAGTAGGCCTATATCGCAAAAGTTAGAACAAATGTGCGATAGATCTCTATTATATTTTGTCTTAATATTTTTGGTAATTTTGCAACTCCTGTTTGTAGAAAATTGGACATTATGTATACATACCAGCCATTCGTAATGCTGTAAAGTACAGCATCAGGTCTATAATGTTACAGAGAAACGACGGCGTTCAAAATAGTGGATTGGTGTTATTGGACACTAGTTCGTACTTTCCGGTCTGGTTTGTGAACTGCAAACATACGAATATGTTGACGCGTATAATAACCTCTAGAGAATCGGCCATGATTGTAGTGTAGAATTGTTTACTAACTTGAGCAGCAGGAAATAACAGGAATTTCACTGGAATCTCGAACACATGCTGTGTTTCCGTGTTCACGAGTATTCGTGCACTGGCGCATGCATCACGTCAAGGCCCTGTCACGAGAAGTGGTTTGGCTGGCGGCAAGAAACGTGAAAGAATTAATATGAGGTAAAATGTTGACATTTTCCCAAGCACATTGCTATGATCAACGGATCAGTTAAACTACATATTGAAAAGTAAAGAAAGACTTCTGCATTGTGTATGCCTACATTGTATTAGGAAGGTGTAGGCATGTAGTGAAGTGTATGCCTATTTAAAAAGAAAATAGTTTGTGTACATAAGGTTTACATAGTTTGTGTGTATATTTTTATACTTTTGCAATAATGTTTCCCCTCTTTTTTCAGAATAGAAAAGAAGTACTTGTCTTAAGTGCGTCATACATGTACATGCATTATATATTGTAATAAAATCTAAATCGCTGATTAATACATGCGTCACGGAATAACATTTTAATTCACCTTCAGCTTAGGATTCTGTCTTTTTCAAAATATCTCTCGTGTCTGATTAGAGGCACAACTCAATGGGCTATGCTATATTTATGATTCAAATCTGCACCAACCACACGACGGCCGTGTGTTTTCCTTGGGCTCTGTCCGCTTTCCTCCCAGCCTCAAGTGCGTCGTAAAACACCGGTCAAATAAGTAAATAAATCAAATCGGCACCTGACCAACGAGCTGAATCCAACTCTCGGTGGTTTTATACCGCAGATTCAGAGCCAAGGTTGTCGGTAACCTAAGAGCAGTGGTTTACTATGGGCACTATACGTTTTTTCCTCCTGGTTAATTAGCCATTTCTGACCGGTTTTACAATTCAGAGTTTATATACAAGATGACAATACAGCGTTGTAATTCTAGACTAGTTGCAACTTCATGCATTTTTTTTTTACTTAATTCTGCTTAGGCCATGCTGCTGGTAGCGTGTAAGTTGCTTCTATTTATGCTTTTACATGAACAGTCAGAATAAAACTCGGACTGAGGTAAATTGGCAAGAGGCCGCATTTCAGAGGTTACGTGTGACCATTTGCTAGCTAGTTATCGCACTGGTAGCTGCGCGGGTTTTACTCTCGATGTTGTAGGTCTTTAAATATATTATGTCGCAAGAGATGGCTGATCCGGGTGCACAGTTTGTATGTTCCACATAAAGATGGATTATCTGTTCGTAAATCTACCAAGGGGCCTCCGTGGCTCAGTTGGTTAGCGCGCTAGCAAAGCGTAATGACCCAGGAGTCTCTCACCAATGCGGTCGCCGTGAGTTCAAGTCCAACTCATGCTGGCTTCCTCTCCGGCCGTAAGTGGGAAGGTCCGACAGCAACCTGCGGATGTTCGTGGGTTTCCCCCGGAAAACCTCCCACCATAATGCTGGCCGCCGTCGTATAAGTGAAATATTGTTGAGTACGGCGTAAAACAGCAATCAAAGAAAGAAACCAAATGACAAGTAAGCAGTCTCACCCGGACACCGGGTGACCAAATGGGCAGTTTCACCTGGACACCGAGGGAGGGGGGTGTCAAGTAAGCAGTTTTACCTGGACCGGCTTGGGGGTCAAATAGGCAGTCTCGACCGGACTGGGGGTGGGGGGATCAAGTAGGCAGTCTCACCCGGACCGTAGGTAGTCTTTCGGATACTGGAGGTCAATTAGGCTGCGTCACCTTACACCGGAGATCTAGGAGGTAGTCTCATCGGGCAGTAGGTTATCTGTCTTACTGGATATGAAAACACAAATAGACTGTCCCAGTGCATATGGAAAGTTATAGGTAGGCTATCTTACCTGATGTTGGACGTCAAGGAGACTTTCACTGGACATAGGAAGTCAAGTAGACTGTTTTATAAAATATTCAAGATTTATTGATGAGGACGCCGGTGTGACCGAGGAAAACCACTTACCTTTGACATGTTGTTAGCAAACTTTCACACCATAGTGGTGCGTGGGAAGGTCTTTCAGCATTATGGTGGAAGGAAACTAGGAAGAGCCCGGGTAAAGCCCACGACCATCCGCAGGTTGCTGACAGACCTTCCAACGTACGGCCGGAGAGAACTACATGTATAACATGACTCGTATGTCTTGTGACATTCAATATTTATTCGTTTATTTGATTGTTTCTTAACCTCATACTCAAGAATATTTTACATATACGATGATGGTTAGTTTTAAGGGCAGAAAAAAAGTAGATTGCCAGGCATGAACCATCTACTTTTGGCCAGCTACTGACGAACTTTCCCGCATAAGACGCGTACAGATACGCACACCATGCTGCTGTAAGACAGTTGGTCTTAACGAACGTTAGACGTCAGATCAAATGCCCTATATAAGCTATGCCCAGCTGCCCACAAGATGCTCCAGTGATATTTAGGAAGGACTGATTAAGATGAGATAAACTGGCCCATGGTATTGTTGCGGATTGGAGGTCGTTTTGGCTTTTAAACCTTGCTCGTTGGAAAGTTTGACACAGTTATAAAAAATTCCGACAGCCAGTTGTTTGAAATTCTCGTGTTTTGTTGTTTTATAACCCGTTGTGTTGCAGTGACACGTGGCGATGGTTCTGTGGACCAGGTACTGGACATAAGTACATATAAAGGGCTTATTCAGCCAGGGGCACATAAATTTTCGAACATCCTACTGAAAGAAACGGACCCCTATAGGCCACAGATTTATGTTTTTATGTTTTTTAACCTATATGATGTGACATGTTTGAAATCGAGTACATAGAAGGGGAAAAAACCGTAAGTCTTAGACTGTCTTACAGGACACGGAGGCAGAAGCGGGGATGTCAAACAGAGGCACATCGACTGCTCATAAGATGTATACCTCCGTGCCGACATATCACATACACATTTTGTATACTATCTAATCAATCAATCAATCAATCAATTAACCATTCAGTTCATCAATCAAATGTAGTTCCAAGTTTTAATCGATCAATCAAATGGTGTTAGGATAATCCATAATAGTGAAATAATGTTTGGAAAATCCATAATAGTGACACAGTACTGAGATCATCCATAATAGTCGAATAGGGCAGGGATAACTCATAAAAGTCTAACAGTACTAAGATAATCCATAAATGTATAACAGTGCTGGGGTAATCCATAATAGTCAAATAGTGTTGGGATAATCCATGATAGTCAAATAGTGCAGGGGTAATCCATAATGGTCAAAGAGTGCAGGGGTAATCCATAATGGTCAAATAATGTAGGGGTAATCCATAATAGTCAAATAGTGTTGGGATAATCCATGATAGTCAAATAGTGCAGGGGTAATCCATAATGGTCAGATAGTGCAGGGGTAATCCATAATGGTCAAATAGTGTAGGGATAATCCATAATGGTCAAATAGTGTTGGGATAATCCATGATAGTCAAATAGTGCAGGGGTAATACATAATGGTCAGATAGTGCAGGGGTAATCCATAATGGTCAAATAATGTAGGGATAATCCATAATAGTCAAATAGTGTTGGGATAATCCATGATAGTCAAATAGTGCAGGGGTAATCCATAATGGTCAGATAGTGCAGGGGTAATCCATAATGGTCAAATAGTGTTGGGATAATCCATAATGGTCAAATAGTGTTGGGATAATCCATGATAGTCAAATAGTGCAGGGGTAATCCATAATGGTCAGATAGTGCAGGGGTAATCCATAATGGTCAAATAGTGCAGGGATAATCCATAAGAGTGAAATAGTGCACAGGTAATCCATAATAGTGTAGCGGTTCAGATGTTGTTGGTATTTGTCTTATGTGCTTTTGTTTCTTATGATGTCTTCTCAAGCATGCAGGTACCTATGAGTGCGACACCATTCAATCACTTTAATCCTGTTTGATATTTAACGTGCCGAGCGAAGCTTGTTAAATGAACAAACCAATCAGGATTCTTGCCCCTGAACTCGGGGACGCCGCTACTATTTGGATCCGATTTCATAACATTCCCTGAACTCGGGCTATTATCCAGTATGACTTACGAATGAGACTTGAAATTCCTGTACGAAATGAAAGTTCTCCAACAACAGATTTTCAGTGAATCAGGTGATGAATATTTATTATGACGAGGGAGGAACCAGCAGTTAACACAAGTACCAAACAGTTGAGTGTCATATGGTACAGAGTCTCAGTTAAGTGTTATATGGGACAGAATTTCAGTTAAGTGTCATATGGGACAGAGTCCCAGATGAGTGTCATTTGAGACAAAGTCTCACAAGACTCAAATTATGTCTCAAATTATGATGCCAAAGTTCAATTGATTTATTCTGGTATATAATCAACTGTGGTCCACTTTTGATATCTCAGATAATTTCCACTTGAGCTGGATTCCCAGGTTTCGTGAGACTGGAGGGTCCCAGAATTTTGGGACTGGGAAAAGTCTCATGAGACTCCTGCTTCAAATTATGGTACCAAAGTTCAGTTGATTTACTCTGATATATGGTCTCTGTGGTCCACTTTTGATATCTCAGACAAGTTCCATTTGTCTCAGCCTGGAGCTGGATTCTCAGGTATCGTGAGACTGATGAGTCCCAGAATTTTGGGACTGGGAAAATTCCCAGATTTTTGACACTGTATTCCCGGCTTCCTGGGACTGAATTCTCAAACTGGATCACAAATCACTTTTCCTGATACTGGGACTATTTCCCAATTCACGGTACAAGAATTTTCCCCCTCTTAATAAAATAGCTACTTACTGCGAATACTTATCAGCAATTTGGTGACTACTCTCGGCAAATTCCAAGGACATCTGCAGACGCCTAAAAATCCGCGTATTTATCGATTTCCGCATGGTGTGGGAGGAGCCATGAACCGAATCAGGAGACTCTGATTGGTCACAAGAGACATTTTTGACAGTGTGGAAACAGATGACACGATGACGTCATCGCTATCGCAACCAAGAACAAAATAATGGCTTTGTTTTGAAGCCAAAATGTAAATGTCAGTGTCTGAAAAGTCCATATTTTTATCCATATTACTCAAAAAGTATAAGCAATTTCCACACAAGGGTATTAAATGATAAATTCCTTTTCAAACTGTGGTGGGAAAATCCTGGTCCCCTTTCTAAAAGCCTGTAAGTGCGGGTTCTACAGACACCCTAATGACCATAAATGTACGAAAATGGCGGCAACACAAACTTCTGCTTTCGAGGTTGAACTGAGGACAATGCATGTCATATTTTATGTGTGAAACAAGAACGAAAATAGAAGGTAAATACTTTCCAGATAAGGCAGTGGCATAGAATTTTGTAACTTCTACATTATCATCATTACATTGCTGAAAAATACTTATAATTATCCCAAATATGTAGGAACGCCGATACAACAACAACAACAACATCACTCGTCCATGAAACAGATAAACGTAAGTTTAAAACTTCCTACGAGAATAAATGAACGCTATATTGTCAAAATATTAACTTTGGAAATTAATTAGTATGGCCTCAGATAACGACCTTAACAAAACTTCCGTGAAAATTCATTAAGAAACTTCCCTGCGTTAAATTTATTTCTTAAATCCTACTTCCTTAAATTCCGCTACAATAGTCAAACAGTGCAGGGATAATCCATAATAGTCAAATAGTGCAGGGATAATCCATAATAGTCAAATAGTGCAGGGGTAATCCATAATAGTCAAATAGTGCAGGGATAATCCATAATGGTCAAATAGTGCAGGGGTAATCCATAATAGTCAAATAGTGCAGGGATAATCCATAATAGTCAAATAGTGCTGGGATAATTCATAATGGTCAAATAGTGCAGGGATAATCCATAATGGTCAAATAGTGCAGGGATAATCCATAAGAGTGAAATAGTGCACAGGTAATCCCATAATGGTCAAATAGTGCAGGGATAATCCATAATAGTCAAATAGTGCAGGGATAATCCATAAGAGTGAAATAGTGCTGAGGTAATCCATAATAGTCAAATAGTGCACAGATAATGCACAATAGTCAAATAGTGTTGTTATAATCCATAATTGTCAAACAGTGCTAGGATAATCCATAATAGTGGAACAGTGTTGTGGTAATCTATAACAGTCAAAAAATCTGCAGTGACCGATGACGTAGGCCTACATATAGAACCATCCGATGCATAAGTTAAGTGCACCAATCAAACACACCTTTGACTACATGTATCAGAATGGAAAGAATAAAACACAAAGAAAGTAACATGTATTTAACACATAAAAGCAAAATATTGATATTTTCCAATTGTTTGGATCAGTCCGCACATTTTGAGTACTGGTAAGTAATGAAATGAATGGCTTTGATCACCGCAATATAAAATTCGATTTGAATATGCTCATATGTGTTGTGTGTAAATGGAGTGTATTGTTATTACTGAGGTATGTTTTGTTTGGATGATATACACAGCTGGCAATCTGAAAAATGTTTCATAGTTTATTTTGGATTAATTGCCCAGCCTTATTTTTTTTTATAGTGGCTCATGGTATATGAGGGGACGGTATGAGCTGTCGGCTTAGTATTGAACGCAGCATATGGTGATTGTTTCACAGTGTAGCAGAATCTAAGCGGACACAGGGCGTCTTAAAATGTGCAGCCATTTTCTAACCATTTGTAAAAGTCGATGTACATAAAGCCATTTGCGAGGGGCGTTTACAGGGCCAGATGTGAAATATCAGACGAATACTGCATCCGGTTTGAATGCAACAGTCCAAAGATGACAGGCATTATACAGCTCCTCGCGATTCCTATGTTTGTTATCATACCATATGCTTTAGCCCGTAAGTATCTACATATACACTCTTAAAATGGCAAGTCTTCCCCTGAGAGATATATCGCTTTCATATGTGCTATTGTACATTCTTTAATTAATGTAACTCCCTTAATACCATCCTCTGAAAATGGATTACACTTGTCTAGTAGGCCATCTCGAGGGCACGGATTGATTACAAAAATTACCCATCCTGTAATTACAAACAACTTAAGTATGCTCAGATTATTACGTGTACTTGACTTTATATTGAAAGTTTAGCCTTTAGCTTTTATCCTTTCTTTTTATAAGTGCTAATGGTTAATGAACTTGAACGAATTGCACGAAAAACTTTCTTGGTTACATAGATTTGTAAGCATTGCAGAATGTGCATTTTCTGTACCAGTGAACATGGAGATAATTAGTGATGCACGCAGAAAATATATAGAATCATGGCCTACCTTTTGTGTAGGTAGTTATACAGGTAATCTGCTTCCAATCCCAATCAAATAAACAGAAGAATAAAATTCGGTTGTGTTCTTTATAACAAGTGACACTGATCGCGTCATATACAAACCATGTATCTCTTTGATCTATATACCGCCTCTTCAGGTGATGGAAGCTATCCATCCAAGCACAGATGGTACTGATGTCTAACATTGTATGCAAACTGTTATATCCTTAATGATACATTAAAGGTGACATGGATTATACAGGAAACCAGTATTTGTGTTAGTTTGCCGAACTGACGTTGTAAATGCTGGATTTGAACTTCTTGTCAGTTTGATGAAAAGTTGGGTTTTTGAGCAGTGCAATTGTGAATGGATGGGATTGGGTGGAGATGTGATGACAAGCAGGGGAATATGGTCTCATTTAAGACAACAACATACATATTAATATTATTAAGATTAATCAGTTCAAACAACAGAAGCCTAAGGCCATATCACGTTGAAAAACACAAGCAAAGCATCGTCGAGCTGTGCCCAGTACCTGGATGGCTGGCCGCCTGGGAACACCGAGTGTCACTTTTCGTCACTTTGTTTCCACTGCAAGCAAATCACTGAGATACCTTCGAAATCCGGAGACCCCGAGATCAAACTTAGGTGGTGTCATAGCGTGTATGAATCAAACTGTAATTTACTTTATAATCTAGGACGACTATCTATCAGCGTGTGATCCATACAGCCTTAGGGCTATATTTGATATCCGTAACCACTGATGAAGATTTCTTCACAGCCCAACTATACTGCTCGTTATATGCTTTATCACGCTATAGTATGTTAGAGTGCATAGTTTGCAAATCCACTACCATTCCTCTAAGACTTTAAAAATGGTGCTTGCTGCTGCCTCGTTTGACTCTGAGTATTGAGAGATTAGAGCAAGGAAACATGGTATCAGTATGATGTGTCTGGTGTCTTCAGCATGATACTTTAGTGGCGGCAGCACTTTGGCGGCATGGGCCATGGCCTGTCACAAGACGAAACAATATATGTACACACACCTAATGTCTCCTTGTCGTCATATGACTGGAAAATTCTTAAGTTCGACGTTAAACCCCAAGCATACATACATCCATACACACATACATACATATAAACATCCAAATTACAGAATACTAAGTTAATTGTTGCAATATATTATGTATGACAAACTTGTTGTGTTCTTCCAAGAGAATTCTTCTTGTATTCTGTTGCCCATAACATAATATTATGTTGTAGTAACATAATCTGTTCTCCTGTGAGTTCAAGTCTAGCTCATACAGTCTTCCTCCCCGACTGTACGTGGGCGGGTCTTTGCCAGCAACCTGCGGATGGTCGTGGGTTTTCCCCCAGGCTCTGCCCGGTTTCCTCCCACCACAATGTTGGCCGCCATTGAAATAAGTGAAATATTCTTGAGTATGTTGTAGAACACCAATAAATAAATAAATAAATAAATAAATAAATAAATAAATATTCTACTATTCCTCAGAAAACATATAATATCAAGTTAAATTTAACAGTTATATTTACCTGTGATATGAGAATAGTGCCTGACGCCCTTTGCTCACGGAATCCTGCATATATAGGAATAAATAATTAAGTGTCATCATAATATTTCTTACTAGTATTTACACTAGGCTATGCCCGTTTCAGTAACAATACGTGCTGGAAATGCAAGGGCTGTTTTAAACAAGAAAGATCGATAATTGCGTTTAATCAGCTGACGACATTTACTACAAAACGCACTCAGTTCTGTTAGATGAGCTATATAGATGAAGTCCTCTCGTGCGTTGGAATGTCAACATTTATGCAGACCCCCCCCCCCTTGTAAGGACTGTGGATCTCCGTGGTTATCACCTCTGTATCTGTATTTCTTATCAATCCATAATTTGAACGCTGTTGCGTGTTTGAATTGAATACAGATTTGTCTGTGCACAAATATATTGAAAACAAATTTCCATTATACATCTGTTGCCTACTTGCTATGGAGAATTCATGTTAAGTCTTATCGTTGCTTTCGACATGTAGCGTTCAGCTGTCCATGTAACAATATAAATGTAAATGAAAAGGCCCCTTATATGCTTAATGGAAGATTCCATGCTGGATTTACTGATTAGGTCGGTAAGGCACAGCACTGGTGACGAAGTTACTTTTTGTATTTGATTACTAAACACTGGGAGCCCACATGATGAAATTATATGTGTTTATATACTAGGCCAAGTGTAATGAAAGCAAGTGAACCGTTCAGACTTAGCGCAACCAACTGCTGAGGAATTTTGCAAAAGACAAGTGGATGTCAACTTACAAGATTGTTATCCACCATGTATATGAATCATCATGTAATCCTTCTCATGCCACTCTGAGCTTTCTTTGGAGTAAATACATGATGATGGCATAAACATATGTGGTGTTTTCGAAATGGCGTTCCAGTGTGGCAGCACTATATACATATAAGACTGGTATGCATAAGTGACCAGCAGTGTACAAGACGAACTGTAGTGTACATTGCCCTTGGTGCACATACTTGTCTCTCGGAGTTTAGTACGCATCCAATGTACTCACCACGTCAATAACCAGTCTCATCTCGATCCTTAGCCTACTCCCCACGTAAAGGAGCAATCATTTTGCGATTCTTGATCGATCTACTCACCGCGTAATGAAGCAGTCATATCGTGATCCTTAGCCTACTCACAGCCTAATGAACAAGTCACTTTCGTCATCCTTTGCCTACTCACCGCTTAATGAACCAGTCATCTCACGATCATTACATGCAGTCCACACACTGCGTAATGGTGATAATGAGACTATATGTTCACGTATTTGAGAAACTTTCTTTGGAAGAATTATGAATCAAATATAAGCCCAGAGATTATGACGCATTGGTTCACAATTTCTGTAGATGCCTGTTTAGTTAGCAACTGTATATACGATATATTTACTAATACAGGGAAGGTATAAATGTACGGGTGTGTCCAATGTTACTATCTGTGTATTATCATTGATGCAATTCATCGACTAAAAGGTAGGGCATCATATCACACCCTGGGTATATGTATTACACGATATCGTATTGTGCATGTAACAATCACCTCAATATTTATTGATTGAATGTCAGTAAAACGATTTGCTGTAAAAATAGCTATACAAGTCCACAAGAACCATTGTTAATGGTCCATATTCAATGTACGTTCATGTATGTATTATATATGCACATGTATAGGCCAGTATTATGTCGGTATTATCATGGAGGTAGAAGAGATGGAGGCAAAACTATGAGGCTTCAAGGTGCGACCTTGCATGGTGACAATATGCGGTCCACGACACTCACTCGTGTAGCCATTTGCACAGTGTAACATTCGTTGAAGATCAGTTGTCTTCCACCAATATCATGTGCATAGCTGCATCTACGCGGGAAAGTTCCCCATCCCCCCCCCCCCCCCCCCGCTTCCAACAACAAAAAAAATGAGCACCGTCGTATAAGTAAGAAATTATACAACTGTCATTCCAGATGCCATGTGAACGATTCTACTTATGAATTAAAACTTATTGTGCGGGTAGCAAGTTCTATGTTTCACACACAATCCGTTTTTATTCTTTGTCACTTTCAGATGTTTTGGAATACTGCAGAAGTAAATTGTTTAATGGGCAACCGGAAACGGATGTGGACAACAGTGGGTATGTTTGTGTGTATGACAGCTTGGCGGTGACAGTCTTCGTGCCCAAGTCTTCATCAGACCAAAGTGGTACTAAAGAAGTGGATGCGTGATCGAATGTATGTGACTTTATGGCTTATTTCGTTCCGTTCCAATAAAATTTGTCGATCCGGTATCGGCGAGAAATATGCAAAATGATGAAAGGCACATAGAAAGGAGACAGATTTGAGCTCAGAAATCTTTGGTAGTTCGTTCTGTTGGTTTTCAATCAACATTCAAAACCAAACGTGTCGTGCAAGAAATTTTCTGTGGCGGCAATTGCTGTTCTGATATACATGTAGCAAAAAATTTATTACGTGAAATATTCTTGTACAACAAATATTCTAATACATCAAATACGTTAATTCATCAAATATGTTAATACATCAAATGCATTAATACATCATTACATTAATACATCAAATACACTGATACAACAACTGTTTTGAAACATCGAATACGTCATGCAATGTAATACAAGATTTCCTACAATATAAAAAGTCCAATACAAGAAATGCTTTAATACGAAAAATATTCTAATATTACGGAATGTTTTAATTCAACGAACGTTTTAATACAGCAAATATTCTAGAAGAAATATCGTTTGGATACATCAAATATTTTAATGAAACAAATATTCTATAAAACAAATGGTCTGATATAACAATTATTTTAACACAAGTGTTAAGTACTAAAGTGACGACAAGTTTGTGCATTTTTAACTTACATTTTCAATGTTACAGATTTCATACAAAGCGTATGCGTGTGCAATAATGCTGTTAAATGGCATTTCATGCGCGTTGGTATCGTCAACTTTGCATTGTATCTGGTTTGTGTCTAAGACCACACTGTACATATGTACCTTAAACCACAGTGGTACACTAATACCACACCAGTGTTTATTCCGTCGTGGGCACATACCTTTTCTGTTTCACTCGGTATAGCACATGTTATGTCTGTATTATCTATGTAACAAAATAAAATGTAAAATCTAGTGCCTTTAACTGTGAAAATTAACATGAAATCTTGAGTAGATCATCATTATGTGGTAGGCCTATCCATAAGTTATTAATTTAGCCTAATAAATATTTCCCATGGCTGACGTAAATCTGGCGTAAACATTAAGTCACTGGTCAGATTTATCCCTAAATACGTCTCCTGGCGCAATTTCTATGGAGTCTGAAATCATAGATTGTATTTGGTACGGAACATAGTCATGCTTAGTATGTGTTATTTATCGTTCCCATGGAGGATTTTTGTACTGAATAAATTGTATTCCGTACCGGTACTATATTTTTTTAAAATCGTTATCTTATAATGGTAAAGCAACTGGCAACATTATCATATTTGTTTCACATAATGTAGATTTAAATATGGTAATATATTAAGGGCAAAAATCACTCCGTATTTTGAACGCTTACTTTTCGGGGAGGTAACTGGTCAGGAATTCTTCTGTTAAATAAAGGGAGATAATTGTAATCCTTTTGCCAGGCTGATTAGCCAGATTCGCTCCTGTGCAGTCAAAATATAAAATTTCGCTATGGTACTTAATTTATGATGTCAGGGGTTTCAATCATGGTGGATTTGTCAGTTGACAATGATTACATGTTTTGGAGTCAAAGAAAAATATTTCACATTGGGACATTCTTTAGTCTGACTGAACGACAGCTGTCTCTCTCGATCCACTCCTCACCTCCCACACCTACTTAAGTTAATGTATGCGGGAAATGAGTTAGGTAAGCGTTGCTTTCATCGCAGAGGATTGACGCCTAGTCAATGAGGTCGCAGGCTCAAACCCTGTTCTCGCTACGTTGACTACTTAATTGAGGATGGGGGCCTTCGTGGCCGAGGGGATTACCACGCCAGGGCGGAGCAATGACGCTGTGAGTTCAAATCCAGCTCATGTTGGCTTCCTCTCCTGCCAAACGTGGGAAGATCTGCCAGGAACCTGCGGATGGTTCTGTCCGATTTCCTCCCACCATAATGCTGGTCACTGTAGTATAAGTGAAATATTCCGGAGTAAGGCCTAAAACACCAAATAAATAAATAAATAAATAAATCATTAAATAAACAAATAAATAAATAACTGAAAATGGTTTGTCATGCGCATGTACTTGGAGACGGGTAGTTTACTTCGGATCCCACCTATACACCCTCAGACAGTTAGTTTCAATTAACAAATGAGCACTTATATTCTACGAAGTTATTATAGTTTATACGAGAATATATTCCTATTATATGGTACCCGAGTCAAACACATAGGCACTACTAACATTGCCAGATACACAAGTCAAACACAAACGCGCTACTAACATTGCCAGATACACGAGTCAAACACAAATGCGCTGCTAACATTGCCAGATACACGAGTCAAACACAAACGCGCTACTAACACTACCAGATACACGAGTCAAACACAAACGGGCTACTAATATTGCCACATAAACGAGTCAAACACAAGCGCGCTACTAACATTGCCAGATAAACGAGTCAAAGATCAACGCGCTACTAACATTGTCAGAGACACGGGTCAAACACAAGCGCGCTACAAACATTCCCAGATACACGAGCCCCCCACTCCCCCCCCCAAAAAAAACAACAAAAAAAAAAAAAAACGTGCTACTACCATTATCAGATACACGGGTCAAATACAAACGCGCTAATAACATTGCCAGATACACGAGTCAAACACCAACGCGCTACTAACATTTTCAGATACACTGGTCAAACACAAACGCGCTACTAACACTGCCAGATACACGAGTCAAACACAAACGCGCTGCTAATTTTGCCAGATACACGAGTCAAACACAGGCGCCCTACTAACATTGCCAGATACACGAGTCAAAGACCAACGCGCTAATAACATTGCCAGATACACGAGTCAAACACAAACGCGCTAGTAACATTGCCAGACTCACAGGTCAAACACAAACGCGCTACTAACATTGCCAGATACACGAGTCAAACACAAACGCGCTACTAACATTGCCAGATAAACGAGTCAAACACAAACGCCCTACTAAAATTGCCAGATACACGATTCAAAGACCTACGCGCTACTAACAATGTCAGAGACACGGGTCAAACACAAACGTGCTACAAACATTCCGAGATACACGAGTCCCCCCCCCCCAAAAAAAACAACAACAAAAAAAAACGTGCTACTACCATTGTCAGATACACTGGTCAAACACCAACGCGCTACTAATATTGTCAGAGGCACGGGTCAAACACAAACGCGCTACAAACATTCCCAGATACACGAGCCCTCCCCCCCTCCCCCACCCCAAAAAAAAAAAAACAACAAAAAAAAAAACGTGCTACTACCATTATCAGATACACGGGTCAAATACAAACGCGCTAATAACATTTCCAGATACACGAGTCAAACACCAACGCGCTACTAACATTTTCAGATACACTGGTCAAACACAAACGCGCTACTAACACTGCCAGATACACGAGTCAAACACAAACGCGCTGCTAATTTTGCCAGATACACGAGTCAAACACAAATGCGATACTAACATTACAGAATACATGGGTCAAACACCAACGCGCTACTAACATTGCCAGATACACGAGTCAAACACAACCACGCTACAAACATTGCCAGATACACGAGTCAAACACAAACGTTCTACTAATATTGCCAGATACACGAGTCAAACACAAACGCGCTACTAACATTGCCAGATACAAGAGTCAAACGCAAACGCGCTACTAACATTGCCGGATACACGAGTCAAACACAAGCGCGCTACTAACATTGCTAGATAAACGAGTCAAACACAAACGCGCTACTAACATTGTCGGATACAGACTGTTCTTTCACTAAATAAACAAAACATCAACCGGAAAGGATAATATTTTACCTCGACTGGGACAATGGAAATCTGATCGGAGAAAAAACATATATGTAATTTCACAGCGAAAAATGGCACGTCAGCATAAGAATGATTCAGCAGTCACGCGATGAATGTGTAACTCGCCATGTTACACGTGTCTATGTTAAATTCGCTTAGAAAGCACGAAAATTCCAATTTGTAACTTTACTCATTTGAACAGTTTTCCGTGGAACAAATACAGACTACAGAGAATATGCATGTACCTTCATATCAAATTTGCCGACTAAGGAAGTAATTTGTCACTTCACAATGAATTATGGTTGAAAATTCAGTAATGAATAATAATTCGACCTTCACCCTTAGACATATCTGTACGTGGTATTATTCTAGCTTGTAATACTGAATTATGGGAAGGAATGACTGTCATTGTAGTGAGAGTCCAAGTGAGAAAGGAGATCATGTATTATTTTCCAGTGGTTAATCCCGAAGTCATTATTTTCCAGTGGTTGATCACGAAGTCACGATATTACAGTGGTTGATCCTGAAGTCATTATTTTCCAGTGATTGATCCTGAGAAGAACTATATAATTGATTGGCGATTGTCTTGTCATTGGAAATGCATATAATATGGCTGTGCCTTTGTTTTTCGAAATATTAAATAGCAAATATCTTGGAAATCATTCCACGGAGAAAGATATCAAGAACACCAGCCATGTACATGAATCGGGTTTTGGTATAATAAAACAATCAGTTACTTCCACCTGGTTCATTACCTTAAAGTAATGCTCTTTCAGTTCGTTCCGGGGGCCTTGGGCACGGATTTACCCGATGTGAGCCGAATCGACGAATCGAACGTGGCCTCGGTCAGTTAAGCCCACCTAAGGGATGCCACTCGTGTATTACATTATCAGCTTATTACCCCATCGGAAGCAATTAATTGGCTACAGGGTCTTCTTGCGGCTTTATGTCTTAATATTTGGGTAGAAAAATTGGACAGAAGCTGAAAGGGAACATGTAAGTAATCTATCCGTATCCATCAGGCTTATGGTATATTTTAAATCTTTTGACACGTATATATACCGTTATATGCAATTCAGATGTATCAAAAATTGTGGGATAATGATAATACAAGATGAATTAGAGCATTTTTGTCTCCTATGCTCAGAGTCAGTAAAGATTCGCATATCTGGCGTAAGTAATCCCCGGAAATTCCTGTATGTTTTGAGAGGGATGCCTTAGTGGGTGGAGGGATTATGTCCTACCAAAAATTGTTGCACCCTATCGTGCCCCTGTAAGTTTTCATCAACGGGTGACAATCCGTAATATTTAATGAAAGGGCCATCACCCATTGCAGATAACACTGCAAAATTGTGAGAAAAAAAATTGAGGCAAAGTTCATTTTGTCATCTTGTTTAATGCTTGGCGTGCACATAAGAAACAAGCTGACGCAACCGAAACTGAAACACTAAATGTAAAATGTGATGAACATGTTTAGAGGTGAAGCGTTTATAATGCAGCAGTAGCTAGACAAGCCTTTGGATATTTTTGGAGTTCATCCTGACTACCGCCTTCAAAGAATGCAGGACCCTTCGATCTGACGTGATTCGCCCCACAAGGGATATCCCCCAGCGGCAGTTCAATAACACAGCGAAGTGAAGGGGTCAGCGGCTGTGGAGCTGAAGTGGCCTCAGCACATACACAACAAAAGGGCCTGTGTAGTAACTGGACTGCTGGTAGAAGGGCTAGGGAGGCTGGCAGTGGTTACAGTCGGTGGGGGGTGCCTTACTAAGGCTACAGCTTGAGGATGTGCTTCAAGCGGGCTGTGGAATGCTAACTTGAGCGCAGTCGAATGGGGGGAAAACAATAGACGTTGGCCTCGCTACAGTAACTCCCGGACTGGTCCTCATCGCTAGAGATACAGCGGACGGTAGAATGCTCTGATCGTGTCGCCGTACCCGGGAAAATTAGAGGTTGGGATTGGCGCTGGCTGCGCTGGCTTTCTTGTACGAATCGGCTGCACCTAGCACTGGCATATGTACACCCTGCTTTTCATCCCCGGCTGAAAATACAGGTGTTGTTGGTGTTTACCAAAAGCTTTCAAACTAGTGACGCGATAAACATTTGACCATGGATTACATGAAGCCAGCTTTATTAACGGTCATCATTTGCACTGTTTTGGGAATAACGCCAGCTAAAGGTAAAGTATCCTAGATGATACTGATATTTAATAACGCATATAGCGTAATTTAATGTATATAGGACAGGTTATTTACTATTTTACAAGCTCTTGTACAATTATTATTTCGAACTGAGAAACTTTTCTGCTTCATTGTATTTCTCAAGCAGCTGGGGTAACTTAACTAGGAGATGTGTTGTGAGAGTATCTTAGTTAATCAAGGCTATGTTTATATGAGGGATATTTCCCGGGCCGTGTACACATGTAAGCTCCTGCCTTTTTTTTTTTTTTTTTTTTTGTGTGCAGAAGTGGCAGTACGGGGTGCATGTGTTGCATCGTGGATATTAGAGCTAAGCAAGTGCTTATACCGGTGTACAAAAATAACCCGGCCCCATGGCGAACTATAACGCTGATTTGATTTGGCGGGAAGGCACTTCAGAGGGCAGAAAAAACTCCGGTCCCCTCTATATAATTCACCGCCAAATTTAGACACAGTTTGTCGGTGGGCAGAGCTGATGTCTATGCGCTTTCTACCGAAGGTAAACGGCGGATGGCTCTTGGCTGATTAGATTTGTTTCAGTGTGAACCGAATCGTCCAGCAGGGACTGTTTTCCCACCAGGTTCATACATTGATTCTTTGAGCACGTGCACTCCGATGTCGAGCAAACAGTTTTAACCGTGGGCAGTCCGCGGGCAGGCGGGTGGATGTGTATAGAACCAGGCCCACAGCATCCGACAGCGGGCTTCCTGGGGTCAACAGGCTATCGCGAACCGTGTCTGGCATAATCTCTGATTGGATGAAATTGAGAACTAGCGCCGTTTTAATTTCAGTCTACTATAAACAGTTCATCTCAAGAACTGAATAGACAGCGCTGTGTGTGCGTATGAATCCCGTTACCATGGTTACAACTGTTCAATCTCGTCTTACAAACTCCACTTCCACAAATCTGACAGGTTAATCGTCTGCTTCTACACAAGCTTCTGTCATTGGATAATAGTTGATTTGATCTCGGTGAAAATGTCCTTTCGGAAATTTCATAACGGGAGTAATTTTAGGCGATGACTTCGCGTCTTTTGGCGATATACTCCGGTAATTGCAGTGGACTAGACAACTTAACTGCATTGCATGAAAGGCAACTCCGAATAAACTATCCAAGTGATGCGGTGTTTGGGGAACTTAGTTACCTAGGGTACAAATGTCAACAGCAATTTGTCCACAGGACCAAAGAGCATAGATGTATAGAAGTTTTGCATGGAGAATTCGTATAGTGCACGACAATGACGTCGTATGATCCCTATTGAGTGCGGCGGACAGCTGGAATCTGAAGACGATAGCAGCCCTTACTACTGTGTGGGGATCAGAATCACGGGACATTCCCATGGGGCCGCTAGCCTTTGATCCCCGAGAAATCAGGACAAAGATGTGGTCGTAATCCCTGCAATATGTGTGACACGAAGATCTGTAGGCTGCTCAGGTCGCTCCGCTATTAGCAAGTTTTAGACGTACCTCTTATCGCCACGTGTTTGGGATGCCAGTGTATAAACCAAGCAGCTGGTTCATCGTAGCTCCTACACTCGACACATGGCTATCATCTTTATGGCTAACACCTCCCGCTACCATCCCTGCCATTAGCTGACGATTAAGTTAATTGTTTCACCATACACCGTGACCATTTATAACAGCATTATGGTATATTGTAATTTAATGTTTCTCGTCTCATTTATGACATTGAGTATATCGTTCCTGAACAGACCAGACCTGTCAAGTACAATGTGAGCTCAATATTAGCTTCATAATATTTTGCATGGAAGAATTGGAAAATTGAACGTTTCGTTGAATGTTTTGCAAAGTCTCAGGCAGTAGATTATTAGGGTTCAGATTGCCCCTCATCATAGAAGGATCTCATTCGAACATTGATTGTACAAAAGCTACAGTAATCACCGAATTATACCTGCGATAGATTTGTCACGGTAGGTCCAAATATTTAATTGAAAAACTGACGATTCATCGAAGGACTAAAGCTGAACGGCATGGTTTATTTTATTTATTTATCTGATTGATGTTTTATGTCGTACTCAGGAATATTTCACTTATACGACGGCGGCCAGCATTATGGTTGGAGGAAACCGGCCAGAGCCCGGTGGAATGCATACCTTTGAAAGATCTGCGATGCAGGGTCCAATGTAACAGTGTACTCCTTACCGCGCAGTGACAACTCAACGGGTCCAAGCTGGGAAGTACTTTACCAGTTTGCCCGTAAAACTTCATAGCAAACTTTAGGCGGGAGAAGCTCCCTGCTGAATGGTTGAGGCGATGAGGTTGGAGAAAACCAGCCAGAGCCCGGGGGAATGCATACCTTTGAAAGATCTGCGATGCAGGGTCCAATGTAACAGTGTACTCCTTACCGCGCAGTGACAACTCAACGGGTCCAAGCTGGGAAGTACTTTACCAGTTTGCCCGTAAAACTGCATAGCAAACTTTAGGCGGGAGAAGTTCCCTGCTGAATGGTTGAGGCGATGAGCTGGGATACAAACCACCAGCGTTTGGGGAACAAAACGCCCAGAGAAACTGAACAGTATTAAAAACACCTGGGAGCCCAACACGGAGCGTCAGGAACTGCGATCTAGAATGTAGTTCATTCATATCAGCTTGCACTGACCGCTCCCTGAGGGGTAATACAAAACATGATGAAAGTTGGTTTTTTGTAGTTCGCTCTTTGACTCTGGAACTATAGCAGCAATAATTGGCGCCAAGACACTTGAGCTGAAGCAGAGTAGTCCATATGGGCATGAGAGCGGGGGTCAAAGGAAGCCGCCAGCTGTCGTCTGTCCCAAGGTGTGTCTTTCCTGTTTTCAAGGTCAAGATGTCTGCAACCAAGTGTCCTAGTTCGAGACTTTGGAGAAAAAACAAAACACTTGCTTGGGACATCCACCGAAAGCATGTCTTCAGCATGAATTTGACACACAACATTATTCGTCATCACTGCCATCATATAAGATTTTTAGCGCACATGTGTGTCATATAAACAAATGTTCATTACTCTTTCAACACATTAGAGAGGTGAATTTATATGTTCACTTCTAATTCTGTCAGCCATACACATGTCTTACCTTATGCAACGGTCAATCTCCACCTAAAAAAATAACTGAAGTTAGAAGCAAGTCTAAAACGATCTGGAAAAGCAATGCTTCAAGTTACGGGCGCAATAATCTGGTGAAACCAAAACGGCTGCATCATACAGTTATTGATATATCTGTTAACGGTATATGTGATCAGATGTTGTTATTAAACTAGACACTGGCCCTTAACGTACCTTTTTCTAAAGTACGTGGACTAGGATTGTGATCGGTGGCTGCACACAAATAGGCCGACTCAGTGCAGCTTGTCAGCACTTTTGTTTTGGTGACTTATGGAAGATTTTTGCATGACAGGAACTAGTGAAGGCTTTGTCGCTTTTCAAACAAGCTGTAAGCTAGCTATATAAATTTTGTGAGCAAAACATCTTGATTGATTTCCATATTGAGCAAGCAGAAATGTACATGTAGCAATTTTTTTCATGCAAAATTTATGTATTCATTGTGTTTATTTGTTTACCGCGTGTTCAAAACATATTTAACCTATATATACGACAACATTCAAATTAGGGGACATAGGGGATAAAAGGACCATGAGGGATCCCTTGCTACTCGCAATGTGCTTAACAAACATACTGTGTAGTAAAGCAAACACATATAATAAACCCACGTGGTACATAGCTCTGCTTTTGTAGCTCTTACTTAAGTGAAATTTCAGCTCATGTAGTTTAGTCGTACAAAATAAGGAAGTTCATGACACTCGGACATCAAGTGTTCGTCGTCCGAAATCTAGGAACTGTTTCAACTCTCTTTTGCCGATAATAGTTGATTTGTTGAGTGAATTCATGCGGAAATGGAATGTAGAAGTGCGCCATTGGAATTGAATTGATGGTCGTTTGAAGGATTAATGGGATTTGTCCCAGTCGGAGGAATAGTAGGGAAGCAATCGATATTTTCTGACGGCAGATATAGATAACTGGGTGAACTGAATTGCTAGAGTGCCGACCGCACGTACACACAGACAGATATATGCGTATGTATATATAATGACTGATGAACCATTTGTTCGAGATTCCAGGCTTTAGGCCGATGTGAATAAGCCAAATTTTAGCTCCAACTTGTCGTTATACGTCACAATGTCAGAGAAAATTGGATATTTTATTGTTCAGAATCTGACCGCTTCACTTAGCAGACCTATAACTTCTTACAGCTTGTGTTAAGTTGTTCCGGCAAGGTCATAACTCTCCCTAATCCCCGACCATGAGGGAGCATATGATGAGGTTATGCCAAGGCCTTGCTTTGTAGCCGATCATGCCAACTGTTTCTGGGCAGCCTCAACGCTTCGTCTTACAGTTTCCGTGTGACTTCGTTTCAACACTGGCACTTGCAGCTATATAATGTCACTGCAGAAGACAGGAACTCCGGATATTGGCTGCCATAAACAAGGATTGATGAAAATAAGCCTTCTAATGCTCTTACCCGCCTTTCTATGACGTACTCATGATGGAGTGTTTCACGGCAGTAAGACATACACGTTCATTTGTCCAACTGTAAGAATAGACATAGAACACGCCAGTTACGTGTAAATCATATCAGTTCCCTTCCGCCCAAATTCTATTGGTTGACCCAGAAAGCTTCCCTCTGACGACAGACCTGGGCATCATACTTTGGTATTAACCAATCCCTATGGGGCCTAAGGCGCCAGTGCATTATCAGCTTTGTAAGACGCTCCATTTTTAAATGTGTATAAATATGTATGTATTTATAGGACATTTCACAGCGTGTATGGTTCAAGGTGAAGTATAATAGAAGACATGTTTATTACAGTCTTTGCAGAGCTTTGCTTGTTATGGAAAATTCTGCCCTATTTTTCGCTGAATACATTTCCAGGTAGTTATTGTGAAATCAGCGGTATATATAAGGGACGCAGCTGTTCAGATTCAAGCGAAAGCTTTTGACGTCTTCTCTCTGATTTACCTTAACTCCTGTTGACAGGATGTATGTCGCATATCACAGCCCAGCTACCTCCGTTCCTAAGTTCATTAACGCCTGTAAAGTGGAATGTATGAGAGAACTCACATAAAACCAGCATCCACAGTTCTCCTGAAAATAGTACCTCAGTTGACGACGCCATCTGCATATATACTGAATGCTATAAAAATCAAACAAAGCAACAGAATTTATTGAAGGAGGATAGAGTGGTCGGAAATAAGAAGCATTCGATAAAAAATAGCTCAAAAGAATACTTCCTTCCGTCTCCAGAAATTCCATTTTAGGGCATTTCTTTTTACTTTTTGCTTTGGTTGTTTATTGTCATCGTTGTCCCGCAAGACCAGGCGAACAAGTCTTATTTGCCCACAGTGTGGAGATGTAGTCCTTGTTTTCCTATCTGTGGTGAATGTTCTCTGTTCAGATGGTTTTCCTATGCCGTGGTAATCTGTCTTATATAAAAAAGCTGTCCCAAACGCATGTCCATGTCAGTGGTTATCAAAGTTTTCTAATTTCGACAGGCTCGTTCATATCCCAATTGATGCCTATCGCAGTTACAAATCTTTATTGATTTCAACAAAATGCATCATCCAACAGCCTCCATTCGTTGCTTCAAGGGGCACTTTTATGTTGTTTTAACACCCTGGCTGGCTTTTGTGGCTATGGCTAATGAAGGATGTGTGCGTATTGAACTTGTCACCTTTCATCATTACTCAATCATAAAAGCTCCTTGGCTTCAGCTGTACTCGAGTTCCTCTTTCATGAGACCAGGCTAAGAGAGCTCTGTTCAAAATATAAATTCTGCGAGAGTGTCCCCAACACCAAAAGTGCAACTGTCATAACCGACGGGATTTTTCAACAGTAAAATATCACCTGTAAATTAACGACGCTTCAGAAGAATGTAGGCCACTGCGTCGAAGTCTACACAGAGCCATGACAACTATGGACAATAATGATATAATAATCAGCAGTAACGATGTCTATCCTCATTGACGACCTCTAGTCAGAGTGATGATGTCTATCGTAAGTTACGACGTTTAGCTACAGTGACGACGTCAACCTGCAGTGGTGACGTCTGTCCACCGTGATGACGTCCATCGACACTGAAGACATCTATCCATAGTAAAGACGTTTTCTTTTTTTTGATTGGTGTTTTACGCCGTACTCAAGAATATTTCACTTATACGACGGCGGCCAGCATTATGGTGGGTGGAAACCGGGCAGAACCCGGGGGAAACCCACGACCATCCGCAGGTTGCTGGCAGACCTTCCCACTTACGGCCGGAGAGGAAGCCAGCATGAGCTGGACTTGAACTCACAGCGACCGCATTGGTGAGAGGCTCCTGGGTCATTACGCTGCGCTAGCGCGCTAACCGACTGAGCCACGGAGGCCCCAATGACGTTTTTCTCACACTGACGATGTCTATCTACAGTGACGACGTCTATTTACAGCGTCTGTACATAGTAATGACGCCTAATCACAGTGACGATGTCTATAGGTGACGACGTCTGCTTACAGTGATGACGTCTATCCAAAATAACGACGTCTATCAACTGTGACGACGTATATCTGCAATGATGACATCTCTCCACCGTGACGATACCTATTCACAGTGATGACGTCTATCCACAGTGACAACGTTTAGTCACAGTGACGACGTCTGGGCGACGTGATGACGTCCATCTGCAATGACGACCTCTATCCACAGTGACGACGTCTATCCACAGTGATGACATCTATCCACAGTGACGACGTCTACCCACAGCAACGACGTGTACCTACAGCGTCTATCCACAGTAACGTCAGGTTTAGTGACATTGGTGATGTCTGGTCACAGTGACAACGTCTGCTTATAGTGATGACGTTTATCGACATTGACGACGTCGGTCTACAATGACGATGTATATCCACAATGGTGATATCTATCCACAGTGATGACATCTATGTCCAGTGATGACGTTTATTCACAGTGACGACGTCTATTCACAGTGATGATGACTACCCACGGTGATAGACCTCTACCGACAGCGTCCATCCACAGTAACGCCGTCTATCGGGAGTGACGACGTCTAGTCATATTGACGACGTCTGGTCACAGTGGTGAAGTCTAGCTACAGTGACAACGTCAATCTACAGTGATGAAGCAACAGTAACGCCGTTTATCGGAAGAGACGACGTCTAGCCACAGTGACGACATTTAGCCCGTGGAGATGAAATCTGTCTGGCTATAACCTCTAATACACATAGATGCTTTGACATTCAAAGGTCCTATACTGAACCTGTGGCGGTGTAATGTACATGCATGTACAGTGTATACATTGAATGCCGTGGGAATTTCTCAATTTGACCTTATTCAAGCTGTTGGGGCGTTCTTTTACTGTCTAGGGTCACCAGACGGGTCTACTTCCCAGAGGCATGGCTGAGCACAACGGTCAAAATCTAGTAAAATTATGCTGTACGAACCTTTGATGTCTGGCTTGTTATATGAAACAATAACCGAGATGTTCGGCCAGATGGCCATCCTGGAGTTGCTGTGGTTGAAAGGTCAGACCCCAAGCCAATGTTAATCGGCATGTTTATAGAAGGGCTGAAGTGCTAACCACATTCACATGCGTTCGTATACTGGTTTACACGCGATGCATTCTGTATACCCGTACCATTTCGATAAGTATGACAAGATACGGCCTTTAGCCATAACTGTATCAAAGACATACGGTTCTCTTGTCCTTTAGTATTCTGTAGGTCAACGGAGAATATGAATTGATTTTAACGGAGAATATATGCTGTTATCAGTGCGCTGTAAAGACTCACATTTCTGACAGCAATTTCAGAGGCAAGCATTAACTCGGTGTTAATGGCGAACGAGATTACAAGGCCACAAGTAAACATCGAGCACACTTTGTTACAGGGGACGGCTATAATAGTACCCAAGCTCTTGTAAGGTTGCTTAATTGGGCTTGTAATTTAGATTTGTGTTAGTATGAGAAAGGAGAAATAAGTTGGGCTGGGCCTGTTTTATATGAAACGCATTTGTTTCTTCTCTGTTGCTAGGAAAACGATCATATTGTGTCTGGCTGGTGTTGATTTTCGGTTTGTGGTGGGTAAGGAGCTTATTTTCGGTTTGGTAGTGTACTTGTGATCTGTTTGTGGCAGTGTATGCTTTTTCTCGGATGAGCAATAACGTGGACTGTACCTGTTCCACAACATCGATTATTTTGTCCATTTTATCTCTGACTACAACTGATTTCAGTTTGTGGTGGGGTGCATGGGTGTTTATATAAAGACGTGTTGATGGCAATCCGTGCTGCTCCTCTGAGAATCCTTAATCTGGGTTGGGCCTGTAGTACTTTGGGTCGTGTTGTGCGGAGCCTAAACCCGATTATACGCCTCAGCTGGTCATCCCGATTCTCTCCAATAAAGATGTTGTTTGCCTTATCGACGATCTCCCCAAAGACTCCTTTGTGAAGGGCATCGTTCGGTGCCAGTGTCTTCACGGGACCAATCCGCGCGCCAGCGCGTGATCTTCAGTAAATTAAATTATTCCATTTCCTCTATCCGGTACTCCTTGGCAAACATTGTAACTGGACAGCCGCCTAAGAAGCGGAATCGAGCAGGAATTTAGCTAAACGGTTACTCAGTCATAGCCATCATTCACAGAGCGTTGTCAGGCTTCATTGCCATATATAGGTAAATATATGCGTTGATTGCTTACAAATTGCATACACATGACCATTAGAATATAATTCTGATCGGTCGAAAATGTCCAGCTCTGAAAAAAATGTTGATGAAGAAGGTAAGCGCAAGTATTATCGGGTTGAACATTGAAACATTGCCCATCAGAACCACAATGTGTAAGGAAACTGATATAATGCGTACAAATAAGAAGGAAATTCTTTTTAGTGCTGAAAGAAGCATTTTTCGAAAGTTGACGTAAAAAATTCCTGAGGTATTTGTGTACTGTCATTTTGTACATCTGTAAGCAGTAGGCCATTGAATCTCATTCTGACATCGGCCACGATTTTAAATAAACTGTGTAGCTAGAACTCCAGCCATGAACTCGTTGTGACCGTGGCTAACTTTCTTTGGGGAAAACCTATCAAGTGACATTCAATGCAAAAATGATACGGAAAACCAGCAGCCACTTCCTTTAACCCATCAAGATTTCTTTCTCGAAAATTATCCACAAATATTTCCTGTCATTGTGCTCATTCTCTGGGAAATTACTACGATAATTACAGATCTCCGTCGAGCAGCGAGGGGTGAATTTGATCAGAAATAATTTCCTTGTATTCCATCAAAATCCGGATGTATAGTTCCATTTTATTTTACTATGTAGCGCTGTACTTTTTCAGATTCAGTCAGAAGAAAATGTCTGTGTATACTGTGTGAGACATTGTTTTTTTCTTAGACAAAGTATTCCTATAAATTGTCTGGCATACACCTGATTAAGGGTGTTTAGAGGGTGTGTTTTTCACAAACGCTAACATATCGTGTAGAAGACGACCTGGGCGTTGTTGAGAATTGTTGACTACTTCACCTCACGTGTGAATCGTTATGCGCATGTGCAGTGATTAGGACAACAGGCGAGGGCTAGCCTCAATTACTCTAAAACCGAGGGCGTTTCGCAACTGATCATCTCCGATTTCTCGATCTCCTTGTGGACCGATTTAGCGATCCGTTAGAATTGTTTAGACACACCTTATCCCCGGAGTACTATGAAGTAATACCATCTGTGGTAGCAGCATCACTGTTGTCTCGTACCACAAGTACTCACCTGAATTGTGTATCAGCGGTGAGCGTAAACTTAGATAGCTAAGTCAGACCTCTAAGGGTCTGGAGCATGTGATCGACATCATCGCATAGCTATACATACAGCTATCCATAGCTTGTGCTGGTAACATGGGAGAAGATGTGGTTATATTCATTTATTTATTTAATTAGTGTTTTGCGTCGTATTTCTCTTATGCGACGGTGGCCACCATTATGGTGGGAGGAAACCGGGCAGAGTCCGGGGGAAATCCACGACCATCTACAGATTGCCGACCTGTATAGCATGAGCTGGCTTGAACTCACATAAATGGGAGGCTCCTGGGTCATTGTGCAGGAGCTAACCACTAAGACATGGAGGCCCCAGATGTGCTTATAAACCTGGACTTGAATGAGAGCAGTGTACTCTGAAATAACTAAAAATATTAACGTAAAACAGGATATTTCTGTATTTACTTATTTGATTGTTCTTTAATCGTTCGTGAAATGAAATAAACAGCACTGTAAGGATCCACATATAAGGATCTAGCAATAAACTACACTGTTGAAGTACAGAGATGAAAGATTCCAGGTTGAGAAAGATGTTAGGTTACAGATTAGCTTGTCAAAGTCATCATATACTTCCAAAAGGGAAGTTCACGTATATTGCATCCGCTTGTTCCTTATTACCATACTAAAGTCTTTGTACGCCACTGCCGGAAGGCATGCGAGCAATTGACGAGGTATTTAGGACCAAGGTCGCTTAGTACAGTTTATGGGGAAGTATACCATATTTATATCATTGTGGTTATGATGTGGATATTAGCTGATTCAGAGCTCTCCGTATACTTAGGTACTCGTTTAGGCTTAACTAGTTGATATCTGTTTATAGGACCAGGGACCACTTTCACGAAGCTCACTTAGCTAACTGCCATGACAACGCATGTTGTAGAGACATGAAGTGCACTTAGCTAAGGGAAACGTAGCAATAAGTACGCTTCATGAAACCGTTGGGAATCGAACTGTTAGAAGGATCTGGTCAATTCGACCAAACAATTTTGGTACAAATAATGGTGTGACCAAACATTAAAGGGTCGAAATGACTAGGGTCAAAGTATCCATTAAAAGATTGGTCAATACGACCAGAACCATTATGGTTACATTTTAATGGTCGCCAGAATAGGGTCAAAGTAACCATTGTTTGTTGAAGCAACCCAAATTAATTAGGTCGCATTTTATGTGCTTGCATTTTTTGGGTCGCCGCAAATAGGGTCATGGCAAACATTGCATACAAAATTGCATTGGTTGTTTTGACGAATCTTTTTTTCAAGAAGGTGGGAAAGTGTAAGTTACAAACTGTCCGTCAACCTACCAGCCTATAACTCAAGGCACTTACAAACTGCCCATCAACTTACCAGCCTATTACTCAAGGCACTTACAAACTGCCCGTCATCCTACCGGCCTATTATTCAAGGCTCTTACAAACTGCCCGTCAACTTACCGGCCTATTACCCAAGGCACTTATAATCTGCCCGTCAACTGACCGGGCTATTACTCAAGGCACTATCTCTCACTTCAAAAGCTTGTCAGTCACTGTGCATAGCCCATAAAAGTTTCTCATAGACAATTATTGATGGTTTCCCCAATGCTTGGTTGACACTGGGGCCTAGACTGTACATGTAAATTGAAGTTTCCATCATTATAGTTGTCCCTAAACGGCAGTTAACCGTCTGGGGGAAATAAGTGTTAGCTCTGTATCGTTGCACAATCAGTCTACATTCGACAACTAATACCATTTGCCGTTCAATTTAACAGCATTCCTGGCATTAGCGCCGGTGAAGTTATATGTTGAAGGGTTCAACCGCAGGGCTAAGTCACAATGAACATAAACTGTGTGTGAGAGAGGCCCATGTAATGACAATTAGAGTAAAACTAACGTCATTTTCTCACTTGGTGCTACAAATGTATTGTTCAAATGCCAGCAGCTTTTATGTCCTCGCGCTAGCTGAAACATTCATGAATTTAAACCTCGATGGCGATGTTGTTAATTACAGCTATACTTGTATACATTTGGATGGTTTTCACCGCGTACATAATGTCACTGCTAACTGGTGCTTGTCTAGTTTAGTGACAATGCTCCCAGATCTTTGCACTTAGTGCGACGGGGTTTGCGGACATATAGTGACACCATTCCCCGTAACTCCCTCATACATCCACCTCGCTCAACTCCGCGCCATATCGATGTTATTGTGTTTCACGCGCATCTACTCTTAGAGCGCATGAACCGTATCGCTCTCTACCCTCGTTTTACATCACTGCCACCATCAGGCAAGTTTGACCTTTGAACCTGAGCAACGCGCAGGCTTGTTTCGGCTTGGCCTCACTGCTGGCGTCCTCGTACGGAACTATTTAGTTATCATTCAACAATAATATTGTTATACGTGTTGGTTAGAATCATGTTGTGTTTACTTTGGATAAAAAGAATGCATTTGTATAAAGTATTATTACATAAAAAGGTTGAGAAAGAGTTTCTTCGTTTTGTGACCTCACCTCCTGCCTCATCACCGTGACCCCAGTTACCTAAGGGTTGTTCAAGATTTCTCTTCAAATATTTTGTTGTTGATCGTCATATTGAAGAGTTTTTCTTTGATACAATGGCTACACTATATAAGTGTTTACTTCGTTTTTACAGAATACAGATATACAGAGGGTGTCTCCAGAGTAAAAGTGTGCACTGTCCATGCCTACGCAGTGTAACTAACATTTGATGTTTGTGGACAATATAAGTCTAAAATGTAGCCAAAGGTAACAAAGAATACATGTACCGGTATGTTTACTTAATTTAATACTTAATTTTCCGTGATACAAGTATTAATAAAAGCATATCCTGTCAAAATTTGAAAGACAATTACATGGTAAAAATATATTTATTGGAAATATATGAAGAAGAGACCGTTTTGCTATGATCATCTGATTTAACAAACTCATGTTCAATCATTTTATGCATGCTTATCTAAGCCGAACTTTTAATTCACACAACAGACAACTCACAGCTGTGCTGAAATGTTAACACCATCTATTGTCTTCGAAAAATCGTTTTTATTTTTTTCACTTTTGACCGCTCTTTTTGAGGTGACAGCCATGGTAAACAGCACATCAAAACAGTACAGATGTTCGGATCATTTGCTTTGAGCTAGAGTGTGTGAAACGTTCTAGTTTTTCTTTCCCGAAATCCGCTTCATTCTCTGGTAATGACAGGCCGTTTGACGTCATAATGGGCTTCGGCAATAAACAGAATCATTTAATATTGAAACGGGATTTCTAAAAAAGTGCAATTCACAGGTTTTCTTAATTGCTGTTTTTTAAATTTATTTATTTTTGTATCTTTTTTGTACTCTTTTGTTGAGTTTTTCGTTTACTTCCCGGGTCATATGTAGCATTTACCAATATTATGGACAGCGACGTTAACAGGAGACTCTTTAAAGCTGTTATTCTATTATTGAAAGCCCGCTCTCGCAGGTTGCGGGGGGGGGGGCTAATTGATTTCAGCCGGAAGTTTCCAAGAACGTGACCAATGAAATCGCTTGTTCGGATGTGGCTTAATCTGGCTCGACTGTAGCTTTAGGGTTAGGCGAGTCGTCAGGTACTCGGTGTCATCCACCATTAAACATGAATGCTGTCATATGGTTAAGCACTTGAATACCAAATGTAAAGCATTTCATGAGAGACGCGGATAGCATGAAGCAATGGCACTGTGCTACAAAGCGATGACACGATGCTGCAGACCAATGACACAATGAGAGGGAGCGATGACAAGATGATCTACGCTTCGTACTATCGTGTCATCGTTTTATGACGTCATCGCTTCATACCATTGTAACTAAGTGAAACCTGTATTGGCTTTCCTCTACTCATGAAATTGACCATCATCGTATGTACTTATGAAATATTTTTTAATACGACGTTAAAACTAATCAAACAAACAAACAATTTTAGTGAAACTGCCTTGAATCTAAAAGTAAGCGTCATGTCCGATATTCGTATGCAACTGGTAAACCACAAATGGACGTAATGATTCTTGTGAGGTTAAACACTAATATGTTGTTACGACTCATCCCGAATTGCTCTGATGAAGATGATAATGCTTGTTATCGCGGGAATACTCACATACACCATTAGTGTTTAATAACCGTTGTATTTGCAGAACTAACAGTGACTCAGCGAACAGTAAGGATAAATCTGATCAAACCGCATGGATCCTGTCAGTAATATAGACAGTTAACCTTATATTACACCGCAAGTGAGACATTATCCAAGGCAAAGTAATGAAGTATTGCATCATGTATTTACCAGTTTGGAGATTGCAACTGCGTACTCCCACGCGGGGCATTTACATGATTAACACTCCAAATACCTAAGGTACATTTGTGATACGCTCGATGAACGCATGAGTGGATGGGATGATGGACTGCCTAGGTCCCTCGTGCGATTTGGTCTCGTTATATCAGCCTGTAGAGTCTTTGTGGCACGAGATCCCTACTAGTGATGACCCCAGGATCAGAGATTGCCACCAAATGAGACTCGTGGCCAAAGGCAGTTGTTTTAATTTGATCTTTTGCCAAGAACAACGCGCTATTCGCAGGCCCTTGGCAACCACTTCGGCCCCCAAAATCGATGGCTACCCAGAGAATCTACACATGGCCGAGTTTTAATTCCCCGTACTTCATACTATAGCAGCTTACTGCGCTTGCACACTGTCTACTGTGCAGTCTATACTGTTTTACATACAACACACAACTCCCAAAAAGCTGTGATAATATGCATATTCAGCTGTAAGCAATTTGTTTACGGCCTGTATTCGCCTGTCGGCTTTTGGGAGGGTATTTTCAGTTGCTTTGTAACAAATATCTACTGACATGAAACAATGATGTGCGGCCTACTATCAGAGACAGGATTACACGACAAGAACCACACTGACCTCCGGTGTTTTGTCTATGCTTTAATAGACCTTATTGTTCTGGAAATGGGTCTTTCGAATATCAACTTGGAACGCCTCTTAATGATTTGCGAACGATTTACGAATGTTGGAAGTAACTCTTAGATTTGCTGAGCTTTAGGAGCATTACGGTACGAAGCACTAGTATTCAAAGACAATTCACTTGGGTCAACATTAATATTAATGTTTATTTATATGCGCTGTACTAATCCTGAGCTCCAAACTACAAGCTTTCAGATCTCTCGTTTTTAAGTTGATAACTTGAGATATGAATTACTCCACCGACCAGCTCTGATCAGAGAACCCAAGTAACGCTTACCTCTGCGAGTATTAAAATAATGCTCCAACATGAAGAGCAGGATTTGGCGGACTGACCATAGTGTTGTTTTTCGGCGCCTTGGATGCGCTGAATTGCGATAATTTTTTCGACGTGGCTGCTGTGAGCGCTGTTGAAGCTATCAAAGACACACTGCAAACGTGACACTGGACAATGGACTACAATTTATGATTAATAGCCTCTCACTTCATTATCGGATTGGCGGGCCGATTTCTGTTTGACGGACATCAGCATTAGTATTCCGAGTCTGTTGCCCTAGATATAGCCAATTAGTTCTAATGCCTCTCCTGAGATAGTATGATCAGCATGAGGGTTTCTCGTATAGCGTTACTGGGAGGAGACGAAGCTAGTTAGTTCCACGGTAGTGCTGTAATGCAATCACTTTGTCCCTACCACCCTGCCTTCTCTTTACTCTTTCACTGTGCAACACGAGAGCATAACCGTGACTTTCTCCGTTATTGAAATATAAATAATTTATTTCATACTTGATGTGTCATAAGTCATATATTTGATATGGCTTGCACTTCACCTTATATATGAAATTATTTAATACTGGCCCTCTTTTGTGAGCCGAGCGTGTTATATTACACACACTGTATAACGGAAATGAATTAAATGCGACGGAATTTAAATGCAAGTGATGAAGCACATGTATACTGTAACAAAATGTTACGCCTGAAGAGTTTCTGTTAGAATTTCTTCTACTTCAGATTAGCAATGATCGATGGAATGTCCATAAATACCAGCTATGTTGTTAATATACGTCGTTTATACGCCATATTTCATGCTGATTTCCTCTCCGGTCGTACGTGGGAAGTAGTTACAGCAACCTACCGATAGTTTCTCCCCGGGATCTGCCCGGTTTCCTCCCACCATAATGCTGGCCGCCGTTGTATAAGTGAAATATTCTTGAGTACGGCGTAAATAAATAAATAAATACGCCATATTGCCTGCTGAGTGTTGAAATAACACGATCAGCACTAGCTCTTTAATGATTTGCGATGTTTCATACAGATACATCAGGTGGTGATGAAGAAGCTTTCTGCTCAGGAGAAACGACCACCTGTTGTAACAGTGGATAATTCGTCAGTATCCACTCATAACTTCGACATAAATCCAACTAGGGCTAATATTACCAGCAAACTTTCACATTTCTGGTATCCATGACCCGCAAACTCTCAGTTTACCACATTCTTGGGAACGTCTGAAAAACATTTGGCATGATCCAGTAAACGGTGAAAGTGGAACGGTCTTCTTTGATGTCGACGTTGAAGTTACGTGACTTGCCTGTCGGAGCTCAGTTTACTCGTTTCTCCTCATGACCATTGCAATCAAGTTTATTGTGTTTCGGGCACTTCGCTCAGCTCAAGAGAACTGACGGGCGAAGACATTAAGGGTTTAGCTTGAGATAATGAGTCTCTATAAATAGCGGCATGTTGGCTTGTTACAAACACCGAAGGTCTTCCAAGAGCTCCGTACTCAGTGGTAGGTAATCTAGAAAGGCTGGTAAATCAACACACCGGTTTTTGTGCGACAATTTAACTACCCACCCAATGGCAGTGATGCATGTGTAATTATTTGTACTGTACTTTGTTGTAATTCTTTGCGATGTCTAGCATTAAGAAAATGACCGACATCCGACGAAGCAACGCGTTTCAAAAATCAACAGTTGGCATTTATGTAACATCTGTATATTATGTATGTATTTGCCTGTATCATAATCAGAAATTAACCGGACAGGCTGTAGATAAGAAGTAGCCCTTAATGATTTTGAAACAGAGCCACTTGAAGAAGGACAGAATGATTGAAGTTTAAAACTTTGCATATTTAATCTTGAAGAAGTTAGAGGACATAAGGTTCTTCTTTAAATCCACAGAACAAGTGGCATTGTGGAGTACCGGTGATGTAATTATGTTCCACTTGTTAATTGACTATAGGTAGTCTCAACACAGACCTAGACATGTGCTAAGATGTATACATACATGTACACGCGCGAGCATTCCATCCCGTTTTAAACGCTATTTATCATTGCCACTGACTGCAAGCCTTAACGCCTCTCTTTAAACTCTTGTTTTCTGTTTGGGCAGCGCCCAATTACCGACGTAACACAACCTGTAAGCACACGCCACGGTTTCAAGACTCTCATTATGGCCATTCAGTAATGTCATCTATTGGCAAAACCTATTCATTTTCCAGAGAGAAAATGTAATTGTTGATATTCAAAGCGTCAACGTTGCTTCAGCTAGCATCAAATAACTCTAATGGGTACTTTTCAGATTTAACCCGACCATCTCAAGTCGAGCTTTGATGCACTTGATGACTCATCTAATGCCAGTGTTTATGATGGGAATATTACGGGATAATTTCCTGTTATCCCAGTCTTACGTGACGCCGTTATAGTTGTCTCGCGCATGGTTGCTGGAGATAACGCTGTTTTGTCAAGATGCCAATACAGCCACGACTGCACTTGAATTCCTCGAGCTTGGAATACGTTGTAAGCCTACATGTACTAATATTGTAAGCGCCAGTATGTCGCATGTATATGGTCAGTGAATTTTCCCATTTCCCAGTTGAGCCATACCAACTGTAACTTACCTATAACCTCCAAACACAAATGTTCATCTTCATGTAAATTTAATGATGTCAGATTAGTTTACAGAAGGTCGGTGGGCGAAACGATTGTGTTAATCCATCAGCTTATGGAAACCGATGCGATAACGGTTTTGTTTACCTTCCAAATGCCAGGTTAATATCTGAATGGTTTTCCTATTAATTTTAACTAAACTGGAGGATTTAATTTGTAACGGGCAGTCGTTAAACTCAGTGGAGATAAGCACTCATCGGCTAGTTTTCAGCTTACGTTATAAAACGGACCATAAAATAAGTAGCTGGAAAACTGCCAATCTTCGGCGGCTTAAATTGGTGGAGTGAGCATACAAAATGCATACAAAAACAGAGGATATTAGGAAAGATAAAAAGAACACGGCAAATGTTATAGAATGATCTGCCATGTATTGATCTCAGATAGAAGAGATACTTTATCGGATGGATTTATAGTTCCATAGAACTCTTTTTCTTCACGCATTAACATATATCCTTTGTATTTAGGATGAAAACGTGATTCTTGCATATAAAACATATAGTTATGATAAATAGATTTTATTCCAATTTTGACCCTTTGAAATATGCTATCAATATGTAATGGCAAGACTATTACTTCTGTGTGAGCTCTAAGCTCGTCACTTTTGATTTTACTCTTCCCTGGTTTTGATGACACCGGTACTTTTTGTATTCTCATCAGGTAAATTAGTGATAGAGGTAGCCCGAGTTATACCTAATTACCCTTTGCTGATTCACTTTACTTACGCAAATCATTTCATAAATTATTTTCACCGTGATCAGGCCTAACCTTCATTTCTTTATTTTGTCATTCATAATCCCTGTATCATATGAGACGGAACTGTAACAGAGTTTTATATTAGAAACGCTACTCATTTTGAAGTGACTGACTCACCTATTCTACATTGTTGCCCGATAAAGGTTACACGAGCGCATTGATTTTCCTTACTATTTTTGTAGTAAATTTGTCAACTTCAACCTCAAAACTATATATGCCCTAACTTTCGAGTGGTACAGTGCCATACCATCAAATGCAGCTTGCGCTTTTCTCTTTACCCAATCAGTTACCCAGCCAGCGTTCCTTCACTCGTCAGTTCGGAGGCAAATCTTGGACCCATTTGCCTGAATTGCGCATGTGTAACCTACAGGCAGCCAGTCAGTATTCCATCCACTCATTTATTCGCCCTTCCAATGAGTCAACAAGACAGTAAGACAGCCATCCAGCCAATCAGTCATCCATCCACCCACTCACCCATCCACTCATCCGTTCGCCCTTTAGCAAAACAGTTAATTCGATGGTAGAGTCAGTCAGTTGAGCTTACATACCAATAACTATTTTACACTGTGAATACTGCATTGCCTCTTTATTTTAATTGTATAAACGCTTTTTTCTATTTATTTCCAGAATCGTTTACGTTTTATTTTGACGGCTCCGACTATCTAACCTACGCTGTTCCCAATTCAAGTCCGGACCCAGTTTCTTTCAACTTGAGTTTCCGAGTTTGGCCGGAAATTAATGAAGGTGTTTTGTTCTATTCGTACCGAGCTCCCGGCGATGCAGTTACTCTGGAAATCCACGACGATTCCATCTATAAAAGAACAAACTATGGTATGTTTTCTGGGGAAGTGGATGGGAGAGATGTCCTAGCTCTGTTTGTAAAATATTATTTATTTGTGTATTTGATTGGCGTTTAACAGTTGTTGATGTATACGGCATGAGCGCTTTCACATACAGTAACATATATGTATATCTATCGTATCACCTACGCTGTAATAGTCAACCACAAGGCATAGCTCTCACCAAAATGCTGGCCGTCGTCGTATAGGTGAAATATTCTTAAGTACGGCGTAAAACACCTGTCAAATAAATGCATAAATAAACAAATAAATAAAAGAGATCCAAGCTCTCATCGCTAATTTGTGACGACGAAAAAAATTACAGTAGTTTGGCAACATTTTGATGCTTTGATTTGGATCATATTAACTATCACCGATAATGGTGAGTTCTGAAAAAGGGCGACTTCAAGCGTCTTTCAGATATTTAATTACAGCTACAATTACAACTTCAGTTGACAACTGAATACAGAAGGTGCAGCTCGGTTAGGTTTGCTGCGAAGAAAATGACAGAAAGACTGTGTTTTTTCTTGGGAAGGCCATTTTAGTGAAATAATGGTTAATTTATTGCCACCCAGACAAATTGTACTAATACCGAAGTCATAGGCCGACTTAAACGTTAGGCCTACCAATGTCTTACCATGTCACACTGAAACAAACATCTGTCAAATGGAGACATACACCTCAATAAATTTGCATGAATTCAGATGCATTATTTTCAATAAGTGACCTACATTGTAACAGGTTCACCGACCTCAGGGACAGTACGTACGTTGTCTTCTGGGAGTGGGGTAGGATTACACGAGGACGAGGAATGGAGGGACATATCGATGAGTATTAACGACAATGGGTCGATGTACGATGTGAACAAACTGAAAACTTTCTCTCCCAATCCAACGGCCATGCCTTTAGGAGACGTGGTAGGTACTTTGTGGATGGAAGTCCGTGGCTCTTACATATACCGGACTCCCCTTTTAATCGTGTAAACTGTAACATTCAGCAGGTAACTGATCAACCATATCTCTCATGTAAATTTTAATAGGAAACAGTATTGAAAATTGCCGGAAAGATTATCATGTACATTGAAGTGATTAAGTGCATCTGTACTGAAAACCTGATGAAATCAATTACTTTTATCTTTTATACTTATCTCGTCTAATCACTCAACTTTATACACTTGTATCAATATCTTTGTTAAGGTTTACATCGGTGGATATGCGGACAAAACAATAGGAATCGAGTCAAAGACGTATTTCAAAGGATGCATCGAGGATTTTGTCTTTAACGGTGTCAATGTGTTTGAGGAAATCAGAAACTCTGATCAGAAATCTGATGTATCGTCGAAGTTTCCTTCGGAATGTCCGGTAAATGGACACACTTTTTGTCCAGGAAATGATTTATTTATTTATTTGGTTGGTGTGTATGATAAACGCCATGCTTGAGAATGTTTCACTTATATGAGTAAACCACCGACCTTAGCTTCCCCAAATACCCTACAAATATCCTGACTTATAGCCTCTGCCTAAATAGCGAAAGCGCGACTGGATTCGAACTCACGACCCCGAGGGCCGGGCAGTCTCAGCCAGCCACCTCTTTCTCAGCTGTGGAATTGAGTATTGCGTTATAGTTTACATAATGTATATTAATCATTCATGTGTTCTAAAAGACATCTGCGTCTCTCATCTGAAGAAATCATACCGAATAATAACAATGGGTAAGGAAATGCGTTCAAACACAATCCTCAAAAGGCATGGTCCATCATAACATTAATTTAAGTGGAAAACTACAGCTGTCAACAATAAATGTTATGAAATTGAAATAAAAGCTTCTCGGTTTGACTTGACAAACGTTCATTCCGGTATTATAATTCGACCTATCAAAAATCTGACAAGCTTTCAAGGCGGGTATAATGCCTTTTCTCTCTCTATCATATGAAATAGTTTATTTTTTTGTACACCTTGAAAAATCGAGGTTTGAAGCGTGTGAAATTGACTGGAAGATTATCTTGCATCTGATCGCAATTGGAGCCCTTGTTTTTCCAGTGACATTAAAATTCATGACATCATATATTTCTGCTTTCAGCTTATCGTCTCGTATTTGTCATTTTATGGGATGGATTCTTACCTAAAGATTCGCTCTGAAGATGTTCCTGAGGCCAAGTTGAGGTCAATCTCATTTGAATTCAGGACCTTTGACTTCAACGCCTCGTTGGTGTTGATGGATTTGGGAGCCACAAATGTATCGGTAAATACCGTTTGTTTCAATTCATTGACCAGATCAATAAAAACTATATATATATATATATATATATATATATATATATATATATATATATATATATATCAAAAGATATATAATGCGTCACACGCGGAAGAATTAAAGCTTGCGTGTCATGTTCTATCTAATAACAATTACAACGCAAGTCGCAGAAATGAAGGTTTACATATTTTTCTTCATTTGAATGGTGTCTTACGCCGCACTCAAAAATAATTCACTTATACGACGGCGGCTAGCAATATGATGGGAGGAAATTGGGCAGAGCCGGGAGGAAGCCCACAATCATCAACTAGGAAACCAGTATGAGCTGAAGTTGAACAAAAAATGACAATATAAGAAAGAAAAACCTGAGATCAGTTATATTGCTGATTAAAGCCCATTATTTGTAGTCTGTATAGCAATTTACATGTATTTTAGACTCGTTTACAAATGCAATTACTGTTCTATTATATGCATGTACCTGAAAAATGGAAAAAGAATTGAAGGTCATGTCTCAAAGTGTTTCTTCTGAAAAGAAAATTTGTATATCATGTAAACCTTTAGAAAAAAGCATGCAGGCCTACATAGGAACTTAGCAGCAGAATCCAGTGAAAATGATACCGGTACTTCACGAACAAACATTGATACATCTCATAAATAAGATAGAGTTTAAGGCATATGTTAAAGAATTATTTTGGTTTCAGGTTGAATTTAAAGAAAACAGCACCATTGTCTTCCGAACATTTAGCTTTGGATTTGGTTTCGACAATACCTATCCCTTAGGTAAGCTTTGTACAAGTCTATAGATAATGCTCTTCGCTTATACAGATAACGCTTATTCGGCTTACTGTGAGCTCTGTGCCGAATCTAGATAAATACCCACAAATAGGAACTCGAGTTCGAATCCGAATCAGTGTAAGAGTCGAAATGTTTTCTGTCTTATATTACTTTTTGTCTTGGCGTTGGGCACTAGTCGGCATGATGTCAGTGTATTTTGACTGTGATATAGGCTTCATGCCTGGGTCACAGTCTCTGGTACCTTTAGCATGGCGATTCAGTGAGGCAGCACAAATAGTAATTTTGCTTTGAGGCTAGTCAGCTAGAAGGGGATGTCGTCGTGATGTCCTCAAAATGCAAGAAAGTGGATATTCTGTGCCTGAGCACTTGGTGGTCTTTCATTATCTGAGAGGCAACAGGATAATTTGGGACATTTTTGTGGTGTATATGCCTGTGTGGAGCAAGCATGTATTTATATATAGAAAACCCACGTACATTCGCTGTATTGCTTATCTTTCAATGATTTATTTTCTAAACGAATCAAAGGCTTCCTTAGCATATAGATTGTTGTGACGTACCAGAATTGTCTTGTTTGATAATACCCGATTGTGTTTTGGCACAGGTTTTGATCTGGGTGATGGGGAGTACCATAAACTGGAGGTCCGGATCAGTAATGACGGACTCAGCGTTATAGTTGATGACTTCCAGAAGTCAGACGCCGACATGAAGGCCCCCAGGGGTTCCGATATTCAGGCCTACGTTCTGGGTAAGTGATAAAGGGCTTAATATTGGATTTCATAGAAAAAAGATTCGATGGGGTGGGGAGGGGACGGGGAAGGGAAGGGGAGGGGGAAGCACTTGATCAGGCGGTATTCAACCGGTGTTATCTTTCTGTTAAAGAAGTAAAATGCATTCTTTTAGAACTGCCATGTTTATTATCTTACGTTTGGTCTACCATTTCCGAGTGTCTGATTACATTTCTCACTGAGAGTAACAAAATACACCTGTTCTCCCCACAGATTTTAGCAAAAGAAAGCTAAACTAAGTAAAAGCAATAATTTTCTCGCTTTTTTCGAGAATTTATTGTTGTTGTTCAGTGTCGTTCTCAAAATATTTTCACTTTTCTGATGGCGGTCATGTTTACATGTGTAAAGAAACGCGTGGAGTAAACTGCCGCTCTTTGCCAGAAAAATGAGTAACCTTCTGACTTTAGCCGCAGTCGAGTTGTGGGGAATCAAGTCATCGATGTATACTTATTTGTTTATTTGATTGGTGTTTTACGAAGCACTCAAGAATTTTTCAGATATACGACGGCGGTCAGCTTGATGATTTAAGGGAAACCGGGCAGAGCCCAAGGGGAAACCCTCGACCATCAGCAGGTCTGTATATATACTGACAGAATACATTCAATGCATGCTGGTTGAGTATATGAAGGACTCTAGTGCTACTGTCGTGTTCCATAATCTCTTTAGCTGGGTTCCCTGGACGTACTGGATACAAGGGATGTATGCGAGAGCTGCGGGTCAATCGTAACCGGGTCAAAGTCTCCGGTCTTCCTGAGGAGAATTTAGAGAACATTACAACAGGTCGCTGTGACCTGATTGACAGGTGAGCAGAAGGTCAATCGTTCAAACGATAAATCAGTAAGCCTACAATATACGTATAAAGGTCCGTGAATGAGCGCTTGTTTAGCTAGTTTCAGGACGAACCGGTAAAACACAACTGGTACAGAATAACAAAACTATCTTAAACGTGGAACTGCCTTAGATTTGAACTTTAGTGGTAGTTTTTCATTATTGTCATGATGATCTAAGATATTTCTTGGTATTAAGATAAAAATCCTTCAGGTGAGTAATAATTTTGTTAAGACTAAGTCTGATTTAAGTCTAAGACGTGATCCTTGGCCTGGCATGGTTTTTTTATGTCCAAATAATATTAATTAAAATATTATAATTAAAATTATATGGAGATTTTCTCCGACGTTGGTGTTTGCCTAAGTTAACCATGGGATGTTATGACCTATCAGGTGTTACATGCCTCGCAAACGGTGTGCACACGGTGGAAAGTGTATCCGATACAGGGAGGATTTCTCTTGTGACTGCCAGGGGACAGGCTATAAAGGACCTTCCTGTGTCACACGTAAGTTTGCTTCACCCTCCAACCAAGGTACATGTATTTTTCATCCTACGATAAAGGTTTCTTCGTGGAAAATAAATATGGGAATTTTCAACCCATGGAATATTTACTTATTTATGTTTGGTGTCTTTACGCCGTAGTCACGAATACTTCACTCAACCCTTGGAATGAAAAATCCCTCAGGCTAAATAAAGGAGAGGTCCGATGATGGATGTACAGCTTTGTTCAAGTTGACGGGTATACAGCGTTGCTAGCCTCCTATGAATTACACCATCGTACTGCCTTAAAGCATTCGAAAATATCAAGTAAACTGGAAGCACCATTGCTGGACTGATGTTCATTTTAATCTGTCAACTAACCAGCGTAAAAGTTCTCTTGAAAGATCATGGCATTATTGACGTGTAGCTTGACAGTGCGAATGGACACATGTTACACACAGGCTATGACAACTGCGCCGTCTAAATTGATAAATCCATCAATCAGCAAATACTCATACATATTCCTCCGGTATACGTCATAAAACAAATTGTCTGGCGACTTGTCTTTTCCAGCTATGTATCCGTCTTCGTGCAGTGACGTGGACATCCCAGATCACGCTGGTCGAATCACAGCTCATATTGACGTAGATGGAGCCGGACCATTGCGACCTGCTAAGGTTCTTTGTACTAAAGGTAATGGAGCTGAGAGGACCAAGGAATGTTTTTACATTAAGGGAAAAGTGCAAGAATGTAGAGTTCTAAAGACAGTGAAAAGATAATGTAGTCAAGGTTTTAAGTTCACCGATACTTTCGTTTTAACGAGTATCATAACCATGCACAAAAGAGTGAGTGAGTGCGAGTGAGTGCTTGGGGTTTAACGTCGTACTCAACAATTTTTCAGTCATATGACGACGAAGGAATCATTAGGGTGCATGCACGTGTAATGTGCCTCCTTGTTGCAGGACGGATTTCCACCGCTCTTTTATTTAGTGCTGCATCACTGAGACAACTTACCGAAGGCAAGTAAGCCGCCCCGCCCGAGCCATTATACTGATACGGGTCAACCAGTCGTTGCACTATCCCCTTCATGCTGAACGCCAAGCGAGGAAGTTACAACTTCCTCTTTTAAAGTCTTAGGTGTGACTCGACCAAGGATTGATCCTGGATCTACCGGTCCCGAAGCGGACGCTCTACCAACTGTGCTATCCGGGCCGGTCACAAAAGAGTAGTTCGCTAGTCGCAGTGTGGACGTGAAATGGGCCGTCATGCCAGCAAGGTGTTTTCTTATTTGTAACATCGCCTTTTGTTGTAACAATGAATTGCTACCTACTAGATCCTACATGCCTTACTCAAACTTGAGAAAAAGTTCTAGGAATCTAATATAAAATTTCTCGACGTTTTCCATTAACAATGTAAATTCATTACCGGTATAACTCATTTACACTTGTCAGAAGATGTTTTTTGGAAGTTCCGATAAATATATTGCGCTTTGTACAAGTACAAGTCTGCCTATTTGTTCTCGTTATCTATACTTTTAGATATATTAATCTGGTCATAGTTTTTCCAAGTAACATTAGAACGTTCATCACATAGTTCACATGGGTTTATGGTGTATTCGTGGCCAGCACCATGCCAGATCGGTTCGTTAATGTAATGCAAGTTCAGCGAGCCTTGTTTTAATTTAATGCATTAAATCAAGACAAACATAGGATAACTTATCTCTTCAGACAAGGGCACCGGCGTCATTAAGACTCTCCTTACCAGCAACGCTGCTATGGCGGCGATCCCCGTGGATGGATTCCAGAAACCTGGGTCATACCAATACAATATAACCTACGGTCCAGAAACGGACCTGGACGTTGCTGTGGGTGTTATAGACCGCGCCAAGACCTGTAGACAGTACGTCAAATACACCTGTAATCAGGCCCGGCTGATGGCCTCACCCGGTAAGTTATATTTATCATCATCTTAATGATAAGGGTCCGGTTGAAAAAATTGTTACTAATTTCATACTGTTTATGTCTACAAATAAAAGAATTTGAGTTTGTTTACTTGTTACATTTGCTTTTGTGATTTATTCAGAGGCGAACTATTGGAATTTCCTTCAGTGATAAAAGTGTTATTTCGCACAGTTTATAGATATCGCTCCTGTTTTTACATTTTTGATAGTTTAACCAAGACGCCATGACGTGGAAAAAGAAACATTTGTTTTATGACGTTCCAATCGCAGCGATATGACCTAATAATACATGTACAGTGCAATTTTACATTCCTACGTCACCCCAACAATGAGACACGACTTCATACATACTTATCTTTGAAATATCTAGGTCATCTGCAGTGGAATAAGCTTGCCGTTGCTTGGTCTAAAATGCAAACCCTCTCTGGAGGGAGGGAAAGAGAACAGCAGCAAAAAGATACATGGGATACGCCGCTTTTGCCTCATATTCTTCATTATTAGGGGTAGAATGGACTTTAACGCAAAACACAAAGGTTCAGCGGTATCGGGTTACACAGCAAACACCAAGACGAAGGTGTTAAACCCTTAAACATTTTAAACCCATGCGATAACTGTCACGCAAATTATCATGATTTTGATTTCATTAATTATATTCATTAATCTGATTTCTGAATATTCATGCATATTCATTTTTTTAAAAAATTCAAATAGCGCTTTAGAGGGCTCGTGACACATCCAGTAGTTAGATGGGAATAAACAATAACAGTTGTCCCTATGCTCATGTGTTGTTATCTTTGGTTGTCACACACAGTGCAAAAAAAAATCGTTGTGTCGCTTAATTTCAAGTGGAAGACTTTGAAAAAATACACATAAGAACTAAAATTGAAGAGAATCATGGAGTGGCTTCAAAGCTGCAACATTGTAACACAGGCATATACACAGGCGTCAATAGCATGTGTTTTTTTCCGTGTAACCTGTTCTGCGTTTGAGTTCTATTACGCAATCGGAACCTCTATCTGGTTTACCTATAACATTTTACGTTGTCATCCAAGCCCGTATTGCCTTGTGGCCTGAACCGTGGGTTGTTTTCTATCATCAGAGGGCTCCTCTGTGCCATTCGGCTGGTGGGTGGGCAGGGAGGGGACCCCTCACTATTACTGGGGTGAGGCGGACCCGGGATCAAGGACCTGTTCCTGTGGTGCTGTTGATGGAGGTTGCCTGGGTGGATTGCCATGTAATTGTGACGCACAGGAAGCTTATGAAGTCTCTGATGACGGTTACTTAACCAACAAAACCCACCTCCCTGTCACGCAAGTCCGGTTTGGAGACACCGGAACCTCACAGGACACCAAATTTGCCTCGTACCTTGTCGGGGACGTGGAATGTAGTGGTGATGGTAAGTTACTGTTCTAACTTCTTCTCGTGACGCTGTTGTACCTGTGTCGCTGTTCTACCTTTATCAATGAGGTAGCGAAGGAAACCTGTGATGGCCAATTTAGTATTGAGTTAGAATCACTCGATTTATTATTGATAGCTATCGTTTTGGATACATTATTTTGGGATGAAATATATTAATTTGTATTGTCAACAATCAAAGGACAAGACAGCACCTGACTAAAACATATTTCATTCGAAAGCAGGATACTCAAGCTTTCTAAAAAGTATCATACTTTATTATTTTAAGAAGATTTCACATGCAGAACAAAATGACAGTACTGCTCAAATGGCTGGTGTGAATCGAGGCACCCATCTTTAGAATTTACTCCAATCAAACACGCTGCTATCAGATTGCGCGGCCTAATCTATGACGTAGTCTTTACCTGTTCACTCCATGGAGTGACATACTACAACACAGAACTACTGCATAAAACATCATTTTGAGATCGTTTACAACGATTTATTTACGTGTAGCGGAAGGTCAATTTCACGAACAGACACGTTGTTCAAATTATACAAATACATTTTTTGTCATTCATGTTAGCAATTAGTCAGCATGCAGTTGCTAAATAACAAATATCAGTCAGTGAAAAAATCACTAGGGATGCCGATCAGGTTTATGGGAATGAGAAGACGGCATCTCATGGGACAATGCTTCAAATTAATTAAATCTCATGACACCATGTTTTTCTCTGAATTCCTTAGAACTGAAGAATTGAAATTTTGCCTTTTGTCTTTCTTGCATACAAGGGATGTTTTTTTCTGTTTTTTTTATAAAACACAGTGAAACGCCATGTTTAAGCCGGGGTGCTTTCTCTGACGTCCGCGATAACTGGGTCATCACTGCTCTCATCTTAGAACCCACCACAACAAAACTGAAGCATAAAATCCAGCGACAGTCGAATGCCTAAATTTATTTCCATTTGTGTCAGAATTGAGCATGAATCCAGTTGTACAACGATTCTGTTGTAATTTTGTAAATATTTAACAGGGGTCAGAATTACGTGTAATCGCACAACCTCTGCAGAGGGTACGACCTGATCTAGGAATACCCCGGCCGTGCATCTGCGGGGAACTCGTAAACTGCATAAACGATATAGTAGTCCTCCTGTATGAACAGTTCAACCACTGGAAGAAATATATTTCCAGTACGTCCAATTTCCAAGAATGCTATTTATCACTTGGCCCTTCATCGACGAAGTCCGCAACTGTAATCTGCCCTAGGCTATTGCTTACCCTATTGTAGTACGGGTGATACCTTCGACATCAGAGAGCTAGAGTAAACGAGACGTCACCTTGCTGTCGATAATGGAGATGCGCTGAAGCTGTGACAAGACTAAGTTTAACTAAATTTTTACTGGGTTGAAAAAAAATCTAATGTCGGTTTAAGATACTTTTAATGGTAGTCTTTCAGTGGACAAAAAACATTAGTCAGGTGCTGTTTTCACTTTAAGGTTTTGATGATATTTTCGTTTTTGTTATAGTGAAGCCCTAATGCTATCTGAAAGTTCAGAACCCCCCCCCCCCCCTTCCTGATATAGGCGTTATTCATTTCGCTGAGTTCACTGGGAAGGAGCTATCTCTTATGTCTGTATGTTTTCAGCTGTGCTAGAAAAGACGGTTACTATCCAGAAGCTTGGTGCATTCATCAATGTATCCAGGTATTTAAGTAGTGCACCTCTGGACATCAGCTTTGAGTTCAAGACGACCATTCAGAAAGCTCAGCTGATGTATGCTGTCGGCAGTGGTGATTATCTATCCATCGTAATGGAAGGTAGGGCTGATTTGAGTTATCCGGTAACTACAATAACCAGAGATGAACATGATCTTAACAGATTCCCACTGAAAAGGAACACAGTAGTTACAACACCATGTATAAGTGGGGTATGAAGTAATACATACAGTAAGGGTTACATAAAAAGTATCGAAGGACAAAGACTTGTGTCTTAGTATAAAAAAGGAAGTCGGGCTCACACAGCGTGATTGTCTTATCGATCCACCAACTTCGATTATTTGAACGAAAACAGGGCAAACGGTAAATCATACATCATAATACGGGATAAACTGTTGATGTAACGTTACTGATCTACATCCTTGTTTTACCTAAATTTGTGTACATTTTAACTTTACATCGACATTTGTGCGACGTAAACGTCGTTTAGCGAACGGTATTATTTCAGATGTATGACCAAGGAGCCTCCCACCAATGCGGTCGCTGTGTGTTAAAGTCCAGCCGATGCTGGTTTCCTCTCCGACCTTACTTGGGAAGGTCTGCCAGCAACCTGCTTATGGTCATGGGTTTCTTCGGGGTTTCTTCGATTTTATCCCACCGTAATGCTAGTCGCAGTCGTATAAGAGAACGGCGTAAATCAACAATCAAATAAATCAAATAAATCAAATATTTCAGATGAGTTCCGCATTTCCGTGAAGATGAAGTTTACCGGTGGAGTGATTAACCATACTGAAAAAGTCCAACGCCGACTTAACGACGATGAATGGCACAGGGTATACCTGGAGATGACTCACATGCACGTGCTGTTGTCTGTGGACGGCCGCTCCACTACTCTGTGGCAGTCCAAGAAGTGGAGATTTCATATGTACCTCTCTACTGGACGTCCATTCATGATTGGTAAAGACTCGGGGACGTTCATCCATTTGATAACCTCTACCTGAGAAAATATAACTGTCTTCGAGGAAAATTGCCTGGCTATAAACATTTCAATATATCTGGCGTCAATGGGATAAGTGAAATAGTCTTGAAAAATCTACGTGTATACTGTTAAATTTTCAACCAGTGGAAAGATGAAAATCATAAGTAAACCCCTTGGAATCCTTTAGGTTTCATTAATTACTATTACCAAGAAGGAATGGATTTTTTCTTTTTTCTTTCTAAGGCGAATCATTTGTGTGATTAAATCACATTTTAGAATCAAATTTGTCATTTTTACCTTTCTCTCAAGGCGGAAATAGTAACGGCACATTCGGGTTTGTGGGATGTTTCCGCGGCCTTGTTGTAAAGGGCAAGCATATCGACCTGGTAAACATCGTGGAACAGGACAAACCCTTCGGTGTAGTTACAGGTAGGTGTTGTCAAAGGTTTACATTCAAGTGAAGTTTATATCAAACATTAAAGATTCAGGGATATGATAAGTGTTACCAGTGATGCTGTTGTTGTACATTTCTTTAAATATTGTCGTAACTACAAAACGTTGTCATTTTTGTTTAAATTTGAAAAGAAAATTTGGGATAAATATACTACAGTGTCAGCGCCATTGTTCAGTGTGTAGCTAATGATGGCATCATCATGTTTATTTTAGCCTAACAAATTGACGTTATTCGCCATGTTTGTTTGCTTGGTTTTTTTTCAGGAAGTTCAACTTGGACTTTCGATTATTTCGATTATATCACGACAGTGTCGCCTTGTAAAAAAGAGATCGATCACAATGTCGTATTTATTGTGCTGCCTCATTAAAATACTTCGATTATATCAACAATATTTCGATTATATCACGGCAGTGTCGCCTTGTAGAAAAGAGATCGATCACAATATCGTATTTATTGTGCTGCCTCACTAAAATACTACGGCAAACACACCAAACAGGGCACAAAACCAAGCTATACCTTGCTCTTCACTGTTAGTGTCAAATCAGTGAGATTCCGAAATTGCCAACTTTAAAGGTGGGTCTGACCAGGTTCGGGGTTGAAGTCGTGACTGATTATGTCGTTTTCAGGTTGCGTGGGTCAATGTGGTCACATGTCCCTTTGCCAGAACGCCGGGACCTGCAAAGAGTACTACGCTACATATATGTGTGACTGCGCCGAATCAGCTTTCAACGGATGCTACTGCGGCAACGGTAAGCAGATACACGCTATCACGTCAGTGTGTTAGTGCGGCAAAGGTAAGCAGATACACGGTAACACGTCAATGTCTTAGTGCGGCAACGGTAAGCAGATACACGGTAACACGTCATTGTGTTAGTGCGGCAACGGTAAGCAGATACACGGTAACTCGTCAATGTGTTAGTGCGGCAACGGTAATCAGATACACGGTAACACGTCAGTGTGTTAGTGCGGCAACGGTAAGCAGATACACGGTAACACGTCAGTGTGTTAGTGCGGCAACGGTAAGTAGATACACGGTAACTCGTAAATGTGTTAGTGCGGCAACGGTAAGCAGATACACGGTACCACGTCAATAAGTTAGTGCGGCAACGGTAAGCAGATACACGGTAACACGTCAATGTATTAGTGCGGCAACGGTAGGCAGATACACGGTAACTCGTCAATGTGTTAGTGCGGCAACGGTAAGCAGATACACGGTAACACGCCAGTGTGTTAGTGCGGCAAACGGTAAGCAGATACACGGTAACACGTCAGTGTGTTAGTGCGGCAACGGTAAGCAGATACACGGTAACTCTTAAATGTGTTAGTGCGGCAACGGTAAGCAGATACACGGTACCACGTCAATGAGTTAGTGCGGCAACGGTAAGCAGATACACGGTAACACGTCAATGTATTAGTGCGGCAACGGTAGGCAGATACACGGTAACACGTCAGTGTGTTAGTGCGGCAACAGTAAACAAATACACCGTAACACAGTATGTTAGTTAGGCAAAAACTAGCAGATACATCAGTATGTTAGTGCGGCAACGGTGAGCAGATACACATAACTCGCCATTGTATTAGGGCGGCAACGGTAAGCAGATATACCATAAGATATCAGCATGTTAGCGCGGCAACGGTAAGCAAACACCTGAACACATCAGTGTGTTAGTGCGGCAACGGTGAGTAGAAACACAGTAACACAGCGGTAAGCTATTATTGTGCAAGTGCGGTATGGATATACTGTTGTACCATGATACATCACTGTATATGTGTGGTGTCGGCATGTAGATACACCGTAACACATTTATTGTATAAGCGTGGAATGAATGAATGCTTGTGGTTTAACGTGAAAATAGTTAGATAATGCACAGTAAGTCTTCACTGTGTTTGTGCGGTTATGTTTAACAGATGCACCATTGCACACAACGGGAACACGTCATTGTATATGTGTGTTAATGGTGCTAACTTCGAAGGTCCGGCTTGTAATAATGAAAAAACTTGTAATAATGAAAATTTGATCATTTTTGTCTGTCGTGTAGTTAATATTTGAAATTTTATACAACTGTTATGTGTCTCCTGCATTCCGGTGTTGTAAACTTTTGACTTGCTGTTACACTTTTGCATGTTCTTCCTGCACCATTAGCCATTGGCGTCCGTTTCAACGTTGGCTCTTGGATGAAGTTAGAAGTGCAAAGAATTCGTCAATCGCCCTTCGAGTTCCTTCAGTTGCACTTCAAGTCCACCAAGCGTCAGGGAGTGTTGGCCTACATGTCCAACCCGCAGGGAAAGGCTATACTTACCATCGAGCTCAATTTAAGAGGTGAGTATAGTGTATCTCACATAGATCAGAATTTGAAAGATAAGCTTTCACTCCAAAGCAAGGGCTTAGCGAAACGTGGAGTGACACCAGTATTGGGTCACCCAGTTTTCTAGTCGACCTTCATGCAGTGAAGTTATCAGTTTATTTCTGAGTAGTGCAGTTTAATGTTGTCAGCAGCTGTTGTCAGTCCAGGCATCTGTTGGGTCATTGGTTCAGGTTTCCTGAAGATTACAACGTCTCTTCAGTTTTTAAGGAGCTTTCTCTCAAGAGCACTAGTGGTTCAAACCCTGAGCCAGTGAGGGTTCATATTTGGTTAGTCTTGATTACTTTCTCGGGTACTTAGATAAGTGGAGTTCCCCACGTTTCTTACAGGCTCTTGATTCTGTGGTGTCTGTAAAGAATTCCGTCTGACTCATCAGAACACCACTGAGCATTCATTAATGAATATAACGATTGGACAGGTCATTTTATGAGCAAAATGTGCAACCATCAAACAGGTTTAGCCAGTAAATCGTTAAACACAGTTCAGTGAATCAGTCTATCAATCAATCAATCAATCAAACCAGTCTGTGAGTGAATGCTGTTTTGTGTGGCAGGTGGTGTTGACATATCCTACGACTCCGGCAATAGTCAGTGGGGGCTGTTCACCTCTGTGGATGGGTTAGCCGACGGTACTCCACACCGGGTGACGGTACGTGTGACCGGAAGCGCCAGAGGTAGACGCAGCACGTGGGATGTGAGTTCACATTTGTTCGTCAATACATGTGGAAATATTACTATACTGTTATAGTTTAATCAGCATGGGCCTACTACTAGCTAGTCAACTTCACCCGTTTTCATAATTTGTTTTAAAGATTTCACTAAATCCACCGACAATCATTTGAATGAATGAATGATAATCATTTGAAGGCAGATGAATGACAAGTTTGAAATTGAGTTACCTGCAGCCTCTTGGGGATTTTTCCTGAATTCCTTGGATATTCTGCCTAAATTCCTTCATAGTTGGCCTTGCTGTTATTCACCCTGAACGTCCTTATTGATTGACGGCTGGTATACGAATGTTTGTTGGGGCGCATAGATCTAAGATTTGGTATTTGATATGAGTGTATTTAATTCTGTAGTCCACAGGTATTGCCCAGGTATTGAGTGAGTGACTGCTTGGTGTTTAACGTCATAACTTTTTTCACTCATATGACGACGAAGGAGTCCTTAGAGTGCGTGTAATGTGCCTCCTTGTTGCAGGACGGATATCCACCGCCCTTTTATCCAAGAAACCGGCCCCGATAGCACAGTTGGTAGAGCGTCCGCTTCGGGAACGGCAGATCCAGGGTAAATCCTGGGTCGAGTCACACCTAAAACTTTAAAAGAGGAAGTAACTTCCTCGCTTGGCGTTCTTCATGAAGGGGATAGTGCAACAACTGGTTGACACGTATCAGTATAATACCTCGGGCGGGGCGGCTTACTTACCTTCGGTAAGTCGTCTCAGTGAAGCAGCACTAGATAAAAGAGCGGTTGAAATCCGTCCTGCAAGAAGGAGGCACATTACATGCACTCTAAGGATTCCTTCGTCGTCATACGTCTGAAAAATTGTTAAGTACGACCTTAAACTCACTCACTCACTTTTATGCGAGACGATTACTGAAGTCATATTCAGTTCATCCAAGCATTTGTATAGTTCCAGAAGACAGCCTATTTATAACGTGCTTGACGTTGTTGACCTTACAGGTAGAGTTTGATGACGATGTACAGACAGCTGAGTCAGCAGAATCTGAGTACATTCCAGATAAGCTTTATTTAGCTAGCAAAAGTGAGTATACATCTGTGAACTCTCCCTAAACCAGAATTATGTCTATTTTTATTCCCTGAAATGTAAATCCTGATCTGTTATCACCAAGGTACTTGTAGCTTTCCCAATTGTAACTGATTATAACTGATTATATTTGTGAAATTTGTTTTTGATTTATGACCCGTTAAATTGTATATAACTTATACGACTGTCATGACCATAGAAACTCTTGTAGGAAGGTTAAAACAGTTGGGAACTGGAATCGGTCTAGCTGTCTCATTGTCTACCTGTTAGTTGTCTCCAGCGTAAGCACTTTACATCACTCGACCAGCGAGGATATTTCTTTCAGTGATTGCAATTATTCCCTCAGATATATGATAGAAAAATGAAAATGAGGCATTTCTACCTGGAACTTTATTTCAGGTGCGTCGTCAGCTTTTGCCGGGTTTGACGGGTGTATATTTGGTCTGCGTTACAACGGCCTTCCTTTGTTAAAGTATGCGAAGACATATCCTCCATCATTGGTATCGTACAGCAAAAACGGTAAATTACAATCCTGAATAACACAGCAAAGTTATGGTAGTGTTTTTGGCAGGTAAATTAGTCACTGATTGATACTGACCATTTAATATATTAGTCGCTTATCAGATACTGTCACCCTCTGTACTCCTGTGTAAGTTCCTCCTTTTCGACAAACTCCACATGATAAGAATATAGGTCTTACAGAGCAGCATGCAATAAAAGCAGTTGAATTTACTGAAAGTACTTGTTGTCAGCTGAGCTATTAAATGGTTGAATGCCATGCAGATTGACGCCGACGTCTTCCCGAATAAGTTTTGATAATTTAAACTTATTAAAATTAAGATTAATCTAACAAATGCCATTGGTACTGGTATTATTAGATGATTTTATCCAGGCTTTATGCCTTCTATTGGCTACTTTCAGTTTTCGAAACGCTGTATGACAGAGGCTAATCATATCGAACAGTTATCTAGTTGCGACCTATTCTATAAGTTGATAAGACAAGAAAAGCTAATTTCTGAAACACTTGGAATAATGCTCAAATGTGTTTCCAACAGTTAGATCTGTATGAAGGGCGTGTATCAGATGCTTTGGAATAGAGAACCAAGCCTTGCAGACGTTGTTCCGTTATACTTTTATTCCTGCTATAAGATAACGTGTGCTATGTGTTCTTTATTGTGTAACCACAAGTGTGAAGAGGTATGATAGAATGGCGATATGCGGGTTTCTTTTGAGACAGAAACGTATATTTATTCTTACAACATGATTACCCTTTATGGTATGGGAAAAGTCAGTGTTCTGTTCTGATGTAGGAATAGTACTGACCTGATTTCCTGTATCTTAGTGAACTTGAACAATGAAGACTGTGGGGAGACAGAGAACACTCAGCCCATGCCCTCAAGTGACCCTGAAGCTCCTACAGCAGGTAACTGTATTTTTGTAGAAATGTGTTTAATTTAGAAAAACTGATCTGGCCAGAGAACAAGTACAAACTGCTACAACGTACAAAACCAGAGTAGAGGCGACAGTAAATGGTGACACGTCTAACTGGATAAATCCGGCCTCTTTTCAATATACCACAGTTAGGGGTTTATTGTAATTATTCAAATAAATGCTGAAATAATGGTAACAGAATGAAATATAGTTATGTGGCCATAAAATCAAGCGAAATTATTACATACTTCGATCTAGTTAAAATATTTAAGAAATACAGTTTCTGTACGTAACCAGAGAGAATACCAGGCAATATGAAGCAGTTTTAGTAACAATTTTCTCATCCCTTCATTTCGTTAAGCCACAATCATTCATTCATTCGATTTCAGATAACTCAAGAAGACCTGTGATGATCAACAGCTTCAAGTCGGAATCGTTAGACGAGAAACCGTCCGCAATAGTGGTGTCACATTTCATGAACCTTGTCTGTAGAAGTTTGGGATACCCAGAACCTAGGTAAGGGGGACATTCGTCATGAACGATGTCTGTAGAAGTTTGGATTATTCTGATCCTAGGTAGGGGGGACACTCGTCATGAACGATGTCTGTAGAAGTTTGGGTTACCCAGAAGCTAGACAAGGGGGATACACCTCATGAACGATGTCTATAGAAGTTTGGATTATTCTAATTCTAGGAAGGGGGGACACGTGTCATGAACGATGTCTGTAGAAATTTGTGTGACACAGAACCTAGGGGGGGGGGGTTGGGGGGGGGGGGGTTGGGGGGGGGGTGTGCACATGTCATGAACGATATCTGTAGAAGTTTGGATTATTCTGATCCTAGGTAAGGGGGACACATGTCATGAACTTTGTCTGTAGAAGTTTGGGTTACACAGAACCTAGGTGGGGGTGGTGGTATGTGGGTGGGTGGGTGGGGCGGGGTGGAGTGGTGGTGGTGTGGGCACATGTCATGAACGATATCTGTAGAAGTTTGGGATACTCAGAACGTAGACAAGGGAGGCACATGTAATGCAACTTGTAGAAGTTTGGATTATTCTGATCCTAGGTAGGGGGGACACACGTCATGAACGTTGCCTGTAGAAGTTTGGGTTACCCTGAAGCTAGACAAGGGGGACACACGTCATGAACGATGTCTGTTGAAGTTTGGGTTACCATGAAGCTAGACAAGGGGGACACACGTCATGAACGATGTCTGTTGAAGTTTGGGTTACCCTGAAGCTAGACAAGGGGGACACATGCCATGAACGATGTCTGTAGAAGTTTGGGTTATCCAGAACCTAGACAAGGGGGACACACGTCATGAACGATGTCTGTTGAAGTTTGGTTTACCCAGAAGCTAGACAAGGGGGATACACGTCATGAACGATGTCTGTAGAAGTTTGGGTTACCCAGAGCGTAGACAAGGGAGGCACATGTAATGCAACTTGTAGAAGTTTGGATTATTCTGATCCTAGGTAGGGGGGGACACACGTCCATGAACGTTGCCTGTAGAAGTTTGGGTTACCCTGAAGCTAGACAAGGGGGACACACGTCATGAACGATGTCTGTAGAAGTTTGGGTTACCCAGAAGCTAGACAAGGGGGACACACGTCATGAACGATGTCTGTTGAAATTTGGTTTACCCAGAAGCTAGACAAGGGGGACACACGTCATGAACGATGTCTGTTGAAGTTTGGGATACCCAGAACGTAGCCAAGGGAGGCACATGTAATGCAACTTGTAGAAGTTTGGATTATTCTGATCCTAGGTAGGGGGGACACACGTCATGAACGTTGCCTGTAGAAGTTTGGGTTACCCAGAACGTAGACAAGGGGGACACACGTCATGAACGATGTCTGTAGAAGTTTGGTTTACACAGAATCTAGGTAAGAGGGACACACGTCATGAACGATGTCTGTAGAAGTTTGGGATACCCAGAACCTAGACAAGGGGGGACACACGTCATGAACGATGTCTGTAGAAGTTTGGGTTACCCAGAACGTAGACAAGGGAGACACATGTAATGCAACTTGTAGAAGTTTGGATTATTCTGATCCTAGGTAGGGGGGGGGGGGGGGGCACACGTCATGAGCCTTGTCTATAGAAGTTTGGTTGACACAGAATCTAGGTAAGAGGGACACACGTCACGAACGATGTCTGTAGAAGTTTGGTTTACACAGAATCTAGGTAAGAGGGACACACGTCATGAACGATGTCTGTAGAAGTTTGGGATACCCAGAACCTAGGTAAGGGAGATGCACGTCATGACCCTTATCTGCCTGGAGTTTAGGTGTACAGAATATTGTTAGGATGGTGAAAGGATACGAACCTTGCCTTTTGGAACTTTAGCTACTCAGAACCTAGTTGAGGAATCATGCTTTATGAACCATATTTGTAGGAGTTTAGGTCACCCAGAGCCTAAGTAACGGGGTTATACGCCACGAAATTTGTTTGACAATCCAAAGCCAGGCAAGATGCCATGAACCTTGTCTACAGTTTAGGATACCCAGAACATAGGTGAGAAAATCGCTCGTGTGCTGGAGTTTTGACTATCCAGAACGTAGATAAGGGGTCACTCATCATGAACCTTATCTGTAGGAGTTTTTGCTGTCCAGAACCCAGATAAAGGGGTCACACGCCATGAGCCGTGTCTCTAGGAGTTTTGGCTACGCCGAACCTAGATAAAAGGCTTGGCATTCCATAAACCTTGCCTGTATCCTGTTACTCATGTCCGTAATCATAGTGTTTGTAAGCCGACTGTATTCCTGTAGGAAGGAAAGACACAGATACACGAACTTCGAACGGACAGACTGGTTTAGAAGAGTAATTAGGAATTAGTCATGCAGTAAAAATCAATAAGATTTGCAGAACAGACGATAAGCGATTCCGATATTTGATACATATGTGCCAGACATGATGGGTAGTTGACGTGCGGCACACCAGTACGTCAGCCGTTCATGTCACTATGACATGATCAATATATTGTCTGAATGTTATCCTCTCGTACATTTAAAAACGGGAGGACATATCGCGTCAGGTTTGACAGACATATTTTTAAAGCTCTCAAATACTTACTTGTCTTTTCCGGCGTACTCAGGACTGTTTCATTTCTGCAAGGGCGATCAAGATGGAATAGCAGGCCGTGACTGAATGATACAGACGCTTACCTTATCTGTAGGACAACAAGTGGTTGACGACTTGTTGACAGCAAGCGGTTGACGACATGTTGAGAGCAAGCGTTTGACGACTTTTCGACAGCAGTCAGTTGACGACGCTCTCTTGACAGTTTGCGCTGTCTAATTTTAGTGGAAAACCTCATGTTTTCCACCAATATGATGTGCATATCTGTACATCACACGTGAGAAAGATTGTCTGTAACCTGCCAGTGTATTGGTGGTTTATCCCCGGCGCACAGTTTCCCTCCGCTCATAAAACTAACCGCCGTCATATAAGTTTTGAAATCCTTGACTATGGTGTTAAACAACAATCAAATCAATAAATAAATGCATAGATGTAGTAAACTTGAAGTGCTTCAACAGTCTTGGCCATAGTTACATGATTGTGTATACATACCTTTAAACGCTCGCAAACTGTCTTCCTGTCTGACTGTTAGTATACATACATGTATATACACTGTGTCTAGTGAGTGGAGCAACTGTTCAATATACATCTGGTTGTCAAGATTTAGTGTTTTGTTTAATAAATGTACGTTATTTCTCTTTGCCCATGCCCACAGGTACGTTATTCGCCAGAACGGTGAGCACATGATGTGCCCCCATCTTGTGGTGGACAGGAACACACTACTGCTGCCGCCTGACCCGCGAGTAGATGGAGACTACCAATGTGTGGCCATCAATGACTGGGGGAAATCCCTGTCCGATCATATCTCCGTCGGAACGCCCAGTAACTACCATTTCTAAATGCATGTAGTTCATGTTATGCCCAAACTCAAATACGCATATTATCCGTTAAAGAAATGAATTTGCTAATGCTGGAATGATGCCAGTACTCATGCTTATTATAACGTACAAATATTATCTACTATATATGTAATCTACTTTGTGTTGCGATTTTTGGCGTTTTGTTGGTTTATGGTTTATTGCCTGAGATAAATGTGTGGATAGAAATCTTTCCACGGATATCCCTGAGTTGGACGAATGAATGAATGAATATTGCCTTAACGCCACTGCAATATTGCAGCCACATCGTGGTGAAACCCTGCGCCGGACGAACAAACGCACTTACTGGATTTACATTACAGTGGAATGTGGAAAAAAGTGCTTGTAGCAATGAACTAAATCTGTCGGCTATTTCACAAACATATGCTCCCCTTGAGCACAATCCTGTCAAGACGGTAACCTAATAAAGACCAAACTCAATTGCAGAGCTCTTGGAAGTCTCGTCTGTGATCGAGGAGTCGCTTTTCATAAGAGAGGGACAGTACTTAAGACTGAGATGTAATGTGAGCGTGGACAGTGTGCCCGAGGCCAGCACTGAGTGGTCAGAAGGGGTGGATCTAGAGAACAACATGGCGACCAGGTTTTACCAGGGGGTCGATGGTAAACTTTATCTATGTAGGATAGGAAGCTTTGCATCCCATGATTGACAACACAACGCCGCCATTTGTCCAGCAGCACTAATTTTGTCATCTGTAGCTTGTAAAGTTAATGTGGCGGTTTTCAGCTCGCCTGTACAAACTATAGGCGTAACCTATGTCATACCCCGAGCATAGGGGTCGGCAGTCAAAGCAATGTTAAGATAAATGTTTTGGGTGCTATCTGAAAAACACTGCATGCATCGAGTTCAGGTTTTGCATATATATAAAGCACAAGGACATGGGGGACATTGTTCAAAAAACTATAAATTACAAAATTTAACACTTAGCTTCATATGTAGTGAGATTAATGCTGATTTAAATGTATGAATGGTAGTTCGACAAGTTGTAAGCTCAGGGTTTTGCAAGCTTACAAGGCACAATACACACGAGCAGGATGTTGGATTGTTGATGCCCTGCAATTATCGTAAAATTTATGACCTTTTGTGTATAAAGGCAGGCGTTAAATTTATGTGTCACCTGCAGGCGAGCCTTTGTAGCCTTGCTACATAGCTTCCAAATATAAATACGCTAGGCCAGCTTTGGCAGAGAAATTAATGTTTATACTCTACCTAGTTATTCCAGCTTAATAAATGTTTATAAAAAACATGAAACCTAATCGTGATTGGACACGAATTTAATGTGTTACACTGGGGAGGTTATTATTATTGTAGATATCAATATTATATCACTAGTATATACCATTCATTTGGTTGGTGCGCTAGCGCAGCGTAATGACCCAGGAGACTCTCACCAATGCGGTCGCTGTGAATTCAAGCCCAGCTCATGCTGACACCCTCTCCGGCCGTACGTGGGAAGGTCTGTTAGCAACCTGCGGATGGTCTTGGGTTTCCCCCGGGCTCTGCCCGGTTTCCACCCACCTTAACGCAGGCCGCCGATGTATAAGTGAAATATTATTGAGTACGGCATAAAACACCAATCAAATAAATAAATAAATAAATAAATAAATAAATGAATAGCGTATGCCAGACAGAAACACAAACCTGTATTTACTCTTTGCCATCTAATACAAAATAACCTGTTGTCATATTGATAGTGCAAATATTTTTGTTTTGTAGGTGATCTTCACTTCGTCTGGGTTCTTCCAGTTGATTCTCGGGTGTTCACCTGCAACAAAGCTAACCATTTGATAGGTCGGGTAGAAACTGTTAAACGCATCCAAGTACAAGTTAATCCTGTCAGTGGTAAGTATATAACAACTCATGATTTAGCAGTGTTCAACGCTTGCGTCACCTGTGGTTTGATCATGCGACAAGCGGACCAGATAATGATGTTGATGTGTACATATATTTATGTGGACTACATTTCGGACACATCAGATTAAAAATTTCCAAGGGTAAAATTTAAACTGATGACCATTTTAGACAGAATGCGTAAAAGAGCGCTCTGGTGGTGCATACAAGCTTAAAGCCATTGTGTCATTTATTTTCTGTTCCCGCTACTGATACTTTTGCAACTTTTGCTACTGATAAAATTTTGCAATTTTGTATTGGAAATGGACACCACTCCTGTGTCCTTTTAAATTTTGACTCATAAACGTTTTTTTCTTATTTTCATTCCAAATATAAATATCTGTTTCGTCGTGACTTAAATGGCTATAACGTATCGTGAGCCTTTATCCTTAAGCGTGTACACATTGGGCGCGAAACTAGTATCGCTTCGCTTAAGGCCGATGCGCACGATGATGCGAAGCGATGGCACAATCGCTTCGTGCCATCGACGACCATGGAACAATGGTACCCTGATACGATGATGGCCTTATCCAGATTCCATAGCCAAAGAATTTCCTTGGCGAATGAATTAAATACACAATTTCCAAATCGTGTACCATGCCAGTTTATAAGTTGTCGTTATATGTCTATCAGTTGCGCTTTGATTTCATCTGACCATATATCTAAGCCTTAGGGACTATTTGAACAACGAAATGCGTGCCATGCGTTGTGGGATTACTGTTAGTTTTTCAGGCAGACATCAGTCCCAAATCATTTTCTATCATTTTCACGGGAAACCCTGTATTACCCAGGTTCATATCCGGCCTTATGAGGAAGTGCCACTGAATTATTTCTTTTCTAACCTTGCAGATCCCACAGAGTATACCTCCAAACCAAGCGAACTGGTGTACTCTTCCCCGTCTCCGATGTTTGCCGATTTGGGGGATTCCGTTACTCTTGAGTGCTTGGTAACAGGAGAGTAAGTATTGAGAGAGTCACCATGCAAAGGGACAGAAAAGGTAGATCAGACAGAAAACGGTCAGGGAGGCACACATGGGATGGGGAAGGGGCTCTGAAGTTGAACAGTTAAGGTGATACATATGCGTGTTAATCAGACGGGGAAAGCGGAGGTGGGTGAGGCAACGCAAACAGCCAAATTTGTTTTACCGTCTTTACATGCATGTGTATTTCTCAAACATATTTTTGTATTACTCAGATTCCTGTACAGTGGCTTAATATTTTTAGTTGCACTCTCCACTTCGTTTTTTCTGAGATATCTCAGATCCTACTACGGGGTCTTTCCTGGCCTGGTGGTTAGCGTACTAGCGCAGCACAATGACCTAGGAGCCTCTCACCGATGAGATCTCTGTGAGTTTAAGTCCAGCTCATGGTGGCTTGCTCTCGGATAGTTCTTGGGAAGGCCTGCCGGCTGTTATATTACAGGCTGTTTATGACTATCTTGTTCATTGTATGCTTGATCATAATTTGTTTGTTCTTTACACATTTGTGTGTCTTTATACTTCCTATCACTTCAGTCACGTGACTTGATTGATAGAGCTCTCTGATCAGTGAAGGTAGATTTAGAAGATCGGATTGTGCCAGGTTTGCGAGAAGAAATGGTAATGCTTTGTGAATCTGTTGGAAATACAAATTTAAAACTGTACATGCGTCTTTGTTTGTGTACGCAAGTATGCAATACCGCAACCTGCGGTTAGTTGTGTCCTACCATCACACTGCTGACAATGCGTAGAAGTTAAGTATTCTTCTGTACTGTGTGAAACGCCAATCAAATAAATAAAGAAATATCTCAAATCGTAATACCTCCGCCCTTCCAGCCCAGCACCGACAGTGTCCTGGTTATTTGACGGTAACACCACTGAGAACACAACCTTCATATCTCAGCTACGCGGACGACGGTTGTTTCTTCCAAAGTTCACAACAAAAGAAGAAGGAGAGTACCAGTGCTTGGTTGATGGCGTCACAATGGCTTCCATAATGCTGAACAAGACACGTGCGTTTTACTCATACGATATAAAATAACATACGTGCTATTCAGTGAGTGAATACGAATGAAATTCACAACAAATATCGGCCTGTAAGCAATTGTAATGAAGGTTTTTAAACTAGTATTTAACTCAGAGCGTACCTGTGTAAGTTATAGTTTAGTTGATTTTTCTACAGCAAGATTATTTCATCCATCTCTTCGTTGGGGGTAATATATACTTGGGGTATGTTCCAAAGTATTTTATTGTTCTACCTCATTATTCGCCTTATTTTACTTTAACACGCATGCGAGATGCCCGTTACGTTACGGTACTTAAGCTACCAATTCCTTCCCCTATTTTCAGTTAGACCTACCTGGTTGAATGGCCCTAAACCTACGTCAGTGTACCAAGACCAAGATGCGGAACTGCCATGCGTGACAAACCCCCTCCCTGAAGATGCTGCCGTCAACACGGAATGGTTCATCAACGGAGAACCCCTAGAACGTATGGGCTCAGGCCATCTGACTAAATCCTCTATAATGTTTTTCCTTCTCTCGAAGTTATAAATTTATTCCGTTAGTATTCTTGAGGAATAATGGGTTAGGACTGCTGTATCAATGTTGGAGCTGATACTGAAATCCAAATTTGAGTATTCATGTATTTATTCGAATGTGTTACCATGTATGAGAACGTATGTTTAACCGTGTATGAAAATGTATGTTTTACCATGGATGAGAACGTATATTTTATCATGTGTGGAATGTGTGTTTTACCGTGTATGGGATCACGTGTTTTAACGCGTATGGTGTTTTACCATGTAGGAGAAAGTATGTTTTACACGTGGTTTACCATGCGTAAGAAAGTATACTTTACCATGTATGAGGGGTATGTTTTACCATGTGTGAGGGCGTATGTTTTACCATGTACGAGAAAGTATATTTTATCATGTATGAGAACATGCCTTTTACCGTCTATGAAAGCGTGTGTTTTGTCATATGTGAGGACATGCGTTTTACCGTGTATGAGAACGTATGTTTTACCATGTATGAGAACGTGTTAACCATCTAATGGGACGTGTGTTTTACCATGTGTGAGAACGCGTGTTTTACTATGTATGATTACATGTGTCTAGGTAAAGCAGGAATGAAATTCAAATGTGTGTGAGAAACCCTTTACAAGCCATAAGATAACGTCAGTATTTGGAAAGATACATGTTGTAAGAACAGTTTTAAGCCTGGACAACAGAGAATCACATGAAGTATTTTATGAATGTCGAAATACATGTGCATTGTAACATACACTTTGTCTGATACAGTTTTAAATAGTTGACCTGCAATATTTTAATCACTCCTTGTATTTTGCATATCTGTTTGTTTTACACGTAAATGTTATATGTTTACAGTGAAACCCACCTACTCCCTGAATGAGAACGGGGATGTTTTGACGATAAATAAAGCCTCCAAACTGAACGACATTATCACATATCAGTGTAATGTATCCAATCAGTACGGATTTGTTTACGGCGAAGGATACCTCAATGTACACTGTAAGTTATATAATACACTGTAAGTCATACAGTATAATTTATGAACCTACTGCGGATATGTTTACAGCGACGAATACCTTAGTATACACTACAGGTTAGTGTATTTCACAATGCACCAAATGTATCCAATGAATACGTACCGGTACATGTATTCGGCGAAGTATATGACGTTGTACATTGATTTTTACCTTTGTTCGTTACAGTAGTACTTTTTTTTCTTGTAATATTAAGCAATACGACAGCAGTCATAACCGGAAATGATCATGGTTTTCACAGACTTACATGTACACGCAATAATTAGCATTGTCAGACGGACACTACCCATGAAGTCGCAGTGAAAACAGTTGAACATATGTTTCAGGGTAAGAAAATGAATATACTAAAATAAAATGGAATACTAAAGTAAGAACTTAATCGTCTCTTTCAGTGGGCACAACGATTGTGGGAATCACCAACTGATCAGACCATTTCAGATGACAGACACTGGGCCTCATTCCAAGTTAGAGTATCAGCTGATCCGGGATCCGACATAACTTTCACGTGGTACCATGGCGACAGCGAGACCAGCATCATTGACAGTGACGTATACACCGTGACGTCAGAGGCTTCTAGGAGTCAGCTGGTGGTTGATCTGACGAATCTGAACAAAGACAGGGAAGGTGGGAAGTACGCTGGGGTATACCGATGTGTGGTGTTTGATGAGGTCATTCAACAAACTGTCTCGGCGGAATTAAAAATAGCATCAAGCTCGACCTCAGGTAGGCTGTCATAGAGTGTCGATCTAAATAAAACTTCCAAATTTATTGATTTGATTGGAGGTGAACGCCGCATTCAAGGATGTTTGGCACTGATTTAAAAAAACTGAAATGTTCTGAGTAAACCACTGCTTTTTGCTGGTACCTGACAAACATGCTGTAATAAATATTCTGTATTCTATTTATTATTTATATCCTGACATTTTTTCTACATGTATATAAATGGGTATCAGTTAACCTGTTGCATCATTTTCGTATTTCTGATTCTATTCATACGCGCTGCAATTTCCCTCACGTTCGCGCTCACAAAACCTTTTTACAGTTTTAAACGCTGTCCTGTAAGTAATTATACATTCTACAAAGGTGTTTTAATGCTAAGCCAATATTGGGTATTTACTTAAATTAAGCACATGAAGAATTTCTACCTCTTTTTTTGGCGAACAATATATTGCGCAGAAGTGCACGGCCGTGTTGAATTGCAGAATGTAATCTGTAATAATTTTGCTGTTCATTTTTCTTCAGCTTCAGGGGTAACTGGAAATTCTTATACTGTTAAAGGTAAGTATAACAGTATACCACATACTATTTACCAAGAACTTTTTTTTTTATCAATGTAAATTTTCTAAATAATGTCAGAAAGCACGCATTGCAGTGACGAAAGCTGCTCCTACGTCACAGGATCCTATTTTTGTTAATGTTTCTGCACTTTTCGTGAAATACCTGATGGCTTGACCAATTAATGTTGATAATAACACCGTCAGAGAACAGATGGGCTGTATTGCCGTGAAAGCCCTACAAGAAATGGACGGTGTATTCGTATGTAAACAAAATGTTATTCCCGTATTTAATATCACTAGTATATTGTTATATATAGGCTTTTGTGCAGCAATATAATTAAGCTTTCTGTATTATGGCAGGATTTTTCTACTCTTTCAGGGGCCTCCGTGGCTCAGTCGGTTAGCGCGCTAGCGCAGCGTAGTGACCCAGAAGCCTCTCACCAATGCGGTCGCTGTGAGTTCAAGAACAGCTCATGCTGGCTTCCTCTCCGGCCGTACGTGGGAAGGTCTGCCAGCAACCTGCGGATGGTCGTGGGTTTCCGCCGGGCTCTGCCCGGTTTCCACCCACCATAATGCTGGCCGCCGTCGTATAAGTGAAATATTCTTGAGTACGGCGTAAAACACCAATCAAAAAAAAAAAAAAAAAAAAAAAAAAAAAAAATCTACTCTTTCATATTAGTTGGAGGGTCTACGATTCAAGGGAGATAACTCTCATTTCTTTTCACCAAAAAGAAAAAAATGTGCACATTGAAAGCTAGCATGAAAATTGACTTCATTAGAAATGTGTGGCTGATCTTTTTCTTAATCTTTCGGATGCTGTCCAGTCCAGGTGATCTCATCATAAGTGAGCTTCATTTTTCCCGATACTTTTCTCTGAATCTTACTAATCAGTCTTACGAAAGTAATCAAATAACCGTCAGTGGATTAAAATGCTACCATTACTACTCTGGAGGAAAGGGTGGGGCGGCATAGGCCTATGTGACATTTTAATGTCATCGGAGCATGTAGTCAACTTTGAAAATGATATGAGCGAATAAAAATATTGTAAATGTGTAAATATGTGTAAATAAATGTGAAAAATCGGATTTCCTTCACGGTCCAGTCATATTTCACACTATATATATATTAGAGCTGTTATCACACGGCTGGGTGCAGAAAACCTTTGATCTGCGCCGTGTTGATATCATTCAGTCGGATTTACCGATAAAAGTAATAAACTAAACATTACCGACTAAAGTTTGCATGCGGTAAACATTGTTCTTTGGAAAGGAAGAAGTGTTTTAACCACATCAACGTTTTATATTAAATGAGTCATGAGTCAGCTATCTATATAGGCGTTATACAGACGGTGGTCAGCTCGCCAGCGCGACGCAATGACCCAGGAGCCTCGCACCAATGTGGTCGCTGTAAGTTCAGTTGGTGAAGCTTATGCAGGCTTCCTCTTCGGCCGTACGTGGGAAGGTCTGGCAGCAACCTGTGAATGCATGGTCGGTTTCCACCGGGCTCTGTCTGCTTTCCTCCTACCATAATGCTGGCCGTCGTAATATTATTAGGTTATTTTGAGGTGTTTTTTGACATTAGGGAGTGGTATTTGACGTGTCCATGTTGTGTTGAAATCCGTAATGAACCGCGACGCCGCAAGCGTCGAGTAATGTACATTACTCCATAATGTACAAAACACTTCACAATAACCTATTTATTATATAGATGAACTTGTCCCAGTTCTTAAACTTCGGCCCTGCACAATTTCAGCTGTATTTATCGACTTTTTGCCAAAAATCCACGGTATAGCGTCTTTAACTGTAATGAGTTCTTATATTCTTGTAGTTTTGCTTGGAATAACGGCCGTGTTTCTTTTTGTTTGCAGGCAGCCCTGTTCTGACCACAATCGCCACCCTGATGTCAATCGTTATTGGAGAAGCCCTGTTTAGCAAAACCTTAGCGAGGTTCAAATATTCATAGCTGTAAAAAATTAATATATTATTTTATATTTTACTCTGTGTTGTTTATTTCTTTCCGTGGGAAAACTTGGGCGGGTAACTTTGTACAGTATATATCTAATGGTGTCTTTATGTGTTTGTGTTTCTTGTGTAACTGCTTAATTGCCTTTAGGACAATGTTTACATTACGTGTGTGATCACAAAGTTACAAATATAGAAAATAAAAACAATGGAAAAAGTCGGAGCTAATATCAAGGTTGGTGTCTGAATACCCATGTAAGTAGGAACTTTTACACACAGGGAATGTATATATATATATATATATAGGCTGCACGCAGAGGCATGGCTACAGTGCCTACTTGTCTCTTTGCGGCTCACTTGGTTTTGTGGACAACATTTAATGCCATTTGGGCGTAGAAATCTAATGACGGTGATGATTACTGGACAAACCGTTATCTGTATTACTTCACTGTATTAGGCTTGTGACAATGGGAGAAAATCGTGACTCCGATAGCATGTATATATACCTACCTGGTTAGCAAAGACTCTTGTCCCAAGCATCATTGTATATATTATGTTACCTTAGATCCCTTTACCGTTGTTTTACTAACTGTTTATTTTGTTAGGCAATGAGTTATACCTTAATAAGTGCGAATGTATTGTGTTAATTCAAAGGCAGCAAGTGTTTCGTTCTATTGATGTTTTTAACATGCATAATTTAACACTGCTTATAAAGGAGTTCTGCTGTTAAATATAATTTTAGGGACCTCGAGGTGGTTACCCTACAAGCGCGGGGTAATGACCCAGAAGTCTCTCACCAATGGTGTCATCAATCTCATGCTAGCTTCCTGTCCGGCCATACGTGAGAAGGTCTTGCATTGACCTACTGATGGTTGTGAGTTTCCCTCGGGGTCTGCCCGGTTTCCTCCTACCATAATGCTGGCCGGCGTCGTATAAGTGAAATATTCTTGAGTCTGGCATTAAACACCAATCAGTCAGATCAATATAATTTCCTCATGCTTCCTGGTCAGTATTATCATCTGTCAGCAAGGTTGGTACATTCACTTGGCATGAAGTTTGTAACAAATGTATCAATTATATATATGTATTTACTACAGTTTGACAGATGTTCTAGTATACATTATTAAGGAAAACTGAACATCTTATGCAATGAATATAAGGATGATGTCTTTGACAAAACCCAGATTTGCCACAAGCCTCATAATATTCTGCTTAAGCCTTATTGATTCAGTTGTATGATTCATGTAGGCCTAGTTTGAGTTTGTTAGTTACCTTGTGTGTGGAGTGTATTTAATGGATTTTTGTGATTTGATAAAACATGCTGTTGGCATGGTAGGTTTGCAAACAAATACAGTTAGCAATAGCGTTGTGTGTTTATTCGTATTTGCAGTCTACTGTTATAATAGTCTATTATAACCGATTCCCGTCTTCAGAATGGCTATACATACCTCTGCAGTTTTTATGTATGATAATGTTGCAAATAAAGAGATGATACTTTTGATTTAAGTTTATTTGTTATTCTCTTAATTATAAAGCTGATCAAGAGAGACGAAGATTACCAGAAGTTGGATATAGAACATCCAAGAAATCAAGCAGACGTCCGCCAGAATTGCCATTCGAACTTTCGGTAAGTGAGAGTTAATAAAAATAAAGTTCGAATAACAAACATGGCTGACGTCCGTTTGAAAGTGTCGCTGCACAAGTTTCAACGGCAGGATTTTATTAGAAAAAGTGTATCCATGCCGGTTTGGAGATTATTTTCAGAACTGGATGAATTGGGGATTTAGTGTAGACCAAAAAACAGAGAGGACAGGATTTGAGTACGAGCTATTTTCCCGTGAAACTTTGATGTGAATGGGATCATTGGGGGGAACTATCTGATTAAACTATTGGTCATGATTAGACCAGTGATAACGTGCAGTTTGATAGTCTGTGAGATTTAGATACTGAAACTGTATTTACTCTGCAAACAAGACGTGGGGAAGTTGTGAAATCGCCCTTCGTATATATAACCTGTCAAAAAGAGCTACGTAAGTGAATAAGAAAAGACAGTGATGCATTATGTTTACTTAGCTAACAAGATCAATGCCCGGACAAAGCAGCAACTATCCAAGTTAGTAAAGTAAGTCAGTAAAATTGCTTCAGATGTCCGTTAGAATCACGTTGTGTATACTTTTCACGTTGTGCAAATGCATGCATATGGAGTATAAATGGAAACAAAGGCTGCCACAAAGTTTTTGTGTTGTCTGACATTACTTTTTGCCTCATTACCATGAGCCCCACTCACCTAAGGCTTGTTTAAGATTGGTAAGAGACTCCTGGGTTATTACACTGCGCTAGCGCGCTAACCGAGCCACGGATGCTCCTACGATCCCATTAGGATACAAATAAACCTTACAAAAACTGAATCTGAAATACGTCTGTTGACACAGACTCTGTATGAAACCTCTTTAGAGTGACTTGGTTCAAGATGTCATGATGTCACTGCATGCTATTATGCCTCGGGTCAGCTTGTACGGAACAAAGACGTCGGTGGGAATTCTGTACATCGTATTTAAATGCATTTACATATGACCCAGTCATCAACATTTGGGAAAAAAAAATCCCAAATGTAAAATAACAGCTAACTGGTCGAAAAAAGATGTAATCATATTCCAGACCAGGGAGGTAGAGGCATTTGCCGTTTTAAACTTTTGCCTACAAACTTACTCGTGCTGACACGGCGATGACGATGTTGTTTAAATGGCCTTGAATTTAACGCAAAACTACACATTTTTGACATTCACAGCTTATGTACGCCATGTAAAGTGCTCTCTTTTTTAACTTTACTATAGTTCCTGGTTACTTTCATGCGTGGTTGTCGGAATATCACCCATTGTTATTTACTTTCCTACACCTTCCGGAGTAACCTTTCACCTCGTCTTCTGATAACTACACTTGCTGGTGAGAAAAGTGTCCGGAATTCTTGAATAGAGGGTGTAGTGTCCGAAAGACGGACATGAAGAATACTGACCGATCGGATCCGGGCGGCAACGTCAATCATGTCAATCACGTCATCATGATGGCTATTACTATCTACAAACTAATCACGTGTCTGCGGGACACGCAGAATGTGCTAGCGGCCATCATACAATGAGATCAATTGCATTACCATTTGTTATTTGTTCTCGCCATTTGCCAATTAGGCCTGTATATAACATTTAACAAAAAAACAACAACAAAAAACAAAAAACACTACAGCTCAGTAAGCGTCGTATGGGCATGCGTATGGATTTTCGTCCAGCCACGAAATGTCATATTTACCTTTCTGTAATCACTTGTCAGTGATACGGGTCATTAGTTGCTTTTTCAGCATCCAGCTGTCGACGTAACCAATCATTGTAAGCATTACCATAACCCATTACTATAGGGATGTATACAAGTGTAGTTTCTATATAACTGTTATGTATGTATATATACTCGGGGTTTAACGTTGTACTTAACTTCATTATGACGCATGGTTATATCTGTATACGCACAAAAAACGGAGAAGCTGATCATGTTCAGTGCAAGCAATTACAACGGTGATAAATGTTTTACCTACGCTTTTCGTGGAATTAAGACACAAATTGACCAAATATGATAGAGACTGTAGAACTTGACTGACTGACCGCAAAGTATACAGCGTAAATTTAAACCTCGTCGGCCAAAATAACCTATAATCAGTCTAGACCTTTATATTTTTTGTGTGCATTATCTTGTACATTTATGAGTTCAATTTACTCATTATGAAAGAGAAAACACTTCCATGTATATATTTCATGAAAGTAAAGACAAAGACGTGCAAAGTTAATATAACTCACATAACCTATAACTGTCGTCATGTAGTGTAAATATGTAATGTAAATATGTAATGTAAACATGTAATGTATGACATCTAAAACGAACAAAATAAATAAATACTCTCACCGACGAGCATTGTTGGAGGGTGACAGGAAGAAAACGAACTTATATAGATCTAATATTAACTTTATAGCCTCATAACATGGAAGTATTGCCTTTTTACGCACAACTTATGGATCTGTAAACGTTGAGACTACATATACTAACTTCTGCCTAGACCACTAGCCCTTGATCCACGATTTAGTGTTTTTTTATTTATTTGATTGGTGGTTTTACTCTGAGCTCAACAATATTTTCACTTAAACGATGGAAGTAGTTCCTTCAGGAAACTTTTCCTCTCAAACTAAGCAGGGCCCGGGGGAAGCCCACGTCAATCCACACGTTACTGGCATATCATTGACTCTTGAGGTCTCGTTATATAGATCCCAGCTTGCGCTCGTTCGGATGATGTTTTACGTTAGAAGATTTTTTAGCCAAATGACTAAGGGCGGTGGTTTCCCTAAGGTTATCCGATTGATTGCAAACATATACACATGGTGGACTCGGTATAAATGAAATAAAAAGGTTGTGGACAGTGAGGTAAAATACAATTCTGCTGCGGTTGGGGTCTAGTATCCCGCCTAATTTCACCCGTACCACATACCTAAGAGTACCAAAGGTCAAAACTAGCCACCATCAGGGATCATCGCTGGCTAATTCAAAAAGCCGTGTTCTTGCGTCGCCGAAAGTCTTACCAAAAACTCCGCCATAACAGGCTGGAGGAAGACTCCTTATTCACCATATATACACCGAAGCTGAGAATTGTTTTCATCAATATCAGCCACGTTATTTTATATCGGTAATCATAGATACAGCACGTCTGCGTCTCCTGTATAAACCTTGTTCAGCACTGATTGCACTAATAAACAAGCCTATGGATTTTGCAACTCTGACATACATATACCGCGGCGAAAAGGGGACATGAGAGATATAAAAGAAATGATCTCTTCGGAATTTCATAATATCTCTCAGGTATCTTGCTAAAAGTCCCCCATCCTGTTAACTAACCTCAACAGGTCAAAGAGACGGAAATGTAGTTTTACTTTAATTTAACAGAAACAGAAATATTTATCCGTGAGCAAATAAGCTTACTATGAACGTAAAAACAAAAATTCCCTCGTAAAAATGATTTCCTGTCCAAAAAAAAAAAAAAAAAGAAAAAACAACAACATATTTTCCTGACACAAATGATTACGATCATGATGCAGAATGTTTCTCGCCATCTTACCAGCAAGTATAAATAGAAAACATCCCCAAAAATTCAAACGAAATTGAATGGCACTAATATGCCATAACATTATTCAAAGCTGTACAGCCTGTAATGTACTGTATGTATGGAGAATGTAAATGATCGATGTTAAAATGCGCTGTATAATCCCCGCACGAGGTCTCATGTTGTCCGGGCGGCGGGGGTGGGGGTTGGGTCGGATAATGTCCTTATTTCCAATGTAAGGAACGGCTCCCCTGGTCACACTGATATGAACTTCGGGGTTGAAATTACGACTATCGGCGACTAGTGATTCACGAGCCTCTCGGGTATGAGTTGGCACCTGCACTTCCGATACCAATACCTCCTTCATTCACATACCATTGTCCGCGTGTAACTGAGATCACCGCCACATGTGGACAGTGGACACTTATTTTCAAAAAAAGAAAGAAAGAAAAAAGATCAGGTGTGCCAACGAGTAGGATACACTCCAAAAAATAACCTGTTAAATTCAACAGAAAGTATGTTATCTAGGCGTTACTAGAATGTATTCTGCTATTACAGTAGATTAATCTGTTATATTTAATACACACGTTCTATTAATCCAACATATAGATTGTATTAAACTAACATAATATTGTGTTGAATATGACGGCATATTGTGTTTTAATGACAGAATATATTCTAGCATCCCTCGGACAACAGATTTTCTTTTAAAACTAACAGATTAATTTTTGTGTGTAATTCCCTTACATTGGCCACTTATAGAGTTCCAAGTCCTCAGGATTATCAGACTATTGTGCACCTAGGACAGACCCTTGTTTCTGCTCCACTTCTCCCTTAGTAGGTGGATTTTCATTTTCATAGGCGATAAGGGCAAACAATCAGTTATCATTATTTTCTCTCTGGAAAGCGTTCAGAAAATTCCGATTTCAAAGTATACGCTCTCATAGTATAGGTCTACCATCTCAATCCCTTTGTATCATTTGCACATTTCTTATACTCCCCTTCCTACCACCCAGCACGCTAATATTAAATAATTTGATGGGACAGCGGTTTCAATGTGAAACGCAATGTATAAGCGTTATTTGATGTGTTGTGAAACGCGTTCATCGAATCTCAGAGCGCAGGATCTCATACACAGAATTAGATTCATAGCGATGCAGTTATCACGGTTATCAAGCCGCCACGGTTAAAATGTTCTTCAACTATAGGCCTTTATAGTAGCAACTTAAGACTTAATTTAGACTTTTAGTAACAAGGACTTTTGCTGCAAGATAAAAGGCTACAACACTGATGGTAAAAGCAGAGCAGCGACGACTGTGATAGTTGGCAACTGGACACTTGTCACTTTAACTCAGCTAAGATTTTATTCCATCTGTTCATGTAAATACTTAAAAAGTAGCAAATTGCACGCCTCCTAGCACCATTGTTTAAGTAAAATTCAGTGACAAAAATTGGCAGTGTTGTTAATTGCAATTTATTACACCAAAATAGCCTATAGAATTACTGCTATATTGTCAACAGCTTTAGTATACAAAGACATTAAAGCAGTGCAAAGGATTCTCAGTCCATCATCCTTTTGCTTGATCTAAGCCCATTTAGCTACAGATCTGAAGTTTAGCTACTAAGCTTTTGAAAACCTTTGATCGCTTGATTTGGCCGCCATATTGGATTTTGATGAAAGCCTTTAAACTCCAGAACGGCTGATGTGATTGAACTGCTATTCAGACTGCAGTTGCACAAGGCCTGGGTACATACAGGGTGATATGGGAAACTTTCTGCGTTGAAAACTCCACAAGATCTCCATTGGGTGCAATTTGTCGCAAATTGCGATCAAAACGCGAAATAGCGCAATTTCCTTCATTTTAGCAGAAAACTGTTACAACTGTAAAGTTGAAAATCGCTGTGTATAAAGGACTATACATGCATTGTATGCATTGTGAAAATCGTTGACCTGTCATAATTTGATGTTCTGATAACTAATCTGGTGTTCTTACCTTTCTCTGATGCACAGTTTTTTCGCGAATTGCCATTAAAGTCCCACAAAGTGCAATTTTCACCCTTATTTGGAGGTCACGTGACCTGGTTGAGTGCTAAGGGCTATATGTGTACTGTGTGTGCGGAAAATCGTTGAAGTGTCTTAATAAATGCGGGAGTTGCAGTGCTTGAAAAATTACCCAAAGGCCGATTGACTGCATTTGGCACATTGGCGTGCCCAGTGTTATCTAATGCATTTTATACGCATTTATGTGTATGATGAATGTACGAATATGTAAGCATGCTACATGACGCGTAGTTTGATGTCCTGGTCATGAATCTGGTCTTATTTCTTTTCTGTGACTTACAGTTTTGCCGCAAATTGAAATCAAATGGCTAAAAAGAGGCCGATTCCACAAATCCATTTCTGATTTATATCAAAACTTAAAACAATGTCTTTAATTCTGAGTTTTTGATACTGCTTGGGCGTTGAAAATGTAAAACATTTTCCGCTACGATAACAAGCATGAAGTGGTCAAGATTCAGTTTAATTAATTAATTACTTAACTACAGCCCAAATATGAGCTATAATGGCATATTTAATTTTCAACTTTTTACTGGTCCTATACTGAGAAGAATTCCTACGTGTCAGACTGCACACCGACAGTCTGACATTGTGTCATCTAAAAGATGACATGGTGATGAAGTCATACATAAAGCGACATAAGCTATCTGTGTATCCTTTTCTATTATATTTATTTTTATTTTCTTTCAATATTTTCCTTCGCTCAAACAGTAATGAAAAGAGGCCTCATACGTTTATGTCAGCATAACTCTACTGCCACCAGTTTATTTTGAGAGGTGAGTCCGCACCCTGGGTCGCGAGGAGAACTGTGCCAGGTCGACAACACCGAACGGAGCGCAGTCATGCGTACTGCAGCGCAATATGCCGCCTTCTTCGTCACAAGTCGGTCATCATAGCAACAAAACGCGTTTGGGTTGCGTGTCTAGGGCGCGTCACTTTGCAGTAGCTATTGAGACAGTCTCTTCCCATAGTTTCTTACTAGATCAGTTTGTAACATCTGCTTCCTGGAGAAACGCTATTCAATATTCAGATGTTTGTGTACTCTTAAATTAACATAGGAGAAAACCCATATTAACAGAAGTGAGCAATTACCCATAACAATCAGAAAACCAGCTATAATTGGGACTGAATTAGTAGAAACTCCCGTGGCATGTATAATCCATACTCCGTTACCACTCTCTAAACATCTTCTTTTTACGCAGTGTGGAGCATTTGATCATGAGAGGATAGGGTAAATCGTGAGTCATCACAGAAATGACGCAAATTATAAAATGTAAACAACACTGAGAGAATGAATACAGTGATGTTCCATTTCACTGAGCAGATGTTTTCGCACTCCATCAAATCAATGGTTCTTGTCCTATACGCATACGTAGTATACTACGCTGTAAATCTCGTCTAAACAACAGCCGATCAGATATCGGAATATGCATATGTGACATCTATTAGAAAATCTGCAGATCTACAAATTACTCTGCTTTTCTCCCTTTTTTACACAGCACTACAGCTAGCCCAGCAAAATAATAATCAGAATATAGAGAACATACAAAACATATCAAAACCATGAGATACGACATGGAATAAAACATGCAGAAGTCTTAATTTTTCCCGTCTCTCTCCTCCCCACCCCCACCCCCCCCTCGCCCCAAGAAAAAACCCCCCAAAGCAAGTCTTTTGCAATCTTCTAGGTCAGCCCATCCTCATTTTTGGGAATTTTTGAAAATAGAATTGTGAAATCCACGGCAATTACGCACTCTCGAGTTGGTCGAAGTGTTGGCCGCGAGTAAACACATACACACGCACAACCTGATAGCGGCATACCGTGTAAAGGTTTGTTTTTTTGTGACTGTTCCATCGAATAAGATGTGCACAGATTGCGTTATGGGATATATTCACTCATCTATATGCTGACGTTGTGGTGGAATATGTCAACATTGTGGATATTTTCGACAAAATATTGTCGGCGCAAAATCGCGGAACACCACACAGTACATATGACTTAAAACTAACAGAGAAATGCTTTATTTCTAAAATCCGTGAAACTTTGTTTCCTACCTGTTGTCAGTTCTTCCTTACGTATGCACTAAGCGTACAAATGTAGTAATACCAACTGGATCGATATAGGGGCCTACGATCTCTTCTGGCAGACCACAAGACATCGTGTCTACCCTCTCTCTCTACCCTTCACGATTTCCCGGCTGCAAACGTGGGTACGGTACAGCTATAGTGTACATAGCGATTATTTAGGGCATCTACGTATACATATTTGCTTGTAATAGCTGTTTTCTGATCAGTTACTGTAACGGGCTACTCTACATAACATAACCATTAACATGTATATGCCCAGCAAATTGGAGCAAACTGTCATTAAAGCTAGGACACTCTGAATATCCAGGTGAGCGGACATTCACTCCCGCACGCGGTTCCGGTTTACTAAACCGACCTCTCGTACCTTGCCGAGGGTGGAGCACCATATCGTCGACAAACATGGTTTACTGTGCAGTGCGTCATTCAGATTGGACGCCTTGCGCAAGACGCGGTGAATCTCTAAAGGTCTGTTAGATTATAAGACTGTTGTTAGTGGGACGATTTTGACAGACGTACTCTCTACATACGCTGTGGTGTTATCAGTACTTCGAAGTGTGACAAGGCGTATGAACAGCGAGAGAACTGGTCAGTAGTCTGACCCGAAACCTGAACACGCCGAGCGTACGCTGCTAACGGGAGTATGGATGTGAGGCTGTGTTTGTACTGTGTGCTGACAGCACTACTCAGGCGTGCCCTGGCTGTTCCAGGTAAGCCGACGCATAAAAGGTAGATGCGCAGTTATCTTAATCCATACAGATAAACAGAATGAACCGAGTTTTAGCTGGGCAACGTTTCGTTACCATCCTGGCATGCGGTATACCCACGGGTTATTAATACAACACGCTGCCTTGATTGGCGAATTGCATTTACCGTAGAGCGTATTATATCTTAGAAATCGTTATAATTAGTGATAACCTACTTCACTAGTATTGATCAGTCAGGTCACTGTGTAGGAGAGCTGAAAGCTGTACATTTCGCAATAAATTATAGCTGAGTGTTAGCTGATCAGGTAACGGGGTCGAATTACAGACAAGAGTATAGACTATTGTCACAGCAAACTTGTAATTAACTATATGAATACAAACCCTATGAGCTGCTTTGTGATTTAGAAATGCCCTTGAAGTATGAGTGTGCGGCCATACCCTGATATTGATATTAATAATACGCTTTTGTAATTGATAGTCCAATTGGTTTGGAGCAGCGGATGACACTGGCTTAAACGAAGAAGTTTTAATATAACTTCAGTGGCTGGACTGGAGAAGCCGGAGTGCAACACCGCCTTTCTAACCGACAAATCAACAAACCACAGCAACATAGCTTGATTCAAACATGCGAGCTCATACTGAAAGCCTGACAGTCGAAACGAGCCATGCGGCGTTTCAAGTGCTCTTCTCTTCAAATAGCGCAGACATTTCGCTTGTCTATAACAAGCTGTAGTTTGCTATGTTAATTGTTACGACCCAAACTATCTGTATTATAAAGAGATGGCTTGTTCGAAATACACGACAGTTTAGCCGCACAAAAAAGTAACCAAAACCAGCAGATTTTATTTTACAACAATTTATTAGCTTTAACAAGAGCAGATAATAAGACTTAAACAAATACTAAAGTACTTAAGTTTAACAAGAAAGGATAGCAGTATCTATACAAATACTAAAGTACTTACGGTGACAAGTCCAAACGGAAGCATATATTCCACAATATATACCACACAGGCATAAATGCTCAGAGGCAAATTCACAAGAGGGAAAATCCACAGTATAACTGAGTGTATGACGAAATATACACAAAATTCCACAGACAGGGTCCGTGTACTAATAAGCACTGTGTATACAAGAGCACAAATTAAACATACAAGTTCAGACTGAACAAGTGCTCGGTGGAGATAGGATATAACAAAGCCAGAGGCTATAAAGACACCAAAATTCAGCACAAAAGGCCTACTAAAGTAATACACAGCGAAAGCATCCAAAGTTTCAATAATTCTCCTTTCTCTTCGTCTCTCCGTTCTCCCCTTTTGACCTGCTTTCATAGGTCTTATATAGCCTGGTGGAGTTGTCTAGAATAAGAAAATTCCTGAACACTTGATGTAAACAAACAGGCACCGAACTGAGCGCATTCTGGAATATTCTAAGGTAGAGCCAGACAGCAGGCGCTGAACTCAGCGTTTGTAAACAGTGCGCGTAGATTTATGACAATTGCGTCGTATCCTCTGAAGTGTACCAGTATGTTTTATTACAAAAGTTCTTATTTACATATCTGTCATTCGTGGGGAACATCATTTGAAAATTCATTAAATCGTTTTCATTGTCGATGAATTAAAAATGAGGACATGAAAAAGCAAAGTCTTAGTAACACATATCTTTTAAAACTAACTCTAACACATCTGTCGTACATTCAGCGTTTAACAACCGGGACCAATAAGGCTTAGCTTAAACCACTACGCTTGGAGGGCCGAGAGGTTAAAGTAACTAAACATGACCGGTTGGCCCAGTGTTAGTATAATATGACTGGGTAGGGTGTCATGTTTGGTGTCTTTGACATGATACTTCAGTGTCGTCAGCACTGTGGTGTCATGGACACAGTATCTACTGGTACACATAGCTAATGACGACTCTTGAAACACCAAGCAGTTCAAACCACATCCTTACGCTTCAGCAGTCATTTCCACATTTGACTGTAAGGTAAATGTTCAACACAAAAGCGAAGACACCACACACACCACACATCAGTAAAACAGTGGATTTTCTCGAGCTCACCATAAAGTTGTTTCCTTGAGCTCATGACATCATACTTTTGTTGTGACGTCACAATGAAACGTCATCTTGAGATTCCATGCGACAGGAGATGCAGTGGTTCTATAATCACCGATATTGAACATGAGTGCATGAAAAAGGTGTTTGCAGACAAGTGAATTGTAGCCTAAGGTCTTTAGAGATGCTATATGCCGCAGGTTTATGTTAAAAATTAATATTCACTGATCAAATCAAATATTTTCCATTTATCAAGAATGGCTTACAAAGCTCATATGTATACCATTTATATAGTGCTAAAATAATTCTAAACTGGTTTGAATAAGTTATATCAAGTGACTCGCATTATAAATTTTAATTTATACTTTATTAAAAATTTCAAACTGTATTATCCATTTTGAACGTAGACGTAGCCTAGTCTAACACAGAAGGTACGAGGTTCAAAACCGGCCTCTGAGTGTTGACGAGGCATGTGTGGACGTTTACGCAGTGTACAGTTCATAAGAGACCTTTAGTTAGAAGTTAAGAAGTTCAACTTGTAACTTTTAACTTCAACTTGGAATAGGTAAAGTAATTCAAATTTGGAGTTAGCAGTTAGAACTTCTAACTCAAGTTCTCTACTAATTACCTCTTACCTTCCGCCAATATGGCGTGCACATCCGTCTGTGCGTTACGTGCGAGAAAATTCGTCACTGGTTTTCCCAGGGCATTTCCGGTTTAGCTGAAGTATTCTTGAGTGCGACACTACACATCATTTAAGTAAACACACACACACACACACACACACACACACACACACACACACACACACACACACACACACACACATATATATATATATACATATATATATATATATATATATATATATATATATATATATATATATATATATATATATATAAAATAGAAATTATCAAAATACACATCGAACATATTCAGCTCTGTAGGTGTTTGTGTAGATTACCTCTGTGTATTCTTTTTATCGATCACATTTTGATGCATGATTGTGGGCTGTTATGACCCCCCCCCCCGCAATCATACATGTATAGGTGAACAATTCTTGAGTAGGACTTTGATCAAGTGCATATATAAATCAGTTAGTCTTTTTCTTAATACGCTTGAGTCTGGTTGCCTAAGAACTTTTTATATGTTGAATGTTTATTGTGTTTTTTTTCATAGATTTAGTGGGAAGCTGATGAATCGTTTTGTTATGTTTTGTTATGTCTATGTTCTGTTGACAGACCCAATGTTCTACTACTACTTCAGTGGGCTCAACAAAATTGTGTATACCCGGTCATCGGATCCCACTCCTGGACACTATAACATGACATTTAAGTTCTATCCGGAAGTAAACAAGTATAATGATGCAGTCAATGACGGGATTATGTTTTACTCCAGAAATGATAGAGGAGGCTTAATGGCCATGGAATTGTTTGAGAATTTCCTATACTGGACCTATGAAACAGGTGAGTGATACATGGCTCTCCCCCATTATGTACATTATATCTGTGACATTTATTTGTGGGTTGTAAGAAGTCCTTGGGGATTTTATTCCCATCCAGGTACTTGTATTATTATAAACATCTCCAAATACTGTGCAGATAGATTGGATTGTTTGATGTTTTACACCATACTCAAGACTGTTTCACTTATACGACGGCGCCACCATTATGGTGGGAAGAAACCGGACGGAACCCGAGGGAAAACCCACAACCATCCGCAGATTACTGGAAGACCTTCCCACGTATAACCATAGAGAAAGACAGCATGAGCTGAACTTGAACTTACAGCGACTGCATTAGTGAGTTGCTTCTGGGGGATTGTGCTGCACTAGCGAGCAAACCACTAAATACTATTTTGCAAATAGTAGTTAACTAATATGCAATGCAATGATATATCATATCTGGGTAGGTCCAGAAACCGCACAGTGTGTCCTCAGCATGGCTGTTCACTGAGGTAGCACTATAGATATACATCATTGGTGTCGGATTGCCATGCAGCACTCGGATGTAACGAAAAAACTGTTGAATGTGACATATGCCCCAATCAAACCAAAAGCTTGGTGGTATAGTTAAAGGCGGATTAAAGTTCAGATTAAAGAGTACTTAAAGTTGTAAATAAAATCTTCAATATTTGGTTTGATTTATCTTGAAAGAGATAAAAAAACACTTTTGCATGGTTGGTATTTGGATCACTTGTTGAAATGTTATAAATGAGGATGTAACACATGTTTAATAAATATACTTGAACAAGAATTTGGCCCTTTCAGCTAAGAATTGTATCCTCCGTGGATTTTGATAACATTTATATTTTTAGTATACTCATAAATATTATTAGAATTCAGATTAAATGCATGTGTCTGGCTGTAAAGAACAAATTGCAATAAATTTCTTAAACATGCATCATATTCCTAATCAGAACATTATTATGGACAGACGATATACATTGTATTCCAAATGGTGGCCTCAAGTACACAGCGTACAAAAATATTTTTAAATACCTTTTTCTACTAAAAGAAAGACAAAATCGAAAACAAATTATTAACAGGTACCATGAAGTCGTCCTCCGGTTTGATGATGTGGGAAAGAGATTGGTACAGCGTGACACTGCGTGTGGACGAACGTGGTTCTTACTTTGCCGTAGGTTTGGTCTCATCTCTCTCAACCGTGCACACGTATATGCCTCTGTCAAAAACTGTGAGTATATATATCTTTGTTGTGTTATCCGAGATTTGACCGGGTCCTAACGGCTTGACTCCGTATGTTATAGTGTTGACTGAGGAACACATTTTGTGCATTAGTCATGACAGTGAAGCATACAGTATTTAATCGCAAAATAGGACAGAAAAGGTTTAAACGAAGATTTCTGTCACATTTTAGTTTAATTCCTGCTCTACTGGTCATCTATCTTCTAAGCCAGCGTACAATATATTTACATGTGGTCTGTGTGTTTGTCTGTCCGCCTCACCATTAGTTTTTTGGGATATTAACCTCTGTGATTTTTCCCTTGAATGATGCGACCTTAGAAAGTTTCTGTAGTTAAATTTCTGTATGAAAATCTCTATTTACTATGAGTCAAAAGTTTCGCTACATTAAGCTCTTTATTCCTTTGTTTAGAATTTGACAATATTTTGTTGTAAACCCATGTAAACCGATAGGAGAACATGTATCGATGGGCTCAGACTGCTGGGTTAGATATTTACGCGTATACACCACGTATGTTTTTCACGATAGAAAGCCTATCAGGCGTAATGTCGGAACAGAATTCCTATCTCTGGTAACTAACGTCTAATGTGTACACATATCAAGTAAGAGTTGTATACATATCAAGTATACATGTCAAGTGTTGAGAGTGAATGAGCTAAATCGCATATTTGTTGCCTTTGTTGAAGTTATCCTTAAGATTAACCATGGGTAAAAACAACTTATTGCCCTTGCTTTTAGCTGTACATCGGAGGGTATACGTCGAAGGACGCGAATGAGAAACTGATCACAAAGTCCGTCAGATATTACAAAGGGTGCATGGCAGATGTCTCCGTGAACGGTGTGAATGTTTTTGAGAAGGCACAAAATGGAGACCTTGGCCCTGTGTCCCTGCCCACGGAATGTCAGGTAAGAAGTTGTATTACTCTGGAGTCTCCAGGATGTTCATAATAACGTTTTCATAGCAACATAGAAGCTCGGCAGCTCGATTTTGTTGGAAAACAATTACTGTACTGTCAGCTAGATATCTTACAAACTCTTATACCGATGCAGGGTGCAATATAGGCACGTTTTATTCCTGTCTCGAAGAGCTAAGCAACATCATGAGTTCGATCCCATTTCAGGGTTTTATTCATCACATTGTTCTGCAGGAAATGTGCCGTCACTCAGTCCAGTTTCCTTACCTATCACCCAGTCCAATTTCTTTCGAGTGCAAGATTTCCCGAGAGGGAGCCTGAAGCTTGTGGACAGTGAAATACTGACAGTTTTAGCTATATATTCCACCAAAGGAATCGGTAAATCTGAATATTTTCACTTTTGTTACGTTAGAAGAAATTGCAGACATAAGGGGGTTACCTGTCTAAAGTTACACATGCTGCAGGCAGAAGGCGGTTACCTGTCTAAGTTACACATGCTGCACACAACAAGGCGGTTATCCGTAGAGGATTATTCTTCTGCAGATGTAACTCGGATACCTGCATATCGAAGGTACTTAAACTGCAGACATAAGGAGGTTAACATTCGAAGGTTCTTGCCCTTCAGACATGAGGTGTTGACCTGCATTTCGATGGTATTTAAGCTGCATGTACAGTCAGAAGGAGAAGGTACTTATGCTGCAGACATAAGGCGGTTACCTGTCGAAGGTACATATGCTCCAGACATAAGGCGGTTACCTGTCGAAGGTACATATGCTGCAGACATAAGGCGGTTAACTGTCGAAAGTACATATACTGCAGACATAAGGCTGTTACTTGGCTTCAGCAGACACACAAAACAGGAACAATCGGTGTCACAAAAGTCTTGGATCTGAAAGATTCTAATTATTAGGCCTCATGTCAGATCGTGAACACGTTTCCTTTCCTGGTTATCTTGCCAGTCACCAGTCTCTAGCTTGCACTAACTTCCCTGCCATCAATGAAAAACTGTTTTGTCCAATATAATCGATATAAACAAACTGATCAGCTGCTTGCTCTACCAATTTCATCCGACAGATCATGACCTACTACATGATGTTTTATGGAGAAGACTCCTACCTTTTGGTAGGAACCGAGAACATCACTGGGAACTCCCTCTATGACGTAGCCTTTGATTTCCGCACATTTGATTATAATGCCACTTTGCTACATATCGAACTTGCAGACGAGAACATTACGGTGAGTGTTACATCCACTGGGCATGTTTTCTTCTTGCATTACATAGCCAGAACATTATTTAATTATCATTCCGACATCGGAAGACTGTCATTTCGACATGGTTTAAAGTGTTTCGGTTTTCCTGTGACGGGATGTAAAGCTGTTTATTAAGTTTTATTTAATATTGCTTTTAGTAGCTATTAGTTGAGTTTCTGAGTACTGAGAGGGAATATCAGGGCTTGCATCGATTGCATATACTGATGTGTGAAGGGTGAGTTGATGTCCTCTTCATTATAACAGTATTGGGCTATTTACTAATGTGTAAAGGGTGAATTGATGTCCTCTTCATCATTACAGTATTAGGTTATGTATAAACAGATGTGAGAAGGCTGAGTTGATGTTGTCTTCATTATAACAGTATTGGGCTATTTACTGATGTGTAAAGAGTGAATTGATGTCCTCTTCATTATTACAGTATTAGGCTATGTATAAAACAGATATGAGCAGGGTGACTTGATGTCGTCTTCATTATAACAGTATTGGGCTATTTACTGATGTGTAAAGGGTGAATTGATGTCCTCTTCACTATTACACTATTAGGCTATGTATATACTGATGTGTAAAGGGTGAATTGATGTCCTCTTCATCATTGCAGTATTAGGCGAGGTACTGATGTGTGAACGGTGAGTTTACGTCCTCTTCACTATTACAGTATTAGGGCTATGTATATACAGATGTGTGAAGGGTGAGTTGATATCCCCTTCATCATTACATTATTAGGCTATGTATTGCTGTGCGGAGGGTGAGTTGATGCCCATTAGTACAGTATTAGGCTATGTATATACAGATGTGTGAAGGGTGAGTTGATATCCCCTTCATCATTACATTATTAGGCTATGTATTGCTGTGCGGAGGGTGAGTTGATGCCCATTAGTACAGTATTAGGCTATGTATATACAGATGTGTGAAGGGTGAGTTGATATCCCCCTTCGATCATTACATTATTAGGCTATGTATTGCTGTGCGGAGGGTGAGTTGATGCCCATTAGTACAGTATTAGGCTATGTATTGCTGTGCGGAGGGTGAGTTGATGCCCATTAGTACAGTATTAGGCTATGTATATACAGATGTGTGAAGGGTGAGTTGATATCCCCTTCATCATTACATTATTAGGCTATGTATTGCTGTGCAGAGGGTGTTGATGCCCATTAGTACAGTATTAGGCTATGTATATACAGATGTGTGAAGGGTGAGTTGATATCCCCTTCATCATTACATTATTAGGCTATGTATTGCTGTGCGGAGGGTGAGTTGATGCCCATTAGTACAGTATTAGGCTATGTATATACAGATGTGTGAAGGGTGAGTTGATATCCCCTTCATCATTACATTATTAGGCTATGTATTGCTGTGCGGAGGGTGAGTTGATGCCCATTAGTACAGTATTAGGCTATGTATATACAGATGTGTGAAGGGTGAGTTGATATCCCCTTCATCATTACATTATTAGGCTATGTATTGCTGTGCGGAGGGTGAGTTGATGCCCATTAGTACAGTATTAGGCTATGTATATACCGATGTGTGAAGGGTGAGTTGATATCCCCTTCATCATTACATTATTAGGCTATGTATTGCTGTGCGGAGGGTGAGTTGATGCCCATTAGTACAGTATTAGGCTATGTATATACAGATGTGAGAAGGGCGATTTTATGTCCTCTTCATCATTACAGTATTAGGCTATATACAGGCTATATACAGATATTATGTATATACAGATGTGTGAAGGTTGAATGGTTGTCTTCTTCATTATTACCTTATTAGGCTATGATAGACACTGATGTGTGAAGAGTGAACTGATGCCCTCTTCATTATAACAGTATTAGACCATGTAAAAATGTGTGAACGGTGAGTTTATGCCCTCTTGATTATTACGGTAATAGACTATGTACATACTCGGGTGTGAACGATGAGTTGATGTTCTTTTAATTATTACGTTATTAAGCTATGTATATACAGATGTGTGAAGGGTGAATTGATGTCCTCTTCGTTATTACAGTATTAGGCTATGTACATACAGATGTGTGAAGGTTGCATGGTTGGTCTTCTTCATTATTACCTTATTAGGCTATGATAGACACTTATGTGTGAAGGGTGACTTTATGTCCTTTTCATTATTACAGTATTAGGCTATTTACTGATGTGTAAATGGTGAATTGATGTCTTCTTCATTATTACAATATTAGGTCATGCATATACTGATGTGTGAACGGTGAGTTGATATCCTCTTCATTATGACGGTATTAAGCTACGTAGATGTGTGAAGGGACTGGGTGAATTGTATTGGGAAGTGTATATGGAGATGTGTGAAGGTTGAATTGAAGTCCTCTTTAGTATTACGGTCCTAGGCTACTCATGTTCTGATGGGTGAACGTTGAGATCATGTCCTCTTTATTATTACAGTATTGGAATATGTACATGCTGATGTGTGAACGGTAAGTTGATGTCCTCTTCATTATTACAGGTCAGTTACTCAGACAATGCCACTGTAACAATGGCCCGGAGTGACGGCACCGTCATTAGTACACCAATAGGTCAGTATACCTCATATCGTGATTTCTTTAGGTTGCTTTATATTGCTTCATGCCTTTATATATATTTCAGTCGGTCCTGGTAAATGTAAACCATAAAACTCACGGTCGTTTACAAAAAAGATAATAAAAATATAGAACCGGTGTTCCTCATGGTATGTATGTACATGCACATGTATGCTAGGGGGTTTACGCCCTACTTAACAATGTTTCAGTCATGTGTTCACAAGGAGTCAGTCAGTGAGTGTATACGACACCTCAACCAGTCACATTATACTGACTCGACCAAGGTTTAATCCTGAGTCTCCCGACTTGATGGGTTGCTTCATGGTGACCTGGCCTGGTTTGTTCATTGACTGCATCTGGTTTTCCGATTTATCGGGTCTTGTTCCTCATTGATTGGGTTGTGGTCATTGGGAAATTGCACCTGATTTAAAAATTTACCTGGTCTAATTTCCCCATTGACAGCACATTGTTTCCCCACTGATACAGCACATGGTTTCCCCACTGACACAGCACATGGTTTCCCCTATTAATGCACCTGGTTTTAAAGGCGCAGATGAATTAAAGAAGCCTGGGTTAAATCACAAATATCACTTTTTAAGATAAACTGTATAAATGTTGGACCTGAATTTTTAGAGCGTTGTCTCACAAGTAACTGAATTTTTTGTCAAATTATCTGTGTTTTAGATTATGGACTTGGGTCAGGAAAGTACCATCACATGCAGTTAAGCATAACGACGACCAGTGTTCGAGTCACTATTGGCAGACCAAGGGTTTTTCCATCTCTGTTTAGGGAAGCCTTCGATCAGATCAGGGTTGATGTTCAGAGGGTATATATTGGTGAGTGTAACTAGAGCGTTCTGGCCGAAGCGTCCACTTCTCTTCATCTGAATGGAGGACAGTTTACGCACATCGTAAACATTTAGCTGAGGGTTTTTCACAGTTTACAGCCATTTTTTATTTTTTTTGACTGGTGTTTTATGCCATACTCAAGAATATTTCACTTATACTACGGCGGCCGGCATTATGGCGGAAGGAAACCGGGCAGAACCCGGGGAAAACCCACCACTCTCTGCAGGTTGCTGCTAGGCCTTATGACCTACAAGCGGACGTCTCATTGGTGCCTCATTTTTTCTGGCTAATTTGTATTTCATTAATTTTGCGTCTACCTTGTGATAAATACCGCTTTTTTGTTTTATATTTGTGTTTTCGTAAGGAGAGCTCCATGTAACCATGTTACATGTATTACCGTGCCCAGTTTGAAGCGGCTTTCGTCGTTCACTTTCTGGACTTAAACCTGTTTGTTTATAAGACTACATATGTCCGAACTGTATAACCGATAACAACTTCTCCATACCCGTTAAACGTGGAATGCTTCCCTTCTGTACGTAGGCGGATATCCGGGGGACGTCGGGCTGATGGCATGCGTGAAGAACTTCAAGATTAATCAAAATAGGTTTGAAGTACAGGATTTACCGACGGAAAACCGTCAGAATGTCAGACTGGGGGAATGTGCACTGGTAAACAGGTAGGTAGAATCAGTCCTATCAGTGTGAATATGGAGCAGAATTAATGTGAACGTGAGGCAGAATTAATGTGAACATGGAGAAAAATCAATGTGAACATGGAGCACAATTAATGTGAACATGGAGCACAGTCAATGTGAACATGGAGCACAATCGATGTGAACATGTAGCACAGTCATTGTGAACTTTGGGAACAATCAGTGTTCACATGAAGCACAATCATTGTGAACATGGAGCACAATCATTGTGAACATGGAGCGTAGTTTATGTGAACATGTAGCACGATCCATGTGAGCATGGATCACAATCAGTGTGAACACGGAGCACAATCAATATGAACATGGAGCGCAATTAATGTGAACATGAAACACAATTAATTTAAACATGGAGCACAATCAATAAAAAATTGGAGCACAATTAATGCGAACACGGAGCACAATTAATGCAAACATAGATTACAATCATTGTAAAAATAGAGCACTGTTTATATGAACATGGAGCACAATCAGTTCAAACTTGTAGCACAAGTGTGTGCTACGGAGCACAATTAATGCGAACACGGAGCACAGTTAATGTGAACATGGAGCACAATCAGTGTGGACTCGGAGGACAATTAATGCGAACATGGAACACATTCAGTGTAAAAATGTAGCACAATCAATGTGAACGTGGAGAACCAGCAATTTAAACGGCTAGCACAATTAATGTGAACATGGAGCACGGTTAATGTGAACATGGAGCACAATTAATTTGAACACGGAACACAATTAATTTGAACATGTAGCATAGTCAGTGTGAATATGGAGGACAATTAATGTGAACACGGAACACAATTAATTTGAACATGTGGCATAGTCAGTGTGAATATGGAGGAATATTAATGTGAACACGGAACACAATTAATTTGAACATGTAGCATAGTCAGTGTGAATATGGAGGACAATTAATGTGAACGTGGAACACAATCAGTGTGATCATGGAGCACAATTAATTTGAACAGGGAGCACAATTAATTTAAACATGGAACACAATCAATGTAAAAATGGAGCCCAATTAATGCGAACATAGTACACAATCAATATAAACATGGAGCTCAGTTTATGTGAACATGGCACACAATGTGAACATGGAGCACAATTAATTTGAACATGGAGCACAATCAGTGTGAACACGGAACACAATCAATGTAAACATGGAGCACAGTTTATGTGAACATTGAACACAATTAACTTGAACATGGAGCACAATTAATTTGAACATGGAGCACAATTAATGTGAACATGGAGGACAGTCAGTGTGAAGATGGAGCACAATTAATTTAAACATGGGGCACAGTCAGTGTTTACTCCATTAGTTTACAGTTAATGTGAACATGGAACACAATCAGAGTGAACATGGAGCACAGTCAGTGTGACATGGAGCACATTCAGTGTGAACATGGAACACCAGCAATTTAAACAGTAAGTACAATTAATGTAAACATGGAGCACAATTAATGTGGACATGGAACACAATCAGTGTGACATGGAGCACAATCAATGCGAAGATGGAGCACAGTTAATGCAATCTTGGAGCACAATTAATGCGAACACAAAGCACAATCAGTGTGTACATGGAGCACAATCACTGTAAACATGGAGGACAATTAATGTGAAAATGAAACACATTCAGTGTGAACAAGGAACACAGTCAATGTGGACATGGAGCACAATTAATTTGAACATGGAGCACGGTCAGTGTGAACATGGAGCATAATCAATGTGAACATGGAGAAAATTAATTTGAACATGGAGCACAATCAATGTGAATATGAGCACAATCAATACGAACATGGAGCACAATCAGTGTAAACATGGAGCATAATTAATGTGAACATGGATGACAATTAATGTGAACATGCAGGACAATTAATGTGAACATGGAGCACATTCAATATGAATGTAAAAGACTACGGCATGGAGATTAAAAGTAAAGCAGCGTGGTAAAAAAATGCAGAGATTGCAGTTGCAGTTTATTAGACTTCGATGTTTTGGAATTTCTCAAAATATTGTGTTTCATCACAGTCAATAAACAATCTCATGAAAACAAAAGATTGAGCACATTCAGTGTGAACTGTGTTCCAATAAATGTGACCAAGCAGCACAATCAATGATGTGCCAGTAAAATTTGAAGAACAGGCATAATCATTGCTGTGGGGGTATCGTGTAAACAGGGATCACAATATGAACAAGGGACCCATTTAAAACCGTGCTGCCACATTGTGAACAGGGGTCATGATCAAAACTGTTGGCAGGGTATGAACGGAAAGTACAATCAAAACCGTGCCATTCCGGTGCGAAAATGATTCACATTAAAGACTGTGTACGGTTATTACTCAACACGTCTCTGATTTGACACATTTGATCAAGAGTTAATTATGTGAAGATTTTCTTTATTTTTGTGACGCAATGGCTTAAACAAATAACTAAGAAACGTATCAAGTCAGACCTATGAGGCAAACGACGTTAAGATCGAGTATTTCAACTAGATAAGATGTGTACAAATTTGAAAATTTCATATCCAGCCTTCCAGATCGTATAAAATGTTTATTGTTTGTAGATGCAATGGCATTTGTTCGCACGGGGGTACTTGTTACCGGACCAGAGAGGATGTACGCTGTGACTGTGAGGGTACCATGTACGGGGGCCCATCCTGTCACACACGTTAGTATACCTTACACACACTCACTTCTACGTCACTGTGCTGTGGAGATTTTCTTTAACATTTCATGTTACCACTGATTCGCTGATTGACTGAACAGTGTACCTTTTAATTTAATTTTTTTAAACTTGACCTTTTAATTTGAAATAAGACACACACGCATTGTCTGGGGTGGGGAGTTGGGGTGGTGATGAAAACTACGTTCTGAATCCTCCAGTAGAATATCACGGGTTACACATTTTAAGTCTGGATATTTGTTTTAAGCTGTATTCATATTAAGCTGTTTGAAGCTGTGTGCATATTCCTCTGCTCTTACTGCATGCTTGTGTGTCCTGCTTGTGTGACCTGCTTGTGTGGAGTATAAGCGGTCGCCGGGGCTCTGTAGCCATTTGCATATTCTGCGTGTGTTGAAGATCAGCCTTCCACGAATATGGTATGCGCATTTGTTGGCCACAAGTGGGGAAGTTCGCTATTAACTAAGTTCGTTGCCAAAAGTCGGTGGTTTACGCTGGGTTCTCCGGATTCCACCATTCATAAAACTGGCCTACACCTGATAAGTTATTCTTGATTATGACGTTAAGCAACAATTAAATAAATTGAAAGGAAAAATAAATAAAGAGAAACATTTCCGTGGCCGACTTTCCGAAGGTTAGAAACTACATTCGAACCAGCGACCTCTTCTGCCATCGGACAACAAGAAGAATTCCGCTTATTCAGCATTTACCTTTGTGACAGTGCCCATGATAGAAAACTTTGAAATAAGCTAAACGTTTACGCATTATGATAATGCATCTGGATTTATATGTTATTTTCGTTCTTTAGAAATGACCTCCCCCCCACCCGCCAAAAAAAATAACCCCATGAAAAATGAACACTACCGTTGTATACCAGATTCTTTTGTCAAATGCGTGACAGTATGGAGTATATGTTTCAGCCTTATACCCAAAAACCTGTGACCAAGTTGTCTTCCCGGAGAACGTTGATGAGATGTATACGGTGCTTGATGTTGATGGTACTGGGCTCATACAACCAGTAACTGTAAAGTGTGTTGAAGGTAACTCAACATTCTCATAATATTGCAAAGAAAACTAGATATGTAAAAAAAAAAAATAAAATTGATATATGCCTTTGATATTATGATTATTATGTTTTATAAGGTGTAGAAAGTTTCATATTAGATAGAAAACTATTCATCGTACTCGTTTGAACATTTATTTCCACTTTAACGTATGGTACAAATGTTCGCGCCATGCATATTGATGAGATTTTCGAATTTGGCAGGATTTGTTGGCGGTGCTCTACAAGAGATTTCTTCACTAAAAAGCCATAGACGCTTATCAATTTAAGTTTTCTGTACTTTCCAAGAATAGTTACACATATTGCCTTTCAGTAAACATCTCACTCGCACTTGTACAGTTTGTACTGTTGTAAGGATTCTAAAGTTTGGAAAAGTTAAAATGCGCTCAGCTTTATATACTTCATCACTTTGAACGGTAACACCTCCACAGACTAGACGCATATTTTATGAAAGGTAATTATTTGCTCCATTCTAAAATAATAGCAGAATTTCGATTAGATTTGCGCTGATCATTTTTATGCCCAAATATTCGGTATAGCCTCGTTAAGTGGAGAGTGACTGTTCGTCTTTTGCTTTTATTCATCAGCCTCGGGAACTGTCGAGACTGTAATAGAGAACAACGTAACCAGCCTGATTGGTATTGATGGCTTCCAGGAGCCTGGCTCCTACAGAAGAGATATTGAGTACAAAGTGGAGATCGAGGCTGCCATCGCAATCATCAACAGAGCCAAAACTTGCTGCCAGTTCGTCAGCTACAAATGTGTCAACTCCACATTGATGGCTTCCCCTCGTACGTCAACCTCTTATGTTCTTTGTTTTGTTTTTCAGATGAAATGCCCGGGACTTAATATTTATACAGTTGTTTATTTCCTTCTTCTCTAATTAAAGGCAAAGACCATACAAAATGAATTTAATTATTATCAAAAAATGTTCTGAACACTAACTGTATGGTTCATATATTCAGTCACAGAATTCGTAGATGTCATTGCATATAATTCTATAAAATTAATGTTGTGAAAATGAGCTAAGGTATGTTTAGACCTATCTTTAATTACTCTTTCATTTAAGGGATGTCTTAAGTCTATGTCATATATTGCACATGGACGATTTAGGGATTGGCTTTGGCTATTACTTATGGTAGTCTGTAAGTTACGGTATAATATTTTGGGTCTTTTTTTATATTTATGACTCGCAGTGACAAATCATATATTTCTTAAATTCAAGCATTGATTCAGTATGCTGTTAAGCAGAAACCGAACTAAAATGTGTTTAATTCCTCATGTAGAGTTGCCACACTTGACACATTTAAAAGTTTAAATCCGAAAGATAAATTCAGATAATATACTTGATCACTTGCAGCGGGTTCCTCTAAGCCATACGGTTGGTGGGTCGGACGGAACAACGCGCCTCATTACTACTGGGGCGGAGCGCCGCCCGAGTCCAGGAACTGTAGCTGCTCCACCACTCAAGCTGGGTGTGTGGAGGGATTAGGGTGTAACTGTGACGCAGGACTATCCACACAGCAAACTGACGAAGGCTGTCTGAGTAACAAGAAAGATTTACCTGTGACGCAGGTACGGTTTGGAGACACTGGGGACAAGACGGATGCGAAAACAGCCGAATTTCAAATAATGGATGTAAAATGTTCAGGAGATGGTAAGCTTCCATTGTTTTAGTGTTTTCCACTTTCCTTACTTCTTGGAATCGTGTTTTTTTTTTTTGAAAAATGGAGGGTGGGAGGAAAGATTTTTTCATTGAAAACTGAGGATTTGTGTCTTGTGAAAAATTTCAAGTCATATCGTGGCGATGACACCGAGATAAAAACTTATTGCAAATTAAAAAGGCAATACTGGAGATTTTCCTAAAAAGTATATATCTATATTCCCTTTACTTTGTTGTCTGTCAAATAACACCAGACTGGTACCCGTACTGTTTATAGTGTTAAAATGAGTTTGAAGGTATAACTCGTGCATAGACGAGATTGATCTTTTGTGAAAGGCATTTATTTGGGCTGTTCTAAATTGATAGCAAAATTGCATTAGATTTGTGCTGAGAGATTTTTTTTCCTAAAAGCTTGGGTAAAGCGACCAAAAAACAGTCAAGAATAATTCTTTTTTGTTTTTGAGAGCGGAAAGAGGGACTGAATTTCACATGTGTTAAGTCATTCTTTATTCTAGCAATGTGGGTTTGTTGGTTCCGAAAGTTTACAATCTAGAGACTAAACGTATGGCTTAACAAGCTCTGTGAAATGACAGAAATGCCTACTAATCTGTTATCTGCTTTCACCCACAGCTGTACTGGAGAAAACAGTCACGTTACGATCTCTGGATTCATCAATATATGTATGGGGAAGTTTTGTAACCTTACCAGTAGACGTCAGTTTCCAATTCAAAACCACAATGCCTAAGGCACAACTGTTCTTCATACCAGTCGGTCACTGGAACTTCATATCGGTTATGATGACGGGTAACGTGATTTACAGCCTCTTTTTGCCTTCCTATAACGTTTTGCAACACGACCTAGTCTATGAGATTTGCATTCATGGAAACTGGGCTCTGATTTAGCCTGTAGCGATTTTCATGCCACAGACTGATGATAAAGAGTGCAGGGCGCCATAGTGTCGATAAAATGTTTTCCTGTTCGACACTATTTGAGTCCAACAATGCGGTCGCTGTGAGTTCAAGTCCAGCTCATGCTGCTTCCTTTCTGATCGTACGCGAAGGTCTGCCAGCAGCTTGCAGATGGTCGTGGGTTTCCCACAATTCTGCCTTACGTCCTCCCACCATAAATCTGGCCGCCGTCGTATAAGTGAAATATCCTTGATTAGGGCGTAAAACACCGATCAAATAAATAAACGAACAACAAAAAAATAAATTTGAGAAGTCTGTAAAACACATTATGACCGTAATCCTTGTTGCAACAAAAAAGTAAAAGAAATCCACTTATATAACAATACATAACAGGATATTTAAAAAAATCAGTTGCTTAAAGTTACCAGCACACTCATTTGTAACAACAAGGAACCGTCTCCAAGGAAGCAATTATCTACTTGAAAGCCATTTCTGGTGTGTCTGTCCTGCAATGGTAACGACAGACAGTTAAATGATATCGCGTGTCCTGCATGTACAGGCGAGGTCATTGTATTGCCCAACGGTTATTTGAAAGGCTTAGTTTTTTAGTTTGTGCGGTATTTGGCTGTTGTGTCCCATGGCTGTGTTCACATAATTCAAAGAAGTTCATGATTGTGACACCTGCCTTGATTTCGACCTACCTCTTACGATAAGCATGGCGCCTAAGTCTGTTAAAGGTGTAATCCCTATGAACGCATCGGGTACAGATTTATTTAAAAAACAAAACACTTTGTTAAACACTGCGTATTTATAAGAAAAAAAAGTGGATTGAATTCCTCATGTTGATACACCAGTAACATTCCATTTATTTTTACACTTAATACCATGTGTAAAATTTCCTACTAGTTTGAGAATTTTGCATTACTCTTTTCTTTTCAGCCTCCAACAGAATACGAGTGGATATGACTACACGATACATAGAATTCCAAAAGGAACAACCTTTCCAATTTCATCTGAATGATAATTTCTGGCATACGATTTACTTCGAAGTGAGCACCAAAAGGGCGTTGCTACGAGTAGATGGATCTGACTATAATTTGTGGGAGCCTATGGAACCTGTCTATCAGGAGATTCATGTGGGACGCTCTCTTATCATAGGTTGGGTGGACAATGTCCATATCTCTCTTTTACATACCAGCCGTGTTTCTCAGAATCATCGATTTGTAACTATTTCTTGGCTTGCTTCATTGTTTATTTAAGACCTTCTGACGATTTAAGTTAAGACAGAGTATAAGAGTACCTTCAGTGAGCTAACCACTGGTGTTAGTAATTACGGCTTCCTTTAGTATCCAGATTAGACAAAAGCTCAGCCCTAATTGCTTACAGCTCTTCAAGAAACAAGGTCTCTATAGTATAGTGATTGATAAAACGTACGAAATATACTTAACAAAAACATCAACGCACAAATTGCGGTTCCATTTTCTAACAGATTTTCACATAGCGCGTGAAAAAAAGTGGTCGGTAATCAGTTCACAGCGCTCAGTACCGAGTGTGTCTACCGTTAGCATCATGAAGAGCTTAAACTGTGATTACCGACCACTGTTTTCACGCTGCCATAGTTTGTGACTATTGCCCTAAAATGTGACAATCTGGTAGAAATTGAAGCCGCAATTGACAATGAATACTTACCCAAATTGTTGAGTTAGCACGTTATTTAATACTGAGAGAAAACAATATAAAATTGCTTCGTGTGTTTATCTTTCATGTGTTGAGTATAGATTACCAAATAAATGAATTCAACATTACCTCTACTGGATCACAAATCGTCAAAATGGACTTGATAATGCTCAGTCATTTTGTAATACCTCGGACAGCCTTATTTGAAAATACACTGACACTGGATCCTTCGAAGAGGTGAATTTCTAAACAAATTAGGGCATCAGCTGAAGATATGTAGATGAGCCCGCTTAGGTTTGTTGTCAGGCATTTGAGTTTTAATCACAGCTAAACCTGCAGAGGTTTATGTGGGATAAAATCAGAAATGAACAAAAAGTGTTATGGTCTTTGTTTTTAGGGGGCAACTCAAAGGGTACCTTTGGATTCGCCGGATGCATTAGGGACGTTGTGTTTAATGGTAAAGAATTCGACATTGTCGACATCGTTAATAAAGACGACAACAACGCAACGGTTCCAGGTAAATATTTTCTATGTTGTTGGTACTAATTTTTGTTAATAATTACGGCAGTTGTTGAAAAGGAAATGTGTGCATAAAAAATGAAAAGCTTTTAATATAAATTGCTATTAACATCACTGGAATTTTTTACCTAATTCTGTCTATGGGGTATACAAGTTCTGTCTATTTGGTGCTATGGGGTATATAAGTTGCTAGGAACGTTTAAAATAAAACCTTAACTGAGGTTACTGGACAAAAGGCCGAAGTTCACACTACAGTTAGGTGTGACCATTTTGGAACCTGTAGTCTTGTGTATTAAACATGTGTGGCCTTTTTGTATACACCGTGGCAATGCTTTCTTAACAACCAATATACTGTCTTCTTCTTCATCACATCTCATACGGATGAGCTCCTGTAGAGATTCTGTCAAAATGATATCTGTCGTTGAATCTCTGGTGGAACATAAGGATATTACTGTTTGATTAAAATAATGAAATTAAATACCATCAAATAATATATACTAATTATAAAACAAACAAGGTTATATTGGGGACGTTGTCTTTGACCTGTCATTTGTTATGGTACATCGGTTTGTATTTGCAGGTTGCGCGGGTCAATGTTCTGGTGAGACCATGTGTCAAAATGGCGGAACGTGTACAGAGTACTATGCTACATACATGTGTGATTGCTCCACGTCAGCCTTTAGCGGATGTTACTGTGGGAATGGTATGAAACAGTGAATGGTTTAGTTATTAAAATAACATAATTAAGTAACTACCATGTAAAACTCTCCGCTGTGCACCAGGAGGAGGTGTGTCAAATCGCTTGATACTAGTATTCGAAATGTGATATTCTTTCATAAACATCATATATATTTAACCTTTATCAGTATTGTTCACAGCCCGGCATATACAGAAAACTGTTTATAACCCGTTATTGATTGTACAAATAGTTCGTAGTGGTCGGCATCACGCAAGTTATTCAGTCAATAGGTGCCGTTCGTCATGGCCATCTCTTGGGCCATCTCTTTGGCCATGTTCGTCCGCAGTACTCTGCAGTTGGTTTTGTGTTTTGTATTTTGACAGCTGTTGGCGTAACCTTCCCTGCTGGATCGTACATGAGGTTCAACACACAGACACGGCTGACACCCAGCCACAGTTTTAGGTCACTGGAGCTACATTTCCGAACCTCCCAGACCGCCGGAGTTCTCGCCCATGTGTCCGGAAACGCACAAAACGAACTTCTGACACTGGAACTGAACCCTGCAGGTTAGATAGCTTAGAAAACTTAAATGAGCTTTACGTAAATTTCATAACAGTAGTCGGGTAGTCAGCTAACAGCCGGTAAAAACTATAAACAAAACCTCTTCATTGTGACTTTTCAAGGTGAGTTTCATCATACTGTTTTAATCAACTGATTTATTTTCCCTACAAGCACAAGCTGTAAAACAGGACAAATATTTTGACCAGTAAGATGAGTTACTTGTTACCAATAAGGTTGCATCTTCAAATCCAGTCCCTACTGGCCAACATTTGTCAGATATCTGGTGAATTGTGGTGAATTCCTCTTACTATAAACTTGATGGTGTTCATCGTTGGGCACAACAATGGGCACATTGTAAATCAATCAATCAGTCAATAAATAAAGAATACAGTGATGATAAAGTTTGTATCATGAGGGGATAAGTTATCATTTTTCACTTAGATTATTTTATCTTTTTATACTTTTACTACGACTCTTTGATGTTTATGATGTATCATATATTGTTTTTTGTTCGCTTGATCCAGGCAACGTTGTGCTAACATACCGCCCTGACAATAATCAGTCAAAGACTATGACATCTGCCAAAGCTCTAGCTGACGGCAGCTCTCATAAGGTGACTGTGTCAGTTATGAGGTCACAAAACAACGCGACTGATACATGGCAGGTATGGATTTTTGTCATGTCTCATCTCTATAAAATTTAGGGGAGTTTTTTGGAGGGCGGGAGGTGGGGCCTGCTGGATCAGATTGTTAAACGATTGGCTCGCCGTGAACATCGGGCACTTGACTGTGTGGTGGCGGGTTCGAATCCAGCTGTAAGTGTTTTGACTGAGGCTTTCAGTGAGGAGGTTTGTCTAGTACCAGGTTTCCTCCTGGGTCTCAAGTTTCTTTGGTCCTTGAAAAAGTTCTTGACCCGTTACAAAAAGTAAATAAAGTTTGAAATTTAATTGTTATAAATCATAGCCATGTCCTCCGTTTCTTTAAAAGTCTTATGGAACGACGAAATAAATGTTACTGTTCGTGAGAATGGGTGAAAGGGTATTAAATTCTAACCAAAATGTGAATTACTTCTAAATAATGTTTTTCAATAAATAATAATATTCAATAAAATAATTTTAAATAAGTCATACTATTCAGTAACAAAAAGTACAAAATCGCCTCAGAGACCGTGACAGTATGAACTGATGCATCGCAAGTAACGGTATATATGTGGTCTGTAAGCTGTTAGATCCATCGATAATGTCATATCTGGCCCTTCTTATATATACATGTTAAATTCATGGTATAGCAAATAATTGTGTTAAACAGGTGATGTTTGACGACGAAACCCAGACCCAGGATTCTGCACAGTTATTAACGACTCTTCCTGGTGATTTGTACCTGGCCAGCAAAAGTATGTAGCATTAGAAATTCCATGAAAATATCTCATTAATTCATAACAGGAAATCTTCCATTGAAACTTCGGATAAAACATTGTTTGCCATATATTTCCTTTAGGCCTGCCAATAATTTACCTTGGTCAAGGTGAGAAAAACGTTCTATGTACTGATATGTGTGTAGTTTTTCGATTTGACATCAAGGTAGGAGAAAACATGATTTAATACACCTTCATCTTTTTGATGATATCATAAAAATGTAAGACACACGGTCTAAAGTTGACACATGCCTTCAAAAAGAGAAGAACCAGTAACTAATAAATTGATCAGATTTGTAAAACAGCTGAATGCCTTGATTATTCACGTTAATCACGTGTTTACTACTAAAACATGCTTAACAAGTGTATGTTTTCGCAATTCCTTGCAGGTACCACACCAGCCAATGGCGGTTTTACTGGATGTATATTCGGACTGAAGTATAATGGAGAAACTTTTTTGAAGGAAGTGAGGACCACGCCCAAGCCAGACTATATAACTTACAGCAGCAATGGTAGGCCTAAATGTATCTGGCCGGTTATATAGAGTAATATAACTAGACATACAGTGGTATTCTTCATATCCACACTATTGTGGAGGACACTTGTCGTTCAATACGTATTTAGAATATATTGATGAGGGGCCTCCGTGACCGAGGGTGTTAACACGCGACGCAATGACCCAGAAGTCTCCCACCAGTGCGGTCGCTGTGGGTTCAAGTCCATCTCATGCTGGCTTCTTCTCCCGCCATAACCTGCGGATGGTCATGGGTTTCTTTTGGTCTAAAATATTCTTGAGTACAACGTAAAACACCAGTCAAATAAGTAAATATATTGATGATATCACGTTTTTGATCAAATACAACATTAACTGATTGCGTGTCTAGAACAGGCGAAACTTGCTGTCAGATGTCTGATAGTGTGAAAAAACGTTTTATTTCAAGGTTATAGATTCAAAAGCACAAATAAACCATGCAGATTGAACATACAGTAATAATGCCAATATCCATTCACCCTTTGCACACTTGCAGTGAATCCGGAAACGACCTGTGGCGACATGGAACCTGCAGTACAAAGTACAGGTGAGTAGATAGTTTCTCTTGACTTACACAATCTCGAGAGGATAATACGTGGTCTAGACGAAGGAGGGTGCAGATCATTAATATCTGATATAAGGTTCGGTTTACTATATTTCTAATTCTGGCTTGGATGAAAGTATTTACCACAGCTCCAAGCCACATCTCATTTTTAATTTCAACAAATAATAATTAGTATCTGGAGTATATATTGTCATAGTGGGCCAGAGGTTGACCTCGTTTATTTGTATAACAACACCTTGTGTTTGATTGTTGAACGTAGTATACACTGGTTGTAATATATAGCCTGTATTTCCCTCTGGCATCATTACAAATCATTACAGCTAGTGACTACCAAGTGACCAATACATTAGCCGTTGGTAATTTTTGTTTACTTAGGTTTACCTGGATCGCTTGGAAGCAAAAAACCCGTTTCTCTACAGTTTTTCGGGCCTTTTTCACGTGACCCCATGACCGTGGATACAGCTCTGGTTCAGGTGAACAGCTTGCTGTGTGAGGCGTCGCCTATGTCAAGGTAACTTATCTGTTATCTCCTCTTCTATGACATAAACTAGCTTTGAAAGCTTTAGCTCTTGATCCATCTACATGAATTTCTGTTTTTACTTAATCGCCGTTATGACAGAAGTACTCTTTAGTACAACGGAAAACAATAATCTATAACTATATAGTCTTTAGAATAAGTGTTAATAAAGACAAGAAACACGAAATACCTGGAGCATTCCGTACGTCATTCCCAATGCTTAATTCCATCTTAATTTCTTACTTTATATACCTTCGTAATTCTTTGATGGTTTGTGACGTCATTTTGGATACTTTGCATGGAAACAGGGACAGTCCAGTTTGGTTGACGTCTAGAAAACTCAAGTGTGAAAGCATGGAGTTAAACATTTTATCTGTGAACAATTCAAGAAGTTTAACTTTTTGACTTTCTAGGTACACAATAACACAGAATGGCGAACCAGTGGCATGTCCTCATCTCTTGGTTGAGGATAACAAACTGTTATTACCTCCTGATGATAGAGTTGCCGGGCAGTACCAGTGTATGATAGATAACGGCTGGACACAGACGGTGTCCGACTACTCAACTGTACTTCTGGCCAGTAAGTTTATATAAAACACTTACTTTATAGTTTGCTCCCACTATGTTGACGGAGAGGTGAAAGCCTTCGGCTGGTGAGACTGGGGCTCACTCTAGTATCCTGTCATGCGCAAGACATTAAAGCTGGTTTACTTACTTAGTAGGCCTACCTACATGTACGGTTTCGATGCGCAGCGTAATGAAATAAGCAGTGTATACTGGTCGGCGCGATGCCAGGCTATAGCAATTGGGTGGGTGTCGTGTCTGGTGTCTGCTGTATGGCGTTTAATAGAGGTAACACGATAAACATATGGCCATCTGAAAGTAGACACCGTCACGCTGTAAAAAAAAAACTGCTGGAAGCGACGCTAAAACGTTTTGTTACATGATATGAAAAAGTTTTATCATGCTGTTAAAATGTTGTCGTGATTTTACACTTCAAGACTATTAAGGAAATTCATTTCATCTTTTTGTTATAAATTTATTATTAATGTTTGAAAAGATTTTATTAACCGTTGTGTTCATTGTGTCTATTTCAGGACCCCCAAAAGTTGATCAAATGATAACAGAGTCCGTCATTTTAGGGGCGGGGCAATATGCACGTCTTAGCTGTAATGTAAGCACAGGTAGTGTACCGGAAGCCGAAACTCAGTGGCTGGCACCCCAAGGGACAAACCCGACCGATCCAAGATTCTACCAGGCTGTAAATGGTAAGCAGCAAAAGTATATTGTATTTGTGCTGTTCAACTCAGCTTTACTTTTGGTTGTATTTTTTACTTTGCAGCTCAAATTTGTGCCAGATTGAACAGTTTGCTGCCTTGAACATTGCAGCCACAGCAGTATTTGTTGTTTTTTTTAACTTTGCACCTCAGCTTTTTTGTTCAATGCACCTCAGCCTTTGTTCAGTGGCCATCTACATCATCAGCTTTTATTCAAGTGTCAAATGCCTTGAACAATGCAACCAAACCAGTATTTGGTACATGTATTTTTCACTTTTCTCTTCAGCTTTTGTTTAACTGTAAACAGTTAACTATATTGGACGGTATTGTCCTTTTCTTGCGGCTCAACTTTAGTTCAAAAGGCAGCAACTTGACTACATTGAATTGTGCAGGACCACTCAGTTTGGTATTGCTTGCTGCTAAGCTCAGTTCCATTTTAACTGTCATAATTTAGCATACCCCAATCATTCCACTCCCTTCATCGTGGCCAGTATCAGTAAATTCTGTTTTCAGCGAACTCTTATCACAATCACCGTTATTTGTTTTTAGGTGATCTGCATATCGTATCCGTGGATGCCAACGACAGCGGTACCTTTAAATGCTCCAAGTTCAATGCGGATTTGGGTGTTACTGTAGAGGTGAAGACCATTACGGTGACTGTGAATGCCGGTAAAGGCTTAAATACATCTTATCTCTTATACAGTATCTTGTCGATTGATGTTAATTGTAACACTAGGTCATGCCTTTTGATAGAGCTTAAAAAGATTGATACTATTTGTGAAACTTTGAAAATTCCAGGATGACTGATAGTAAATATTTCTTTTTAGTGAAGGTCTTTTATATTTCGTTGGTTTATTACAAGAAATATTTCATCTAGTTTATGTGGAACTTAATTTCTTGTTTCTTGTCCAAACACGTTGCTGTAGCAACAGTGTAATCTGATTGTTATTGCCGATCCGGTGTCTAAAGATCCTTTGCTAAATGTCCCTTCCAGGCCCAGGTGGCGAAGAACCTATACAACTACTTTACTCCTCCCCCAATATAACCGTGGACGTACATTCCCATGTGATACTGGAATGTTTATTATCTGCCACCGAGTAAGTAAAGAATCGTATTAAGTATGGGATCACAAAATTGGAGGGTATATATCGGGTGGGCATAAAAAATGGGCCGTAATTTGACACTCAGTATCTCCGAAACTCTCTTACGTCAGCTTCTAAAAATTTACACACTCAAAAGACACTTTGTCCTAAGTATACAGACCAAATTCAATTCCATCCTGTAAGAATTCTGTTCATGGGACCAAAATCAAAATATAGTCAAAAACGCATGTTCCGGACATTCAAAATGATGTTCTACCTTACTTTACTTGAAAAGGTGATCAATTCCTTGTCCGCTGCAGAGAAAAACCATCTTGATTCAGCAAAATTATGCCTATCTGGCAGAAGGGTTTCTCTGACACTAGAGCCAGACAATTTTTTTGGACGACACTTTATTGACGCGTGTCACAAAGGTGCAGCGCGCGCTCTACTCATGACACCTGACAGGTGATGCAATGTGGGTCACCGGAACGTGCGTTTTTGATGCTATGTTTTCATTTTAACCATGTGTACAGACTACTGACGCTATGCCCTTGAAAATATGTCAGTATATTAACAGAATCATTTTCAAATCAAAATTTGAATGTCTAAAGTTTGAAAGGGTTTAAACGAAGGATAATGGAGCAATGTAACATCAAAGTACGGCCCATTTTTTATGCCCACCCGATATACATTGGCGAAACTGTTGAGGACTAACTATTTTAGCTTAGACCCTCGAAGTGAGGTATAATTATGTATTTATTTGATCGACGTATTTACGCGGATATCCATGCACCTGTATATATGTTCTTCACCCATAAGACGCCTGTCAGGTGCGTTTGTGGGTGGAATCTTACAGGGCGAGGACGAAACCGTTACCTAACCATATCCACATATTAATGTGGTTGATATTACCAATGAATGCACAGTCCAGTGAACATGACATGACGTGATTAAGCGTAACAATCTGATAATCATGTAAAAGTATTTGTAGTGATGTGCTTACTATAGTGTTTAGTGTGTAATTGACACAGCGCACAACGTTTGAGGAAGAACTCGAGATTCTTACGACCCTCGAAGAGAGGTAATATAACGATGCCATATTCCAAGAAAACTTGTCGTGTTGTTTGACCAGTTTACTTCCACAGACGATTGGAATATTATATCGTTGTAAATTATAAAAGGGGCTCGTTTTTATTTTAGAAAAATTTAATGATTCATTGGTTTCTGATTACATATTTTAAAGAATGAAAAAAGTGAAACGAGACTGACGTATATACCATAAAACGCATTCAGAAAAATGGCTATGGGCTTGATAAGGGTTAAGAATTTTATACCTGTACGCGTATTGTTTCATTTCCTCCGATAGTCCGTCTGTGATAACGTGGGAGAAAGCAGACCGTAACGAAACGACTGATCGACTTGTGAATGGGACCCAAGGGAGACAACTTGTGTTGTCATACTTTGAACCAAACGATGCAGGAAAATATTTCTGTAAATTTGAGAACGATACCGTGGCTACTATTACGGTTGATCTATCTGGTGAGTTGCAGATTTTACCTATTTAAGAGTTTCTTACCTATGCAGTTGTTTCTTACCTATGCAGCTGTTTCTTAACTATTCAAATGTTTCTTACCTATGTAGTTGTTTCTTACCATGCAGTTGTTTCTTACCTACGTTGCTGTTTCTTACCTACGTTGCTGTTTCTTACCTATGCAGTTGTTTCTTACATATGCAGTTGTTTCTTACCTATGCAGTTGTTTCTTACCTATTGAAATGTTTCTTAACTGTTCAAACGTTTCTTACCTATGTAGTTGTTTCTTACCATGCAGTTGGTTCTTATCTACGCGACTGTTTCTTACCTATGCTGCTGTTTTTAACCATTCAAATATTTCTTACCTATGCAGTTGTTTCTTACCTACGTGGCTGTTTCTTACCTATACAGCTGTTTCTTAACTATTCAGATATTTCTTACCTATACTGCTGTTTCTTCACCATTCAAATTTTTCTTACCTATGCAGTTGTTTCTTACCTACGTGGCTGTTTCTTACCTATGCAGCTGTTTCTTAACCATTGTTTCTTGCCTTTTTCTTTCTTTAGGTTCTTTCTCCACCCATAAACCCATCTAGCGCCATACAAGTGAAAATTTCGTCAGTTCATCGTTAAACATACAACTATATCTTACCTGTTTCGTTGCTTCTTCCCTGTAACCTACCTATTATACCTCAGTTGCTCATTAGGCAGACAAAGTGTAAAATGCTAGTGTTGTGGTTGCGGACAGATTTCAGGGATAAAGAAACATACTTTGTTAAAGACGAACTGTTCATTACCTACCACTTTAAATCGGCTGTTGTGTTTAAAAATGCAAAGCAGGGCAAAACACAGAGATGTGTTGATGGACGGGTGTACATGTACATTGTTTTTACTGGCACTGCAGCTAAGCCTACCTGGGAGAACGGTCCTATGGATACGGTTGTGTACATGGACCAGACCGCTGAGCTGTACTGTAAGGTCCGGTCTGTTCAGGGAGACCCCGCACCCAATACAACCTGGTTCATCAATGGACAGCCTTTACAAGGTAGGCTTGACTAGAAATCGTGATTGCCTTTCGTAATTAGATATCAAAAAAAAATAACACTTACTTGACTATAAGAATTGATTTGTTCGAGAACTTTACTTTTTCTTCTTGTTCAACATTGTTCAAAATGCACAATGTTGATGCTATTACTTTGCTGTCAAATAGTTAGCCTATGAATTAGTAAATATACATTGTACTAAATTCTCCACTCAATTCCTGTGCCACATAGGAAAAAGATATGACTTCAGATGACACGCAGTTGCGTACCTGTTCTAATAGTAAGTCTGATAGTGTAAGATGGTGTTGTCTTTATTTTAGTTTGCGTTTTTCTGTCTGGTGTAAGACTAAGCCAGAATAGGTTTAACGCTTTCGAATCAGTATGGTTTTGATGTTTCAGAATCGCCGAGATACAAGTTGAACGACGAAGGTGATATGTTAACGATAACAAACGTCTCCAAAGCAACGGACATCTTAGCCTTCCAGTGTAACGTGTCAAACGAATTAGGCTATGTTTATGGCACGGGCAGTCTTCACGTCGTCGGTAAGAAATCCTTTACTTCATGCTGCAGTAAATTACCCCAAGTTGCCGTTTTCACGCTTTTTCCGAAATAAAGCAACTTGCTTCAAATGATAGATCTACCTAATATTCTTTCTCCCTCAAAGCTTCACGGGTCTTCTGGCGTGCCCTTGTACCTTTGTTCGGACAAGACAACTCATTTCACAGTTTTGCTAAAAATGGCCAGTTACAATAATCTTATTAGCTTAGTTTTCGAACTTAGAGGAAAGCGAGATATTTACCTGGAATAGAAAACTATGTAAAGATAAGATTCTAACACTACATAGCTATATGCGATATTAAACAGGCTGTTGATTTTTATATATTTAATTAGTGTTTTAAGTCATAATCGAGCTATGGATTCTAAATGATTTCCTTGTGGTTTGCCGCAAATTCCGATTTGCAAAGAGTTGTGCTTAATGAATTAAAGCCTTAGTGGACAAATATCTGTGAAAGGTGATATATTAGTTTTTGTCTATTAGTCTGACATACTAGCCACCTCTGACGTTTAGCTATGTATTTCTTGCAGCACCGACAGTTATTACTGAGGCCCCAAAGTCTAAGATCATGATCTCTCCGGAAGACCTCTACCCTAAGCTGCGCGTGAAATGTGAGAATGACGTGGACACCAATTTGACTTTCACATGGTACCATGACAACGAAAAGGTTGAAAATGGCAATCAAAAATATTATTTCACCACAAAAAAGTCGAAAAGCACACTGCAGTTGGTCGTAGGTAATTTTCTTAACAATCTTGACGTGCTGACAGGCGCGTACAAGTGCGTGATAGACGACGGTATCAAGAATCACACGGTGTCATCCTTGGTAGAGCTGAAGCCAGATGCAGGAGGTAAGCTATCTCATTTTACAGTCGAATCATAGGCGCATAAAAACAACATATTTAACTAACTATAGTTAAATCGAAGTGAAGCATGACTTAGAAAGTATAGGGGGCAGCGAGTCGTGGTTTATGGTGATTAAAGCAACTTACTTTTCCATAGCTGGAACACACCTGGTGCGGGTTCAAATCTGGCCTTGGACTGGTGATTTGTAGATTTCCTCGCGCTCACTGCTTGTGGACCGTGGTGACAATAAGCGATCGGCGACGCGGGTGTCTGAAGTTTGTTAAAGACCACTTATCTTCCACCAATATAGGGTGCATATCTGTACGTCACATCTGGGAAAGTTTTGTCGATCACATGCCCAGTGTTTGAGATTTACCCGGGCACTCCGTTTATCTCCACCCATAAAACTGACCGCCAATGTACAGGAGAAAAATACTTGAGTATGGCGTTAAACAAAAGTGAAGTATATAAATAAAGAAATAAATGTATAAATAAATAAATATGGAAACAAAAATAGCCCTGATATACACTTGTTGGATCAGTGTTAAGTAGCAGCTGAACCGCCGGCTTCCGTATTTAAACACGTGACCCTCATTTGTCAAAAAGCCGTGGTATAAAGCAAAACATGACGTGGTGCATATACAGGACTAAGTAAGCAAGCCGCAGCAGGTTGATTAAAGCTGGTATTAAATCATAATGGCTTACATATCCAAGGTTATAAACATCCAGTGAAGTTATGGTGTTCTGGCCTATATTTAGGAATGTTTAAACTATAAAAGACCAGAAAAGCGACGACAGTGTGATAGCTGACAAATACGGTTTTGTGAAAAAACACATTCGGTGAAATACAGCCTCTTATCAATTTACCTTACTTAGGGTTTTATTCTAACTCTTGATGTAAATGCTAACATAGTAGCCAATTACACACCCTCTAGCGCCATGACTCAAGGGGAATTAGGTAAACAGATTAATGCAGTGATGTGTCGTGATTTAAGTCTACACGTTAAAGTGAACATTAAGTCAACCACTAAAGTTGAATTAATTAATGAAGTAGTATTCCAGAAAAGCTTCTAAGCATATTTTAAAAATTCTCCACTGCTTATCAACAAAATAAATAGCAAACAATCGTTAGTACCTAGCCAGTCATTTGGTGACTCTATTTTGGCATGTTATAACTATCTAGAGTGACGTCACAAAAATTGGGAGACCTCCCCTACCATCGGTATTAAACATGGTGGGAACGAGAAAATACAAACACAAACTCCTGATACTCAACCAAAGAATATCAACTCTGTTCCGTACTCAAAGGGCTGATATTTCTTTTAGTTTGGTGCTCGGTCAGGGCTATTGGTGTACACAACCGTTGTGTTTGAGAGGTCTGGCTTGTCCTCGTCCTGCATGGGTGTAAGCATTTGACCTAGCTGGCTGTACCGATTTCAGGGAATGTAACGAACATTGCAGGACCTTCTGATTGATAACAGACTCTTTCATTCAGATTTTGGAAAGATATTTTCGTAATAAATCTAACTCTGCTAAGGAAAATTAACGCAAAGTAACGGTATTTTTCTTCACGCAATGACTCTGCCGTGGCGCTCTTCTTGCCAGCATCCTGCCCAAAATGCATGCATTGTGACACGGGCAGCCGTTCTCATTTCCCAGCTCATGAATATGTGGCCCAGAATGCATCAGTTTAACACTTAAACTAATCGTAAAATCCAATTTATTGTATCCATACCTGTCCATCCACTGTAAGAAACCTCACTGACAATCAAGAGCTAATAGGTTTTTTGACATGACAGCTAATTATCACGTGACGCTTTCAGCGCTAGTGATTGGCCAGGTTCATAAGGGCTTCTACAACAGGACTGCTCAGAATGAATTGTCCGTCAGTGCCATATCCACAGTGCTGAACTTTTTTTTACATATTTTTGTGTGGTAACTGTGTTCTATATCATTTTTTCTATATAATTCTATAAATATATATAATGAGAGACTTTATGTTCACTTTAACTTACACGTTTTTATCAAACATGAATGCACTTATTAATTAATAAATTTATTTTTCTCCTGATAATAGGAGGTTCTGGAATTCAGACGACGACGCCTGTAAACGTGGGAACAAAAGGTAAGTATATCTGATAATTTTACGCCTGCAAACGTGAAAACAAAAGATAAATATATATGATAATTTTACATTCTAATGCGTGAAAAGGACAAACTTCCAGAAAACCTTGCCATGAATATAGGTTTTTCGGCAGAGAGTTATGTACAAATGTACCAATACATAAGCACAAATGTACCACTAGTACACAATTGTGTGTTTCTCATAAACACGAATGTTTTACTTCTAATATATCACAGTGATAACTTAATACCAATTCCTAGACTTGTCCGATCTTCTTGTTGGAGGCAAATTAAATTGTCTTTGTGAAGAAATAAACAAGATGATATTTGTCAATACTGATTTTAGTGAACTTTGGAAGTACGGAGCAATGTTCATATTTTATACACACGTCTGTTACAGCGAGCTGCATCACTCTGATATTGTTATATGTGATGTCAACTCTTACGGTTCTCACCGTGAAGCTGATGTAAGACGAGAGACGTCAGCGAATGCTCTAAGTGATGTGTATCAACAATAAGATGATGAGTATGAACAGTACGATGGTGTATATCAGCGGTACGATTAGGTGTGTCAGCAGTACGATGATGTATATCAGCAGTACGATTAGGTGTATCAGCAGTATGATGATGCATATCAGCAGTACGATGATGTATATCAGCAGTACGATTAGGTGTATCAGCAGTACGATGATGTATATCAGCAGTACGATTAGGTGTATCAGCAGTATGATGATGTATATCAGCAGTACGATGATGTATATCAGCAGTACGATTAGGTGTATCAGCAGTACGATGATGTATATCAGCAGTACGATGATGTGTATCAACAGTACGATGGTGTATATGAACACTACGATGATGTTTATCAAAAACATGATGATGTGTATCAATCATCATTCTCCTGGAGAGAATTGACTGCTGTCGAAAACTGACTCCTTGCAAGAAAGAGACCTTTCTTTAGTTGAAAATTGACTCTTTTCATGGAGAGAGTTGTCTTCTGGCGAGAAAGGACTTCTGGTGAGAGACTTCTTTAGAGAAAAGTCTCGAATCGACAGTGGCCTTAACGCACGTGTTTGTTGTTTAATTGTATTTTGAATCTCCCGAATTTACGGAAGCGTAAGTGTATTCATTTATTGTTCTTTCTCGATGGTATTATAGACCTTTAGTCTGGTACATATTGATTAATTTATTTGATCATGTATTCATCATGTTTTACAGCATATATACATATATTAAATAGTTTTAACTTGTATGGCTGGACTAAAGATTAGGGCTGGGCAGCAGAAGTGTATTAAAAACTAAGCCGGGCTTGAATATTAATACCATTCATGGTATTATACAAAACCAATGGCACTTCAATGCAGACCAAGTTCAGTCTGGTTCAAAATACACTTCTGAACAGCGAGGCCCAGGGGGCCCAACACAGAGACCCAACACAACATGGAATAAGTAACATGTATACACGTAGCTTATAGAATTAGGTGACTAGGAAGTATATACTGGGAAACTGTAGTCTTACCATCATACATGTTGTACATTTTTATAGTTGTGATACACGTACAGAGAAAGTGTATATCGCAGTATAAGTTGATAAAGTAAACACATCAAAATCTGATACACAATTCTACTTTTTAGCCGTGCTTCTATATATGTTATAAGCTCCTACTAGTAAAATGCTATGAAGCCTTCCCTCGAATGTCACTGAGTCTGACCTTCTGCTAAGGCTCAAAATGAACTGCTTCCTTGTCATTTGGGACACATTTACGATAGTTTTATCAACTGGTATATATGTATATATAAACCCACAACTGCATGTTAAACATATCATTTCGTCGCAGGTTTTTCTTAACTTTATGTGCAATAGGATAATACAATAGCCTGAGTATTGGTTCATTTTGTAGAATTTTAGTGAATAAAGTTTACTATTAATTTTTTTTTGTGATCAGATTGTTTTCGTTTTCGCGTTTTCTGTTGGTCATGATCCGGCCTTTGAAATCACTCCATCTGAATACATGCCTGTACTGTTCTGCTCGTTTAGCCTGTGCTGTATGCACTTAATGTATCAAAGCTGTACGGCAAAGAGGGTAGATTTCTGACAGTCCGGAAGTATATTATGTTTGACATATATCGAATCACTGCTTTATAGCTAAACCGACTGACTAAGAAACGTTCTTTGTGGGAGGTACATTGTCATATTCCTCAAAGCACAGACGTCTTCGCTGGCCTAATGTATAGAGCATCCGTCTGGAAGTCGAGAGACTAGGGATCAAACCCAGGTCGTGTCATACTAAAGACTTACGGTACTTGGTTGCTGCATCGCTTGGCGCTCAGCGCTGATAGAGCAAGGAAACATGTCTAGTCGACCCGGTGTCAGTAAAGTGTGACTGAGTAGGGTGTCATGTCTTCGACATGATGTTTCAGTGACGGCAGCTCTTCGGCGGCATGGATTCGCCCTGCCACAAGAAGAGACAGCATATATACACACACCTAATAACTCCTTCTCATCATATGACTGAATAATTGTTAAGTACGACGTTCAACCCCATTCATTTATTTATTCCTAAAAGCACAAGGACCGCTATTCAATTGCTTTACATGACTGCCATCACTAATCCACTTGCTGAACAACGCCAAGGTCACTGGAGTTACGTTGATGAGGCGGAAGTGATTTCAGAAAAAAAATATTGGCGATTCGTTGCGCCCAACACAGTTCGGTGCGCCCGACATGTGCTCTATTTAATGCATGCACAGATTCGCCATATTAGGGAACCTGAACAGCTCCCATTCTCAGAGACCTGGGCTCTAGGGCGAAACAGCCATGAACGTGAAACAGAAAGCATGCGGAAATGATTTATTTATTTATTTGATTGTTGGTTTAACCTGTAGTCAACAATACTTCACTAATACAACGGCGGCCAGCATTATGGTGGGAGGAAAACGTGCAAAGCCAGGGGCAAGTGGACGACCATCCGCTGGTTGCTGCGGACCATATCACGTACGACCGGAGAGGACATGCATGCAGAAATGAAACCAATGTATTATGGCATGTAACACCATAACCCTCGGCAAACATGAACTGTAAAATTTTTTGATGGCAAGGTTAAGTATTTTTGAGGATGTAAACTTGGAATTTCGTCATCTTAAAACATTTAATCTATGAATTATTGAGAAGCAGCAGAACGTCCAGCCATGATCGAAATAATTCTTTTAAATACATTCGATTATATTAAAAGAAGCTAAAATATGATGTAAGGTTCATGAGACAGACACCTGACAGACACGACAATTAAGCGTAGAAATATTCTCATTTATTTTTTTTAGATTTTTTTGAAGGAGTGTCGAAAGGCATTTAAATATTTGAATTTTATAAAGGGCTTCACGAGCCATACTGATGGTGTTTAGGAACTCCGAGGTCACATCACCTTTTTCCTGATGCTCACCAGACGGAAGGACTTTTTCAGACCATTATTTCAGTAATTTTTTTATTCATAGATAAAAAGAAATATTCCAATATTCCAGTGGAAAACTTCCTCTGGCGTCAGAGTTCCAAAATTCACTATGTGTACAACACAAATCTGACCATCTGTATCAATTATTGTTTCTTTCAATACTTAATACAAACATGATTCCCATGGGCACTTTTACGTAATTTTGTTCAAGAAAGAAAGTGAGAAAGGTGAAGCAAGGTTCCATGCCCATACGTGTGTGACATTTCGAGAGGTCAGACTTGTCGAGAGGATACAGTGAAGCAATCAGATCTTATCAAGCGGCGCATGCGCTTCCCTATCGACATTTTGTCTATATGGCATATATTAACCAGGTAACAAAGTCATTTGCTTGCAACGTAATACTTAGCTCGAAGAGTTGTTACATTAGTACATCCTGAGATGTTCAATACAGGATAATAAATCGACTTTAGCCGAATCATTATTAGGATAAATTCCGATATCGATTTGCAAACTGTCACACACCTGCACATCGGGAACACCTGTGGGTTGACAGATCAAGTGGTGTCATTCCAGGAATGTCTGAAATATACACTGAGGAATGTTCTGGACTGAGAGAAGTCAACCAGCGTCGTGGTGTTAGAATGTTAGAATGTCGTGGGCACTGACACGTGTGAAACGTTAAATCTGATGTCTCAACGTATTAGACAGAGTTTGCATCGTCATGTATACGTGTACGGATATTGAGGCGTCATCACTTTGTGCGGTCTCAGTGACGTGTACCCGTTGCGCAAAGAAATTTTAACGGTTGACGCGTCACGGACATACACCGCCAAATATCTTGTGAATTAGTTGTAGGCCTAATTATTACTCAATAATATTTTACTGACCGAAAGCTCACTTATTTTCATGTTTGGAGGCAGCCCGATTGCCCGGAATAAACTCGGGAGCTTTCTAACATATAATGATGCGCAGACTTCACAGCATGAGCCACCTTAACTTGGATGCCATATGCCATATAGTTGTAGGATATCTGATCTCCAATATACTGTATGAAAGACCACTCTAAGACGGCCTTGACTGGATGATCATCAAACTTTGACTCGTCGAATTCGATAAAGACGAATGAAAATAGAACATATGCTATTTCATGCGATGGTAGCAATCGACAACTCAAATTTGTCTTACTTTCCCGCAATTTTCAAATTTGACAAGCCTATTCGACAAATCGCATTGCGAGTGTGTCAAAGAGGCAAACTCTTTTGTATGAAATGTTACTTTGACTATTCAATGATCACCACAGTCTTTGGCCATTTACAGTCCTAATTTCTGAATTTATTTCTGTAGTTTAACCCTATATGAAGTCCCAGTTTTATTGAATCAATCCCCATGTTCCCTATACAGGTGTGTAAAGATACCCAACAAGTTTAACGTGCAGCTAGCTCAGGCAACATTTCATGACGCTAAGGCTGAGTTTCCACTTTGTTGCCTTTTTAATAGTTTTGAACAGATCAGTTGTAAAAAAATAAACTGTCCAAACACTGTGTTTTGTATTTCCCACACTCTAAGTACAGATTTAGCGGCTTATCGAAATTAGAAAGGGAAAATCACTCTACGTTCTGGAATCTGTAACTATTAAGCATTTCTTTCATATTTAAAACACTATGTTTGTAAAATCATAGCTGAAAGTATAAGAAATGCTAGCAATGTCTTTATCTGTACGCCATAGGCTTGATTCCCCACTTGAAATCTCACGCTGTGGATCACACCTCATTTATCACATTCTGTCGTCGCCGACGATTGTTTGCTAATGGGAGATCGACTTCCCTGTGTCATCTTCAAGCTAGTGTCAGTCCCCCACGGAGATTTGTTCTTAATCTTCTGAGAAAAAATAAATTGTGACATATATGTGTCTGTTGAAAAGTACCTATATGAAAGCGAACTGCACCAAAGATAATAATACAAAACTAATAGAGAATTTGCTACATTTTGTCTGAAATACAAAATAATGGTTGAATCGGAGATGACAACTGCGGCTGTAGGGGATGAACCCTTATCATCTATAGCCTTACAAGCACCTTTCAACAAAACCCCCAGGGGTCTGTTTGAAAACCATCTATTTTTGTAAGATAAAAATTCTTGAGGCTACTTGAACTCCCGGTGAGGTTTGCGGATATACCCCCGACCCGTGCCATTATAAAAGCCCTGTCACCGACTTGACAGAAGTCACTACCCTCACAAGTGTTGAACAGGTACTTCAACCGAGCTACATCGACAGCTGGGGGAATCCAGTACATGAACGTTGTCAAATCTGGGGTCCAGTAGTCAAATGAAGGTAACCCCCCTGACTTTATTTGAATATTGATGGAAATTTAACTATTCTTACCTATACGTTGATTTTACGACATGAACAGAGTAATTTGAAGGTTTTCCCTGATTAAGAAAGTGATCAGGTGCGTTAGTAAAAAAACAGGAGTCGCCAAGTGGGAATTTATCAATGAATATGTAGATATGAATAACTCCTCTTGATATGTTATCTGTTTTTTTTTTCATTGTTGTTTAACGCCATATTCAAGGAAATTTCACTTGTACGATGGTGGTCAGTTTTATGGGTGGGGGAAACTTGGGTAACCGATGTAAACTACCGACGTTTGGCAAGTTACTGGCGGACTTTCCCACTTGTGAGGCACAGATATGCACACCATAATGGCGGAAGACAAATTGTCTTCAACAACTTTAGACTGCAAAAACGGCGTGACGATCGTCGTTGACGGGTTAACGCCACAAAGATCCAATAAAGACTGAGAGCGAGGGAACCTAATGGCTTGGGATCTTTTTATTGTTGTCCAAAAACAACAACAACAACAAAAACGCCAACAAGACTAAGGTTTTACTTATCGGCCAAAAATGGGTTAGTTTTCATATATTCTCCAGGCAAAGTCTTATATAATACTGAACACGCCATATATAAATTTCAATATCCTATCTCACAAACTTGCCTTCTGTAAGTCGTCTCAGTGAAGCAGCACTAGACAAAAGAGCGATGGAATTCCGGTCTGCAACAGGGAGGCACATTACATGCACTCTAAGGACTCCTTCGTCGTCATATGACTGAGAAATTGTTAAGTACGACGTTAAACCATAAGCGATCACTCACTCACTTATCTCACAATACTTACCCAGATTTACAACAACTTTTCCTGGAGTTCCACGAGTCTGATTTACTTTCTAGGCTGGAATATCATGTAGAGTGTGAGTGTTGATAGATAACCATAATATTTTCTTAATTTCAGGGCGTATCCAAAATGGATTTGAAACTGGTGATGATCGTGGTGAGTGTACACGTCATAGTGGAGAGTTTTATTATAGAATTGCCCATGACAAATGAAGGCATGGACAACGAGGACGTTCTCAAAGCGGATACGAAGGCAGCCATCTTTCGTACACGAAGTAATGCAGCGCATCTCAAAGTTGACGAATCTCAGAGAAAAACCGAGACAAAAAGCACATTCCCTTGGGCTAAAAATTGGGGTTTGGTATCAGAAAAAGAATCACCAGAGGATATCATAGCGTTCGTCATCAAGAGAGGTGCGTCAGATAAGGTGATTTCCACTCGACAAAGAACCGACCCCGTGGCCAGGAAGGCGTTTTCACTCACTAACCCGTCAAGATCCAGACGCGAAACCTCCACGAGCATTTACGAGAACCCGGATGTACAGAACGTCTTGAAAGAGTACATGAAAATAAAAAGTTCCTCAGGTGTTGTGTTTTACATACCCAGGTGGGGATGATTATTATCCGGGACGCTGAAACATTATAGTTATCTCAGTCGTCTTGATATGGTTGAAAAAGTTTTTCTGACAAATCAAAAGTACCCGTGCTTTTCATATGACGAAATCCCCTTTGGCGATGCTCATAACATGACGGCATCCGTGAATATGTTTTGTCTGTATTATATTTTCTCGAGGTAACTTCAGCGTTCAGACACCGGCATTTGATTTCACACTTGATTACGAAGACTGAACGCAGTTCTTCTTCTGTGTACTGCTTGTCACACAGTGAAGTCCATGGCGAGAATTCTGGATTGTAAAAATTTATCTTCAAATTGTTGCCTTGATAGTTTTCTTAAATACTCATTAAATGATTGACTGGATTACCACAGGTAGCTGCTCTATACATGTAGGTGAGCCAGAAAGCTGAAAGCACTGAGGAGCTTTGAGATGACGTTTTGAGAGTTAACTGCTAAGGTATGTGACCCAAGTTGCCATTACACAGTAAAAGGCACTTCATTTAATATCTTTGTAATTTGATTATTTAGACTTATATGGTCGATAGAACCTGTTTATGTTTTTCTTTGCTATTTTTTTTTTTTTTTCGTGCTAATTGTTCTTTTGTCTCGAAATGTTAACCACTAATACATGTATAGAGGACTTCAAAGTATTGTATAGCCTCTATTTACCATATATCTGGATAAAAACGTAGCGTCATTTTTACGTTCGCAAATTCAACTCGAATTTAACTTGATTTACATACCTAAACAAATACTGGTAAATTCCTATCTGACATGACCTTGTAGCTTTTTACTTAATCATTCAATGACAGATCACAGATTGTCTCCCCTTGAGTATATGTGTACACAGGCTTATCAGTGCACATCACCTTGTTAACACAACACTGTGAAGTTAAAGATTTCTAATATCAGCATACTTATGTCTTCTAGGCATAGGGTTTGCAGTGGCTGAATATCGCAAAACCTGTTTAGTTGATATATTCTGTGACTTGATAAGGTTAATGGGGGTGGGTTGAGATCAGATCCCCGCGGTCTGACGCTTTAACCAATCAGCATTTCACATACAACCCTCTAAATATCGTCACTAGCATTCGCTCTTATGAGATTATCCAAATACATTTGAAAACAATATCCTATCCGTTCGTGCGTGGAAGGTCTGGCAGCAACTTGAGGGTTACCGTCCGGTTTCCTTTCACTTTAATACTTGGCGCCTTCGTGAAATATTCTTAAGCACGCTGTAAAATAAATTTTATCAAATAAATAAATAAAACGAATAAATAAATCAATCGATAAATAAATTAATACATAAATAAATAAATAAATTAATACATAAATAAATAAATGAATTTGAAAACAACGTCAAAACTAGAACTGTATGCAGCGCAATGGTGCTGGCATTTTAACATACACAGCCGTATGTCTGCTATCAGTTCCTCCTACCCACTGCTATATAGCAAACGTTACAAGAACGATACTATGACCATTGCATTCCTAAATCTTGTAGTATCACGCCAAAACTCACTTGGGCGAGCTTGATATAAATATATTATTTCCACTGAAGTGAAACCTATAGCGCGAAATCGTGTCAGGCTGATAAGAAAACCACAGGCAACTCAACCAAATCTGGACTTTCGAAGTCAAATAATGTTACAGAATTGCTTCTAATGTCATTACATTATAGATGGACTTGAGCGAGTTTACAAACCTTTTAGTTCACTACATTCTACTTTCCTCTGTAGGTTGTGAAATTTTTGATTGGGTTTGAACTGGCTGCGACCATTGTGTTTGTTGTGTGGAATTGTATAATATGCCTTGTAACAGTACAATACCGTTTATGTCTGTCATCTTTGTATTAATCAGATATGAGAGCTGACTTCGAAATAAGATTATGCACAAATTAGCTCTGTGCCATGTAAAGTAAAGTTTTCATTGACGTCGAGGAGAAGCAAAGAATGTTGCAGGCTCATAAATTTAATCAATCTCTAACTTCAAAACTTTACACCATTCAACTTTGTACGTTGTCTCAGTTGAGATTTGATCGTAACTGTTCACAAATGTTCACGACGAATGGTTTTTACAATAATAAAGTTTTTGGATAATGATCGATTGACTGATTGTTGTTTAACAACACCACCACACTTCATGTTTCATGTTTCATGCTTATTGAATTTGACGCACAAGACACGGTATATAACATATGTTGTATGGCGGGATGTTTACAGGCCACATGAATATTCCTTTCTGCATGTTATTGTCCAAGTAATTAATACTATCCAGGGTCATTAAATGTCAAAATTAAACTACCATTTTTGCCGTAAACGCGGCGTAACAGTAAACCGTTGTGGTTTTTGTACAGATTTGAGCAGGTCAATAATACACCGCGGATAAATGAGAGATATCGATAAACCATGAAAATGTGAACTGGAATAACATAAGACTTTATACCCTAACACTGCTTTCATAATTCTGCTTTCTATTGTTGTTGCTTTCCATTTGATCTTAGCCCAAAAGTGAGACCATGGGACACGAAAACGAGGTAAAGGCTGACGCAAAATCCAATTTCACATTTTAAGGGAGGTAACTTTCATTGACCAATGCATGCAGGCTTTTTCCTGCCTGTCGCCAAACCCGAATGTGAATGCTTCGTCACCACAGGCCTCAGATATTGAGAACGAGACAGACAGGTAACTGTGGAATACATTTCAAGATTGTTTTAATGTTCTCAATGAATGCAACGGTTTTCTTGAAAACGTGTGATTTAGGATGCGAACATTAATTATGCCACAACCCGTGATATATTGAATTTGTTCCATTAGAGTTTATTGTGTAGGCCTGTATGCACTCAAACTATTCCATAGTCGGAGGAAACTGGACGAGGCACTGAGGAAACCAGTGTCATCACCAAGGTCACAGTACGTAAAGCCATCGCGGAATAGAGGAAACAGGGCAGGCCACAAGTTAAATGCATTGGCCTTCCCCAGGACAAAGTCTAAGGACATAAAACCATCGGAAAACAGAGACAATGGACAGATCACAAAAACGATGTTCTACAACAGGCACTTCACAAAGTCTCATGGACGTAAAGCCATTTCCAAATGGAGAAAACAGGGCAGATCGCAGAGAAAACAAGTGCTCTTCATCAGCCACCTAACAAAGACTGATGACATAAAGCCGCGGCTAGATGTAGGCAGTGACGAAAACAGGGGCCTTGGTTCCTAACAAAGCTTCGTCACGTAAAGTGAACGCCGGACAGAGGAAATTAAACAGAGCACAGACGAAGCCAATGCTCCTCACCATGCACCTAAAACATTATGACGTCACGATATGAAGGAGAATGGGCAGTTACGGGTATCTGACAAAGCCTCGTGAGGTAAAAACCATCGCCAGTCAAGTACTGGTGTTCCACATCACACTGATCAAGTTTATTTATTTGATTGGTGTTTTACGCCGTACTCAAGAATATTTCACTTATACGACGGCGGCTAGCATTATGGTTGGAGGAAACCGAGCAGACCCGGGGGAAACCCACGACCATCCGTAGGTTGCTGCCAGACCTTTCCACATACGGCCGGAGAGGAAGCCAGCATGAGATGGACTTGAACTCACGGCGACCGCATTGATGAGAGGCACCTGGGTCATTACGCTGCGCTAGCGCGGTAACCAACTGAGCCACGGAGGCCCCCACTGGTCGAGTGCTGATGTCCAACATCTCACTAGTGAAGTACTAATGTACTGTGCTGAAGAGCTCGGTAACACTACTGTGATCAGCTATAAGCTTCAGCATATCATGTAGTAGTACTACAGCAGTGGACCAGAAAGAAAACATAGTAGTACTAAACCAGTGGACCAAAAACAAAATACCAGTCATCAAACGTACACATGATTTAGTGTACATTTTTTACACGAGCACATACATGTAGCGGCAGATATCATTAAAAACTTAACATAAAACAATCATAAGGCACTTCCAAACTTAAGGTGAATATCAACAATATTCCAACTCAACTTTTCATGTTCAAGTATTTATTTATTTGATAAATTAAAGAATATTTCACTTATACGACGGCGGCCAGCGTTATGGTAGGAGGAAAACGGGCAGAGCCCGGGGCAAACCCACGACCATCCGCAGGTAGCTGTCAGACCTTCCCACGTGTGGCCGGAGAGGAAGCCATCATGAGATATACTTTAACTCACAGAAACCGCTTTGGCGAGAGGCTCCTGTGTCATTTCACCGCCCTTCTACGCTGAATACTTCGGCGACGGAGCCCTCACTCCACCCCACTCCTACTCTGACCCATATTCAACCTTGGCAGACATGAAATATTTCCTCCTGCTAATGATCAAGTGTCTTTGTGCACCGGAGAGTGCTGCACAGTATAATGATTTTCCGAACTTCCCTTTGTTATTCACCACGACATATCCCTTCTGTTTACATTGTACATGATGATGATGTCGCCTCATATCACGTAACTGGCAAAGGCATAGGTTATTTAGGCACTGCGCCCATATTTATCAAACGCGTTAAGACTTAAGTCAAAAATTAAAACACATCAATTTAAACGTTTTGCTCTGGAAAGCTTAAATTGTGTGCCTTTACTCTTTACCGCAGTCTAATGTACAACCCAGGATTTGAGTTCTTTCCTGTTCTGAGGTCGACCTTTTAATCACTTGCAATTTATGACTTAAGTTGCTTGAATATTTCCTGCCCAGGTTTTTATACATTCATCTTAAGTTTGCATGAAGTATCAGTATTATATGACTCCGTAAGCTGTTCTCTCCACTTTGTATAGTAACTCTATTATATGTGATTAGTGTTGCATTTGCCACCTGACTTGTTTGTAATCACTACTTACATGTGCGTATATTTTGAACTGAATGTTCCTCAGTCACTGTTTGTCCGTCAGTGACTGTGTATGTAACTACGTCTGTATGTCCGTCAGTCAATGTACATGTAACTCGGTATGTATGCTCGAGAGTGATTGCGTATGTAAATCGGCCCAAATGTCCGTCAGTGACAGTGTATGTAACTCCATCTTTGTGTCTGTCAGTCAATGTGTATGTAACTCTATCTGTGTGCCTGTCAGTGACAATTCATGTCAATCCATCTGTGTGTCCGTCAGTGACAGTGCATGTAACTCCATCTGTGTATCCGTCAGTGACAGCGCATGTAAATCCATCTGTGTGTCCATCAGTGACAGTGCATGTAACTCCATCTGTGTGTCCGTCAGTGACAGTACATGTAACTCCATCTGTGTGTCCGTCAGTGACAGCGCATGTAAATCCTTCTGTGTGTCCATCAGTGACAGTGCATGTAACACCATCTGTGTGTCCATCAGTGACAGCGCATGTAACTCCATCTGTGTGCCCATCAGTGACAGTGCATGTAACTCCATCTGTGTATCCGTCAGTGACAGCGCATGTAACTCCATCTGTGTGTCCGTCAGTGACAGCGCATGTAAATCCTTCTGTGTATCCATCAGTGACAGTGCATGTAACTCCATTTGTCTGTTCGTCAGTGACAGTGCATGTAACACCATCTGTGTGTCCATCAGTGACAATGCATGTAACTCCATCTGTGTGTTCGTCAGTGACAGTGCATGTAACTCCATCTGTGTATCCGTCAGTGACAGCGGATGTAACTCCATCTGTGTGTCCGTAAGTGACAGCGTATGTAAATCCATCTGTGTGTCCATCAGTAATAGTGCATGTAACTCCATCTGTGTGTCCGTCAGTCACTGTGTGTGTTACGCGGTCCGTATGTTTGTAGGTCATGGTGTATGTAAGTCGGTCTGTAAATGTGACCGGAAATATATGTGCCATTTTGTATGTTCGTCAGTCACTGGGCATACCTGTCGGTCAGTGTTTCCGCGCATCACTGTGTACTCTTATGAGTATTTATTTATCATGACCTATCAGCATATCAGTCAGTCTATCGGGAAACGATTTAAATTCTCACTGATTGTCTATGACAGATTTCTGAAGAGAGTGAGTGAGTGAGTGCTTGGGGTTTAACGTCGTACTCAACAATTTTTCAGTCATATGACGACGAAGGAATCATTAGGGTGCATGCACGTGTAATGTGCCTCCTTGTTGCAGGACGGATTTCCACCGCTCTTTTATTTAGTGCTGCATCACTGAGACGACTTACCGAAGGCAAGTAAGCCGCCCCGCCCGAGCCATTATACTGATACGGGTCAACCAGTCGTTGCACTATCCCCTTCATGCTGAACGACAAGCGAGGGAGTTACAACTTCCTCTTTTAAAGTCTTAGGTGTGACTCGACCAAGGATTGATCCTGGATCTACCGGTCCCGAAGCGGACGCTCTACCAACTGTGCTATCCGGGCCGGTCGATTTCTGAAGAGAAGATAGAACTTTGGCGTTTTCCATCTTTTGATATCAATAGTCACCCGCCAACCATTATATAGCGTTAGTTAGGGAGGGTAGAAAATGATTAGGTTTTAGTGGTAGCCTATTTCTACCTAAAGCTTCTTTCGTATTGGCCCTCACTTCATCAGTGGGCGGATATCATACCGTAAGCCATTAGCTACCAAATGCTGTGCAATTATAGACAGGATAGCCGCAGGATGTACACGTCCTCTGTGATGTGTGAGTGGCCTTCAAAATGGGACTGCAGGTTGGGGAATCCCCAGATTAAGGGTCTTATCCCTGTTGGTTATGTTCATATTCGTCTGGATAATTCCTGTAATCTGTCTGAGTACTGCAATCCCCTTACTCGTCCGTATTTGCCACAGCTTACGTTATCCCATATGTGAGCACAAAGTATTAAATCTAGGTTATAGATATGAAACAAAGAGCAGAACCCAGTCTAGCGGGTTCCGCATTCTGAGAGGTAAACATTACTAGTATAACTATCTTCTCCACCAAGTAACATCACTGTTTATTACTGTACACTTTATATTAAGGATATCCCACGAGCATGGATTTGTGGCTTTATTTTGAGATTGTCAAACATTTCCCCTGAGTTGAGGTACTAACCCACACTAACTGTGTTACACTAATTAAATGACAACGTACAAAATTGCTCACCCACGTGTCATGTATATCAGTGATATACCGGTTGTGTTCTACTGATATGCGCCGATTCGGATATGTACATGCACATAATATATACTTTGTGTAAGGCTGTACATAAAATTAAAGAGATGCGCTTCTCTGTCACCATGTACTGTATACCACTCAAACCCAGTTTTTACAAAGTAAATCCCACCTCTCTGAAAGGGATTGAACATGACCACACATTTCGTCTACATGCTCTGATATAGTGTAGCTCACTGTAAGAAAAATAAAACAAAAAGTAAACACACAGTCAGAATGGTCAAGAAAAGGGTTGTTCAAATAGTACTCCTTTACAGCCGCTCTTCTACATGGCAGAACAAACCCTAACTGATATTCACATTCTTCCGTACCTAGGAGTTGGTGAAATGTGTCCCAAAACGAGGTTAGCGGATCTTTGCTAACATATTTGCAAACACATGCATCTTTAACTATAGAAAAAGTTATCGCATTTATTATTTGGAAAAACCAAATTAGGTTAAAATTCGTTAACTTTTTGGTTTACTTGTATAATTCATTTGCTGGATTAATTCTTAATGTAAGATAATGAAAACAGCTGAGATCATCTAATTGGTAGGGACAACCTTTGCATAAACAATCTTGTTCATGACGTTTATTCTTCGTATAGGATATTGGCAGTAACAATTTCGTTATATGAACACAGCAATTTCAATATAATATGATATTATGTACATATCTAAAAAATACTCTTTCCTGTTTGTGAAATCCGTTAACAACTGTTGCATTAGATGCACCTACATTGACATGACTCTTAAATACAAGTTGAACCAAGTTTATTTAATGATTGGCTCGCTGCGATTATCAGGTCCGTGGCCAACGATGTTGAGTGTTCGAATCCAGCTCTAGCTACTATGGCCGCAGTGTTAAGTTAAGATGATTGTGAGGTACCTGCTCAAGGTCGGTGGTTTTCTCCGGCCACTCCGCTTTCTACTACCCATAAACCTGACCATCGCCCTATGAGTAAAAAAAATAATGAATTCGGAATTCAACACCGATCAAACAAATAAACAAAATGTTTATCTGTTACCAAACGAAAGCAATACTTCTCCATTTTTGTTTGTGTTATCTTTTAAGAGCGGAATTTTTGTAACTGCCTTGGATGAAATAAAGAGAGCGTATATATCTTTTACTTAAGAAGACTAACAACAGATTAAATCAAATAATGGTTTCGGACACAGGGGTCGAGGTAACGGAGTTCTGTAGTTATGTTGCACGAGCACTCCTTAGATTACTCCACCGAGAGGACCATCAACTCAGATTAAGACAAAGAACAAACGCTATTCTCCAATATACATTCAAATTTGCTCCCCTTCCCCGACACCCATCTATAGAAGAAGTTTTGCTCTTTGGATAGTTGAAATGTAGATTTCCATGCGATCACAATGTAGTGTAAATATGTATTCCCATCTTCAGCCCATGATGCATACTTACACAGCTTAAGACACAAGTCAGCAATTTGATAGTTCAGCGTTGTTGAACAGTATAGTTTTCGTCATAACTAATACGAAGTTTAGTTAAATTGTCAAATACACAATTCAAGTGGAAAACTCCTTCTCTTTTTACTCTTTTCCCCCCAAACGCATATACTCGCCATTAGGCCTACCTGAAAAACATTACAAATTTTGCCCTGTAGGTTTTATCCGGTTTGCTTCAAAAACTTAGACGTTTATCACTTTTAACGCTATTCTTGACATGTCTTTCCCTGAAATATTCCTGTTCACGATGTAGGTATTGTTTTGTAATTCAGTTTTAAATTAAACGACGTTCTTTACACCTATACCTGTTTACCACGAATTCCAGCGAGTAAAACTAATTCTTGTTGTGATTTTATCTGTATAAATCATTCCAGAAGAAGATATTTACTGACAAGCCGGGTCCTTTGAGGTCTTGTAAAACCTTTTCCTCTGCAAAAGTTGCATCTACACGGCTCATTTAAACGGAAAATGTGTCCATAAACTAGGCAGAAATGTCACAGTTTTTAAAATCAAAATAAAGTTGAGATGCCCATGGTGTTAAAAGTGAATCGCTATGCATGGACATGGACTGTTTTTCTCAACATTCACTGACACAGTTTCCTGAAGATGATTCAGGATGACAAAAAATATCGGTAAAAACTGTCCTTATTTCTGGACAAGGTTGGCTGCTGAGACCGCTATATCCCGTCCGACCTTCCCCTTCACAGTACACTAATAAACCCAAAGAGCAAGGTAAAGGACGTCCTGGCGCCCGGGCACTTTCAACGTACAGGTAATGTTTCCTTTACATTATGCAATAGTTAGTATCATGAATCATAATGTAAGACTGACTGCTATGGCTGGAGTTTAGTTCCAGTTTGCGAAGGACCTATATTTGCGACGAGAAGGCAAATGGGGCCATTGTGTTACTTAGGCTAAGCACTATAACTTCTTACAAATGTTATTGCAACTTCATCACACCGTTGGCAGAGGAATATGGGAGATCACTGTTTCTTTATAGCTGTGCTTGCTAAGCTAAGAGGTAGTTCACAAACACTATAAAACAGATGAGAATGCTGTGTTTTCTCATAGCTTGGAACTGACTCGGTTAGGCTGAAAATTGGGGCCAAAATCTGTCAAACCATATGATATAGCGCTCAACGTACCGGAACTTGCACTTACTGAGATAAAAGTGCTGGAAGTCAGTACAATCAGATTTATACCATCACCAATAGCGTATTGTCACTGTACACATATAGCGTGCATGCACCAAGTGCAATATTACTCCATACCCGGGCAATTCTGCGTGTGTGCCAGGATAGCATTTCCTAGCGATAAGGCAGTTGAATCCTGTTATTGGCCACAACTACATCTTCCATTCCCAAGTGATTGCCCATTTGACAGCGATAACTTGGTCACCGGAAATTGGCTGGCTCATGATTGGTGAAGAGGGGCTGTCTTGATGACAAGGGAAGGGGGTCGGGGTGGGGTGGGGGGGTTGTTGGGGGGGGGGGGGGGGGGCGTTGGTGATGGAACATCAGATTGTACCTCGATACATTAGCTTTAATCCGCGTAACATATTCGAGTTGTTTTGAATCGTCTGGCAAAAATGCAAGTCTTTGTGTAGGCCTAGTCGATATACATGAAAGCATAATCGCTTTTGTTTTGACTGCATGTCAGTAATATAGAAATAAAAACTACCTTTTACTGTTAAATTCGATGCAGATCAATACTCACAAGCTTTCATTTAGAGATCTGCATTATAATCCATCAGTAATTCATTTGTTTACTTTAATGGTGTTTAAGACAGTATTCAAGAATTATGAACTTATCCAACGTCTCTCGGGTTTTTGAGTGAATTAAATCGGAGTGTTCTACGTTCTTCGCCACTAAGAAACATAATCTGTTAAGTTTTTACAGTGGTGCTAAAATGTTTTCTGTCATTTTAACACAATATTCTGTCATATTCAACATAACATCCTGTTAGTCTAATAGAATCTCTCTTTTAAATTCATAGAACATGTGTGTTTTCTTTAACAAAATAATCTGCTGCAATAACAGATAACAGAATACATTCTGGCATCACTCAGACAACAGACATTCTGTTAAAATGAACAGACTAATTTTTTTTACTGTACTTGAAAAATCTTCCGACTTAAAGGTGGAAGTACCCCGGCTCTTGCTGCTTGTGGGGCCTTTAAGAAAATAAGCCGTCGACGACGCTCGTGTGGCCGTTTGCACTGTCTAACGTTCGTTGAAAGCCACTGTTAAGCATGCCGGTGGTCGATGGTTTACCCTGGACACCCTGATGTAGCAAAACCACCCATGGAACTGATTATAGTAGTGAAAAAGGCTAGGGCAAGGCTTTAAGGAAGAATGAAATAAATAAGTAAATAAAGCCGCAGGCAAACTAGCGAAATTTTGATTGGAGTCTGCAACATATTTATTCAGGTGCCAGTCGGCTGCGGCGAGACCAACGCTTTTGGTGACTTAGCCAGTTAGGGCCTCTGAATGAAGAGTTAGTGAATGTTAAGGTGAGCATGCATTATGTTACAATTTGGCAGGTATATTCTGAAGACGCGTATGTTAGTTAAGTGACCGAAACCTTACAAAGATCTGTATAACTGTAACTTTATGCCACAGTTTATAGCGTTTTACACGTCATTTGACTAGCATGGAGCGATAAACAGAAACCCACCTTTCCAGGTAAGCAGTGAGTTTCCAGTGAATAGGTCTAGGACTACTCCGATGTCGGCAATGTTGTGTGTAGATGAACCTTCTGTCTTCCAGACACGGTCACTTATAGGTCAAGTCACGCTAAAACTGGCCTTTATACCAGTCAATGTGCGACATTTGACACAAAAACTGGACATACGGGAGATAGATAGCCGTGAACTGATGACGCTTTATACGTATATGTATGCGTGGAAATCTCTCAGCCTCTTATCAAGAGTCTCTGAAGATTCTCCAAGATATATTAAACTAGCTGTGTGTAGAAAAAACAAAAAACCAACATCTGTTTTTTCAAATATTGATACGAGAAAATGTTAAAATACATTTTTTTCAGTGTTTTACGGTATCAGTACTCAAGAATTGTCATAGACCTATTTATTAGCATAGTAAGGCGAGCATATCCTGCATGAAACCTACGCTGCTCCCACGTGTCTAACAAACCTTCGTACACATTTGGGTCTTCCTTGGCCCAGAGGATTGGCACACCAGCGCGCCGCAATGACTCAGAAGCCCTTCACCTGTGCGTTTGCTATGAGTTCAAGTTCAGCTCATGCTAGCTTCCCCTACAGCCGTACGTGGGAAGGTCTGGCTGCAACCTGGGGAAGTAATATACTCATTAACTCTCCTACCGTAAGAAACGTAACCAAAATACTTATAAGATCAGGCACATTCCAAAAGTAACCTGTTGAACCGGTCAAAGGATGTGATAAATGTTTTATATACAATTAAGCATTAAAAGTACACATACTCTTTTCTCATTGAATAAAATACTGTGAGCACATGAATGTCAGTCATTCCTACAAGATTGGGCTTTTCCTCAACTTTACGCATAGAGCAAATCCAAGTCATGCAAATACACTGCAAATAAGAAGAGAAATGGTGTCGCATGCCAGAAGATCAAATCGTGGATATTGCTGAATAACGAGGCAGTGGAGAGGCAGGGGCAAACCATCATCAGGTTACCATGAGCATGTGTGTATGAGTTCAAAATAAACACTTGTTAAGGAAGAGAAGATGAAATGCGTCGACTGTTCTTCGATTATTGATATTGTTACCCGTGATTCGATCCGCTCAGAGTACACCTGATCCTTTGCAGCTGTCTTGATGTTGTGACCACCCACATACATGTAAATTGACAGATGGCTTGCTCATTATCATCATCAAGTCTGTGGTCCGTCATAATGAGAATGGCCAAAGTCATTACATAGAATCACGTTTATATACACAATATCAAAATTTAATTAAGCATAAGAAAGTTTTTATCAACGTTAATCATAGACGTTATGTAACATTTAGCTCCAGCTATCGTTGTTAAAATCTCTTTCACGTTTTTATTCAAACAAAATACCAGGATTAATTTTAACAGAAAAACTGCTTTGAAATCTTGTCAAATGATCTTCTCTGGCGAAAGCGACTGTAATGAAAATTAAGTAGCAAACACTTTATTTTTGACTTTTTATTACCAAACGTAAACCATTGCTTTGCTGAAATACTTCTCCTTACCTTATTTGATTAGAGTCTAACGCCATACTACAAACATGTTAACACATGCGATGGCTGTTAGGTGAGTGGGCGGAGGAAAGGTTCCGGCATTAAACTCCCACCCTCATTCATTTCAGAAAATATGTTTAGAATTTATCTAAATAGGCGTGTATCTAAATTATAGGAAAAATTTTGACCAATTATAAATCGTGCGTTTGAGTCTCGCATACAGCAATAGAGGGAGTTTTGATTTAGGATAAATGATATCAATGATTTCCACAATAAGTTATCGCTAAAAGTGAGTTAAACGAAATAGAACTTTGTCATGACTTGTGTAATGGTCTACAGTCGTAGTTATTCGATGATATTTGTCATGGGCAAGCGCGGATTTTCATGATGCGTTCATTCTCACTTCTTTTTTTTCTTTCGACACTTCCATTCATAGTATACAAGTTCAAAATATGAGCAAAATAACCGCAAAAAGCATCCGTATTTAATTAAATTCTACTTAGTCTGTGTTTGGCGCTTGTATATGTATCATGTTAAATTACACCTCAGCATGTCCCATACAAACAGTGACATTTAACGTTAGAATGATATATGGCCTTATACTTGTAAAAATTTCTTTCTCTTTCTTTCTCTAAACATCTACTTTGTCTTTTCAACTGATTTTAAATCTTGACGGATAAGCCGTTGTTCTTGTTTCTTAAACAGGTGAAGACCCTGTTTTTTCTGTTCAGATAGCTTCTGCGCGGTTCAATAGCTCTTAATCTTTAAGATGGCGAGATGAAATCCAAACCTCGCTTACTCGCCTTCCATCACCACATTTGGCACTCAAGTGGTCAGATTTGGAAATTCCTTGTGTCCCTTCATCTCCAAATACCATACATTGATGGCCGAAATAAGGCTGCCGAGTACCCACGTGTATGTTGTAAAAAGCAAACAGACGAATAAATAAATACGCTAATAAAACATTGTTTCCGGGCATGCATTCCTAAAATTGAAATACTTGTATTTATATCAGCCTCCACAGAGGGTTCCAAAATATAATTAATGCTAAAACTAAATAAAATGTTAAAGGAGAAGAAAATTTAAATATCAATCAAATGTCATTTTCAGCTTTTTCAGGCTTTACGTCTATGGCGATGAAAAATCGCAAAATTATGCAACAGGCACCAGAAGATAGAAAAATATGTGCTCTTTTCAGCCTATAGTGTCATTTAAAAAAAGTTTCTTCTCCTTCAAAGTTACTCTTTGTATACTGATTTGTTGCCCTGCGTTTACCTATTTTTTTTACTAAAGTTTATGGAGTTTTAGTTGCACAAATGCTTTTCCGTTAATTGTTAAATTAATATCGTGTAAACCTTTCGTTGAGTTGTGTTAAGAAGCGTTTGTGTTATTTATTTCTGTTTTGTGTTATGTCTGCATTTGTGTTATGTCTGCATTTGTGTTATGTCTGCATTTAACCCACGTACTGTAAACCCATTACACACGGAAAAAAATCAGCTACAAACTGCCAAAGTATGCCACATTCTCTGTTAATGATTTGTGATGATTGTGTTAAATATTAGTAAAGGTTTTGACTATTTAAAAATAAGGAAGCCTGCCAGGCAACTGGCGAGGGGGTTTGGTTTGTTCTGGGCTTCAGTTTTCTTCACCCATAAACCTAACCGCCGTAATGTAAGTGAAAACGTCTTGAGTATGGTGTATAATACTGATGATGGTGATTACGATGAAGATGATAATGGCGATGATAATGGCAATGATGGTTGTGATGATGGTAATATGATGATGGGGATGGAGGTGGTGATGTGTGTGATGATTGTGATGATGATGATGTGACGACGACGACGATGATGGTGATGATGGTGGTGGTGATGGTGATGGTTATGACGATGATGCTGACGCTGGTGATGATGTGAGGAGGTTGGTGGGGATGGTAATGATGGTGGTGATGATAATGATGGTGATGGCGACGACGACGACGACGACGACGACGATGATGATGATGATGATAATCTGAGGTAGACAAGCAACATTTCTGCAGAATTATCACTATATACACACCACAAATTACGATTTAGGGATCCATTATTACACCGGCTAACCCGGAAGTTATACACCTTTAGTACCATGTCTGACATTGTCTGAACTTTACACAGTGAAGAAGACAGACTGACCTTACTTTACTAACCTGACTAAAGGAAATATGACATTTCTATTAGACACCGAAAACTTAGAGGGACACTCCCACCGTCACACATGTACTCCGTCCGCGGAAAAATGACCCCTGTGACATTTTGCAGCGGCAGGGCATTCAGTGCTTGTACCACCACACCTGAACCTTGAAAAGATTAAAAAATAAACCCAAAATAGAAAGGAATGGAAAGGGAGTGCTGTTTGGAAATAGCGCTTCTGGTAACACATACAGGGCAGGTACTGAAAAACAGAACAGAAAGTCGGCGTGACCGTTGTTGCGATGCTCCGATATTGTTACGATTAAACCAGCTGTCGGAAAACAAATTATGCGAAAGGTTTTATCATCACAAATTTCACTCTGACCATAGAGTCATAGTCAGAGTAAAAAAGCATAGCATCCTTGGCTGACACAAACACTGGCGACAATTAGGTTTACAGTTAATTTGGATGGGGTTATATATATATATATATATATATATATATATATATATATGTGTGTGTGTGTGTGTGTGTGTGTGTGTATCGTGTAACCGGTTTGTCAGTATATGGTCAACGGATGACGCCAATAATTCAGCGCATGCGTCAAAAGCTGTTGTAAATTACATGTACAAACCTAAAGCTACATTCGAAAACATTAAGCATCCCATTTTCCCCTTGTTTTGCTGTTTCCTGTTTCTATTTTTATATGAAAGAATTTCTCAATCTTAAATGGAATAAGGCAAGATGATTTAGGAGAAAAGATACCAACTGATTTAAGTTTTGTGAAAGGATGGCCAGATCTGTCCATGCCGAAAAGTTATGCATTATACACAACCGTAATCATTACAAATTATGCAAAGTCTGGTCTTAATGATATTTTACGAGGAAAACATCGATATCAGCTTTTAATGTTATTCACTGGTCCTCTGACATACATCCGTCTTTCGACATCATTTGATCAAAAGTTGTTGAAGTCTGACGATGATTTTCACATTGTTCAATCATTCGTCCATAAACATAAATGAATGACAAATAGATATTTAATATATAACTTCTCGTTTTCGCAAAGTTGCTCCAGATCACATTTGTTGTGAATGTCACCTAGGCATTGGTTTAGTAACAGTATTAACATCATTTGCGACTTCAGTTTCTTTATACCACACAGATTCTACAATGCTGATGTTTCACCGAAGTTGGCTGACAATACATACTAACCATTTGACCATTCAGTCAGTATCGGAGGTAGTTAACCTGTAGACTTTAAATCAATCATGCATTACTAAACAGATGAAGGGCCTGATGTAAACAGTTGGTACATAGGCCCAATTACGTTCTGAGAAGGTGCTAGTTAGTGAGGTCCCTGGTTCAAAACCCGGTGTGGTTTCAGCTAACTTTAGCCGCTAGATTTTTGTTTCTGAGCACGTAAACTGAACTTACGGTAATAATGTAAGGTTGGACACAATACAACGCCTAAATAAGTTCATATCCTTGTATATGTTTGCATACTAGTAAAACATATAAACCTAATAGACAGAGGGATTGTAATTGGAAAGGGAATAATTTAACGACTAATAGTACTTAGTGATCTCTCCTTTGCCTTTGTCATTTGTTGATGGGTATTTTGTCCTACTTGACATTTGTCGGGCAGGGGTTGTGATCGGAGCGGGTGTACACGTGTTAGATTCAGGGAGAACCAACACAGTCGCCGTCTGGTACCGGTAATCGCATAACACCATGCAACCTAGAGGGCGCGCTATATAAGAACTTAGCCACCGGATGACTTTGTATGTCTTAAAACGGGTTTGATAAGTGTATAACCAAAAGCGACAATCTACATTCCAGCAAAACTCCGCGAGTGAATTCAGGTAGGCCGTTTTGATTTTTCCAACATAGTTTGCGTTTATATTTAAAAGGATAACTTTTAACCTGCAGGTGGCCGTGCATGGGTTTTCCCTGGGCTCTGCGCGGTTTCCTGCCACCATAATGCTGGCCTCCGTCGTACAAGTGAAATATTCTTGAGAACGGCGTAAAGCACCAATCAAATAAATAGACAAATAAATGCATAAATAAATAAATGCATAAATAAATAAATAAAAGGTTACCTTTCATACGGTATGTTTCAATTGTCTAACGTTGTCTTGCATGAATCTGTGTTTTCCCATAACAGCTCAAATATGCAGATAACTTTGTAATTATAGCAATGGTGTACACACACGTTCTAAGTCAAATGTTAAAAATATGTGGTCAGCTCATCATTATCATCAGCACAGAGTAACGTTTCAGAATAACAGTTTTGAAAAAGGGGCATGTTTTATAAAAATACATTGAAAGTAGTTCTGTGGTAACGCCATAAATTACTGTCGACGTCGCCTCATTTCATTCTTTATACCCCTGCAATTTCTGCATTATACGCCAGCACTTAACATGAACTAAAAGCATAAACTTCCCAAACAGACTATAACAGACTATAAAAACTGAAATTTAGTACCTTTACCCAAAGGCGTGACGAGTACCACAATTGTAACTGGTGTGCCGATAAGTTAAGAACGATGCACTTGACCGGCTTATACGCCACATTTACTGCTGCATAGCAACATAAGTGTACTTGTATTGGGCGACACCAGAATACCTGTAGCTGTGCTGTCGTCAGATGCAGGCAGATGAGTATGCAGACTAGTATTAAATTTCTCCACACAACGACCACAGTTTGCTTTATTGCCGATGCTTGTCTGTGTTGACTCTCGCCCACATACAAATTATACAATTCAAATTTATGCTAAATTTTAATTCGTGTCTCTGCACAGATGCTTTTCCACTTCAGGGCTAAATATACGCGCAAATATTGTCTACTTTATACATTAAAGCGAATGTCATGGTATTTCAGTTCACCATATCGAACAAAGTTTTGTGCGTGATAATGTTACGTGATAATAATTAACAAACTATTAGTCTTTTTTTTAGAGCTCAGCAAAGCTCGATGCATTCATAACACGTTACATTCCAAGTTTCAGTAACGACACCACACAGATGCAGTGTGATGGTAGCTGCTACAGAAGCTCTTATCGAAGTGAAAGACCCTTTCGATGACTTTTACGCCCACAAAGGACTAACGAGACGATTTATTCATTTTACGATCCCACGCGTGTTTAGGTCACAAACAATAGGCTTTATTGACCAAGTGACCTATATTAAAAGTGTGCCCCTTTGGCATAATTTAGAGCGTAGGGGCCTACCTGAAACTGAAGGAACAGTTCGGTCGATCTTTGGATATATATGTTTTCATATCTTGATGATTTTCATCAGTCGTCCGGTTATCACCGTTCCCTACACTATATCAGCAGCCGGACAGGTAAGAGGTTTAATTTCTTTGCATGCGTAAATTTATAAACTACCATGCATGTAACTTTGTCAATTTGTATTTTCAAGTGACTTTCTCAATACCTATACACCATGTTTCCGAATGCATTTCTGCTAATTTTGTAGATTATTTGTAATAGTATAGATTGTAACACTGAATGCCACTTGATTCATTTTTTTTTATTTACGTTTATTTTTTTAAGACGTTGTTGTAACCTTAGAGTTCAAGAAATATACAGTAGAATCCTTGCAGGGTACTAATTAATTTAATTAATTTAATATTAACTATTAAAACTTCGTTATATTGTTCAGTAACTTATGATTATCATCGGTGTGAGTAACAGAGCAGCTCCCCACAAAGAGCATTTGTCATTTGTAGTTTGTCACCTCTGAGAAACAAGAAGAGTATGTAGTAAAGGGTTACTTACATTGGAACAGTTCACCTTTCCCTAACCCGGTCAAACAAATACTTGTTCTTGTGTCATTTTTGTCATTTGCAAATTTTCAATAGTTCGAATGCCATTGGACTCAAAGTCGATTATTTGTTTCTCTATATATCCTAGTTCTTCTAAAATAAATGTATGTAGGTATAAAACAAAGCCATTTGGTCTTATTAAACTTAACAGTATTTCCATTTCCTTCGATCAAAAGGTTTTTATATCATAAGTGTACCGCAGATGCAGATGTATATATCTATGGAAAGTCTAAGTTTCTTACACAGGGATTCCACTGTAATGATACATGAACCATGAACTAAAACTTTTACTCTAAATAAGGATATGGATACTGATTCTTTCGAGAACAATACACGTGGAAATTGCCTGTCCTAACTCTTCTAACATGCTTTTACTTCCATGCTGTAGTCTTTCATACTCTTTTCCCGCGTAACCAGCATTGCGATAGCCCTGAGGCCAAGCTCCTTTGCATTGCTTTCACGCAAATGTTTATTAAATTCAATGACAACAAAACATTCTCTGACAACTGACAAGTGATAAGTCTCAATAAATCGCATTCAAGATCACTGTTTCTTTAACTTAATCTTCCCTTTAAAAAATATAGACCTATACAGTAGTGTTAGGGTGTCTGTATTGCTACTCTTTGATCGTTGCGTGAACAGTTAGAATGACAAGCTGAGGTATATTGACAAGAGGCCGGATTTCACCCGTTACGTGTGACCACGGCATTTCCCAACCACCATACTGTCACTGTCAATAATCACAACACCCATTTTCAAAGCAACCTAAACACCAGTTCCCAAAACACCAGTTCCCAAAGGAATATGTAAGGAATAATTATACGAATAGTAAATAAAACTGTCACTGTTCAAATTCTTATCCGAGAATAATTTCCAGTTTGAATATTAATATCTCTGTCGAGCTTTGATTTGCGACTGTTTTACATAAAATACTTTTATATAAGGGCTGGTAAATGGTTTAGGATATCTTCTCAGTATATAATGTAAAATCCAATTCGAAAAAGATGATTTAGGCATATAAATAAATCTGCAACAGGTGTATGCTTGCGAATGTAAAACAACAGGTTATGCCAAATGTTTTAGACCTGCTTAATCCTGCAGGCCGAGGGCCTTGTTACTCTGTGTGAATACGTTCACCGTACAATTGAGATTAATTTAATTTTTGAGCAAGTATTCCACATATGACGTCTTTGGCACAAAAGTAACGGATTTCGTGAGTGGTATATATCTAAGAGTAGAATACTGCATGGGAAAAATTTAATTATGCCAACTTATGTATTCATGAGAAATCAAGCTTAACAGTTTTTTTTTTTATAGATAATGCTAGTCATTTTTAAACCAGAGTGTTACTGTATAGAATAGTTATGACTAATTACCAGTGCTTCCTGACTACAACCCTTCTCCCCTTATCAAAGCATGTATCGGGGGAAACCATTTTGATATGTAGACACAACAAAAATAGCATAACTGCATTTTTGTCTCTCTTGCGTACGTATTACCGTAATTCCAAGCAGCTATTGTTATTGGTCAATCGCTTTAACGAGTCAACCATCTCAGCGTCGCATGGTTACCATTGTTCGTGACAGTGTATACGTGTAATTATATCTGAGAATCACCGTGTCTTTGTAATTTTTATTTAATTGCTGTTAGTCGGCACGTTCTGTTGTGCATTTGCACTTCTGTTCTTTCAAATGCTTGCATGGTACGAAAATATGCATAAAATAGAGGGGTAATTAAAAGGTATAAAACAGGCCTAAGAAATAAAAATTTTTGAAACTAAAAAACCATAACTTTTATTATAGTATCCTTTTCATGTATCCTTTAAACAATGAATTTGATCAATAACAGTTAATACATCGAGTTATTTATTAACAACTTTGTTAACTGATCAGCTTTGTGTTGGTAACTGAAACCCGATCTCTGAAACCCTACCATATCACGAACCTGGCCTATTCTGCACCGAGCTTCCTTCTTTTTTGCTGTCGATGGAGTTAATAGGCCTATTCGTCACTTTTGTGAGGAATTCTGGACAAAACAGTCATATGCTTCACTTGGTAGCAATTGTTTCCATCTGAGATAGAGATATAATTGATTTTGAAATCAAGAAGCCCGCTGACTATAATCGTATATAGCTGGACTGTGTCCCCAGACTTAGGAGGGTATATGTTTTATATAATACTACTATTACATATGGTTTCCCCATGCCGCTTTTGAATTGCGCGTTAACATCAAAGGTAATTCCAGGTAATTGGGAATTCAGCTGTCACAGAAGTTTCCATGCTAATAAAACTACCCCTCCTTTGCAAGCATACGGCGTCTTTGTGCTGACTAGGATTCCCTGGGCGAACAATCAGATTCCGACGTTGTAGACTGTCAGCGATTTGGATCAATACCCTCTAAAATGGGAGATGGCCACTAATTTCTCTGCTCAGCTTCCTTTACTGATTCCCAGATCTCTTGCAGAGAAAAACTAGAAAGTCTGGTCTAATTGGTTTATGTACCTCAGACTTGATGCCCCATATAGACCACGGGGTTCTCTTACAATCTGAAAGCTTTCTGGGAGATCGTAGAACCGAGACATCGTACCCACGAGCAAAGCGCGATGTTCAGACAACCTTTTGGTTTAATACTTGTCTCAGCTGTGTACGCATTGACTCGTCATGCTGACGCAGATTGCAACTTTTGTACACTTTATCTTTACCTGAACGCTTCCATCTTCCGTAACATGCCGTCCTCGACTTTGCAATTTTAGTCCACGAAATAATGTTTAAACCACATGTTAAATTATTACTTGTATTGCTCTTATTTATTTAAATATGAGCGTTATATTTTCATGTTTATGAGAGCAGTCTGGTTTGAAAACTTGATGTTGAAGTCATCTTAGAATGTGTATATCACTCTATTTCAGATCGTACACATTGTCTGTCGTTGGGTTGATATCTATAGGTTTCATCTCGCACACACGCACGTTTCACGACTGATGAATTTCTCTTTAATTATATTAAATGCCTAAAATACAATTAATTGAGTTGACGAAAAAAGTAAAACTGAAAAATTATGCATGCAAAAAAGGTTAAATATGCATGCAAACTGTATATACATTTATTAAATTTAACATTTTCAATAACAATTGAAGTTACAGAATTGAAAAAGTATGCAAGTGAAGAAATTTGTAAACAAAGGAAAAATGTGTACTCAATACAAAAGTCGGGCTCGGTGTCTTGGTTGACATTTGGAAATATTTTTGGTTGTAGAAAGTATTAAGACAATGGGGACAATTCTGCTAATGACGTTTATTCTCCTGACCGCTGTTGGCTCTGACAAAACGGCGATAGTGGACTGCAAATGGCTGTGCAGGTGAGATAAACGTGAAACCAGCGCTAGCACAAACATTGTCAAACGTTGACTGCCTAGGTAGGCCTATTGTGTTATAGAAGACACGGATTAGAAGGAAATTTAACATGTCAGTTATTTAACAATAACAGTTTTAACATATATTTTTTCAGATCGGTTCATGAAATGGACGATTGACAACGGCTATTACATTATTAGTCATTGAAATTATCACTTGACCTTCAAACAAGATTATGTTCCCACGCTGTAACGTAACCTGTCAACCAAAAACTGGTATCGAATTACTAAAGTTTTAAAGCGCCAAAGCTGCTTATGAGCGCTCAAACTCGCCAATTTTAAGCTTTTAATGTTATTGTCCATGTTTTCTGTGGAATCAGAATGCTCTGTGGCACGTCTAGTGTGAAGGCCTTTGCTTCAAAGAGATGATATTGGAATTCAAATTCCCAAGTGAACATGAAGGTGAATTTTAACATTAGAGACGTTCGTGGCTTAATCTACTTGGCCGCTAGTTGTTTGATTATCATTATGGTGTTTTCTTCCTCAGATATATGAGTCCACAAAGCTGTTACTGTAAGCAAATACAAGGTTGGAAGCGATCTGTCAGACGCCGGGCTGTTTCTCACTCGCTCAAAAGGTAAAACACCACGACATAACAGCTTCAATGAAATGCATGGAGCGTGCGTGGGAACGTCTTGCAGGAATCTACGAATGGTCGTGGGTTTTTCCTGAGCTCTACCCGGTTTCCTTCCACCATAATGCTGGTCGCCGTTGTATAAGTCAAATATTCTTGAGTACGGCGAAAAAAACAATAAAATAAATAAATAAATACATGGTGCAGAGCTTATAAATGTATGTTTGATTGATTAGAGTAGTAACACCACACAGAAACATCAGCGTTTGTTCACGTTTTTCATCTTTTTAACCTATGAATTGTCACATTTATAAAATAAAACTACTAGTAAAACCAGAGCTGCGACGACAGTGTGATAGTTAGCAAATGGTCACCCACATTACAGATGACACCCGGTCATTTATTCTAACTGTTCATATAATTTCCTAAAACAACTTATACAACATTGGGTACAAGAATATGCAGCGATGTTAATGACAATCTATTAGACGTCACTGGTTTAGAAATACTCAAAAATCTGATTTGTTATCACATTTAATAAACAATTACTTGATAATGATGCAAATTTAATTATATTTATGTTGCAAGTAAACAATTGCTTCAGTCGTCTGGCCCTTGACTGTTCAAATCCACCCTCAGCTGCTTTGGGCAGCGTTTTAAAGACACATATGTATGGTGTTTACACGGGTCCTTCCACCCATAAATCTGACAATTTCTTGCGGACACTGATAAACACCGATCACATAAATAAATATCTAGTGAATGGTACATAACCTGATCTATTTTTGTGTTTTAGATTGTTTTCCCTCCCACATTTGAGAAGAACAAGTAATGGTGACTGACGTTGGTGGGTTATTGGTTATTATTCGTTCATCCTGTGAATACTGCCAGTCTTTAGGTTGAAATTATTAACGTAATAAAACATTTAGCAAGGATGATCCTAACTAGGTACATTTTAGCTGTTTTGCCGGGGACATGATACGCAATAAAATACAATAATATGGTTTTCAATTATTGAGAAAAAGGCACCAGAAACAAAGGTATCTCTACTTTTGTAATCAAATATTCCTTTCACATGACTTTGGAAGCACCACATCAAAACGAATCAATGGTATAACCTCTATGCATGGCTTACAGATTACTGGTAAGTCCAGCGACGCTCTTGTTCTCTGTGTGTGTCATATTGACTCTGCCTAATGTATGTTTTGTGTTCCATCTTTTCAGATCAAGTTTCCCGGAGATGCTGGATGTGTTGCAAAGCTAACACGGTTTCACAGCTGTCTTGATCCGTTGTTTTGTCTCCAATTCGCCAATAATGTGCCAAACTTTTTTCATCAGACCTTTGTCACGAGCCTTATCTCCTGGAATGTCATCTCGACACTTTTTCATTCATCGCTTTATGCCGCGTGGGAATTGACGGACCAATGGTGCTTGCATGCTCTTGTCAGCTCCACCAGAGCTCACGCTGATTGCTGCAAAAATACAATAAACCGCACGGAGTGATATGCATGTGAAAACAGTACTATTTCGAGGAGGCCACCCCGATGGCGATATACTAGAATATCTGGAGGCCTTGTTCAAACTGAACCACTCCGCACACGTTTCAATAAACACCGTGTGAACCATCCAGGGATGCGAATATAACTGTATTATTCTGGCTTTGCAAATAATTGTCATTGTGACCTTCGTCCCACTAGGAAGTTTTAGGTATATAATGGCAGTTGTTTAATTACCCGAACTGTGGGTTTTTTCACAACTGTAGTGAATCCCTTTTTTATGTCGTAATTTTCTGACACTATTTAACTGTAGGCTCAGAGCGTAAAATCAATGGTCGTTAGTGTTCTTTCAAAAACTTGTGAATTGTTTCAGTTTGCTTTTTTTCCCTAGTTGGCAAAATACAATTTTGTTTGAGGTGATATCATAATGATTTTACCCAATGATCTACATCAGAGGAGGAGAACTTGACATCTTGAATGACTCTCAGAAATGGTATGAGATATACCAAAAAAGAAATGTTACGTGTGAAAAGAACACTACTATCCCCACAGTCCCCTGCCGGGGTTATTCACAGAGAAGCATAGAGTACACCAATTAGTATTACATTATAATTTTCAAACATTATTTTTGATTTATAACATTGTAGGTTAAGGAATAATGTCTAGAACATGCAAATTCAAGGGTTGAAACAATTTCAAAAGATTCCGAAGTTTTCACATGAGTCTTTATTACATGTGATGACGACACACCCTGTTTTAGTATTTACAAACCAGTGACGTCTAGCAGATTGAAAATAACTTCACCACATATTCTTGACTCTGCTTAGCCATGCTGCTAGCGGAAGTAAAAGCTTGTACTTTTTAAGCACTTTCATCAACCGAATAAACCCCTAACTGAGGTAAATAGACAACAGGTCATATCTGGCCGATTACATGTGATCATATGTCAGCTATCACTCTGTAGCCGTAGCTCTGGTTTCTCGCTTCATGTTACACTAGTTTGTATCTCTTACATATATGTAAAGGTATCACATCTTTACCGTTGTAAATATAATGCACTTTTTGTCTCACGTATATGTTTTTTCTCTTTTGTCGGTGTACATTTGTAATTATTAGTGAAGTAGTTTGTCAACTCTCTTTTGCCATGGCGATGATCTATTGTAAGTTAAACAGTATAGTGAACAATTTTAACAACGCCACTGTTGAGGAAATTTTATATCAAAACGGTATGACTTTTGATTAAGTATCAAACTGTAATCGTCATTGCTTTGTGCCAAGTAAAATAACTGTACCTTTTACGAAATACTTCATGACAAGTATTTTAATTATCTTTTCCCTAAATATTTAAACATTTATAAAGGCATCATTATATAGTCATTCTTTTGAAATAAAATTACTCTTTGGTAACAATTAATAATTTTTATGTAAATTTATGACGTATTAAAAATCTTTTATTATACCAGTAATTTTAATACTGATAATCCACATTGATGAATTTGTACAGTTGCGAATGAGTTTTAAATAGGTTTGATAGGTGAATATAAGCCTAATAAAAATTGGACCGTCTTATGTTTTAAGTGTTTGTTGATCAGACATTAGCATAAGCTTCATGAGTGTTTATTCATAGTTTTCCGAGTAAGAACAAGTCGCTTCGAGGAATACTGATAGCATTTCCCATGGGGAAAAATACGGCATTATTCGGCATTTAAAGGCTTCATTGTGCAAAATGCTGATCAAACTGATTGTGTTGCTATGGTAACAAACACACCCTGTACCTTCTCACTTATTAACGGGAGTATTCACGCATATATATATATCCTATATATATATGGTATCACCACTACTGTCTCGTTTTTCACAGGATTATTATCGAAATTTCAATCAATTGTAATTAATCAGATTAAACAGAGGTAAATAACCTACACGAACAAACGCCGTTTTCAAAATCACGCCAGCTATATCATTACGTTCATCGGTATATAAGAATGATTTGTAACATGACACTTCGTCCTACATCTCTATGATCATGCTAGATGCCAGTTGCCGTAGTAACCAGAAAGTTGCAAAGCGCTTGGATATTCCCAAAGAGCACCTAGCACGTCATCCGTTTCCACACACAGGCTCCACCCATTGAGTGGCCAGCCAGGTTAATTTCGTTAGATACATAACGGAATCGCGCTAGCATTCCCTTATATCTTCGGCTGTCCACACCCCTCGCCAGTCACCGCAAGTTCACTCACTTGACGAAAGCCATCTTACAGCTACCCTGATCCCTGGGCGGATACTTGCCATCTAGTCTATTCCATCGGTATGTTACAAGCCTTTTTCTTCTGTTCGTGTTTTCAAACTTTAATCAGCAGAATCTGTACATAGCTGTTGATGAACGTAAATTTGAGGCGATGGAGTTCAGCTTCTAATTTACCAAACCAACGTAATCAAGAACTTTTTATTTAATAGAGACGTCCATGGTAATTCTTGCATTGCCTTGGAGGTTAGCTATTGATTTACACAGATTACTACCTCGCGCATTCTTTGTAAGTATCCCTGTAAGAGTGATAAATGCACATTAGCTAAACGCCAGCGACGAGAAACTCTTCAGTCTATCCAGTCGCTTATTATGGTACATACTCCTCCTTTCTATGGTAAAAGCAGTACGGCATGAGTGTTGTCATCACTGACCACTTTAGACCAGTTATTCGCAGCGATATCAACTCGGCAATTTCGAATTAGTGTAGGTTTTAACCCGATTAAGTGCCAGGAGCTTCTGGGAAGGATCTTTGATATAGTACTTATACAGACGCCTCATGGCTTCTCCTTGACGTCATAATCCTTCAAGAGCGGAAATACATAAACTCATGAAAGGCATCAAAAAGACATGATAAAGTGTTTAAAAGATCAAAACTATAATCAGATGTACCAATTAGAACTTTGAAAGTTTTAACGTAACTCAACTACGACCATGGTAGGGATGGTCAATCTGATGAGTTTATGTATCTCCACTCTTGCATTAAATCAAATTTCTTGTATTTAGGTTTGATGCTTGGAAATTGAAGATTTCATTTATTTACTTTGCTGCCGTTTGAAAGATTTATTAGAAAATGCTTGAATTTTCCATATCGCATGTGTACTGTAACGTGTTGTTGAATCAGCCTGTAGGCATCGAACCAATAGCTAGGCTTCTAATCAGTCACTGATAATGCGTATTAGGGCATTGTTTCCGAGATCGGGGATACATTTAATCCTCCTCTGGGCATAATGTATACAAATGGGCAGCACATCTGCAAATGGGCATTGCATTTGGACTTCATAGCTGTGAAATCTAGGTATCGCATTCACGATTGAAAATCACACCGGCATGGGCGTCGACTTAGCATCGCTTATGCATCTTCGCTTAAAATCGGTCACTGGATATTCAATCCGTGAATGATATTAATCGTACGAATAACAAAAAAAATAGTTCACTAATCGTTGGAGCTTGATAAGAGATCGACAACACTTGTTTGGAGTGTTTGCGGAATCTAAGACCCCCTGTCTTCCAAGCAATGTACGTTCTACAATGGTATCGCAAGACCGGGTCAAGCGCATTTACCATGGCTACTTATTTTTCACTTGTCATGGAAAAATGCCAGGTGAAGTTAGCTACTGCTTCGTAGAACCTCCATCTAGTGCGCATCTCTGTAAATCAAACGTGGGAAAGTTCGTGAGTAAGTAATGTTTTCCCAGGACACTTCATTTTTTTTTCTTGAGCACTCCGGTTTTGGGTTACTCACCGTTGCACTAAGTAACCGTATTATGGGCTTGTATTATATTATCTTCCCACTAAAGAGTTCAATGTATTTTTACTTCACTGTGTTCGGAGAATTGATAGAAATGATCTGTTGAGGTTTCTCTATCGTATAGCCTTACATGACGTTCTCCGCGGGCAACTTTTCACCACTGTGGCTTACGTTATAAAGGGGGGAACAACAGGGTTCTGAGCATCGTAATTGATTCTCAGAATACCAGCAGTAAGTTTTTTTAGAAGTCTAAAAGCCCTGGACCAATGATGAAGCAGAATTATGTCCGGTTCTCGTTGGTAAGATGTGGTTTTCCGCTACGATTTTTCTGTCTTCTGCTGAAGCGCAGTGGTTTTAATCAATAAACCGCACATGCGTACGGCGTAAGCATGAATCAGCTCAATATACCCCATTTCCACGTGTCGCTTATCAAGGTGCCTGAACTTTTGACGGATCTTGGTGGGGATAAGTTGTTGACACCACCCGTGAGAGCATTATAGGCGGTCCGACATGAAGTTGGTTGATCACTTGCCTTCCATAACATAAGGCATCCTTCCATAACATAAGGCATCTTTCAATCAATAAGGTATCATTCCATCAAATAAGATATTCTTCCATCAAATAAGGCTTCCTTCCATCAATAAGGCATCCTTCCATCAGCACCCACATTAAGACACACACATTCTTTACGCAGATCTTTATCGCTTAAGTGAAATATTTTCGCATATGGCATTAATCCTCAATGGAAGAAGTAGTCAAATAAATAAAGTCCTATGCCAGCTCGGCGTGTGAAAGTTTGAGCTGTGTGTAGCTTAACTGAAAAAGCCCACGTTGATCGTCGTACTTTCAAACTGTTAACAGTACGCTTGAGCAAAGTTGATAAAGTATGGCACACCAGTGTTTCAGAACTTGTTTTTCTTTGCATTTCAGACAAACAATGAAGTCTGTGCTACTGTGCCTGGGAGTCGCTGTGCTTTGCCTAGTGTTTGTGATAGCGGAGGACCAACAACCAGGCAAGCAAGAAGACGATCCTAAAAAGGCATTGGAAGTTTTCTGCAAAGTAACATGTCGGTAAGTACGTTAAGTCCAGCGCACACGAACGAAATTAATTGCTAAAAATACTGAAATGATTAGGAATATCGGTTACCCGCACATGGGCAACATTTGTTGTCTGCTTTTGAAGAATACGTTGGTGAAATACGGTCTGTCAGGAATCATGTCAGGAAATATGGTCGCACATGATCCAACTTTCGAAAATTTTTCTGTTTCCTGGATCATGAAATCTCGTTTTCCAGAACAAATGTAGTGCCTTTTTTCTATTGTGCATATTTCTGTCTCATCTGTGGTTGGCATGAAGTACACCTTTTAATTAGTACCCTAGGCTGGACTATAATAAATATGTCAGAAGAGACAGGAAAATCAGCAGCCTTTTGTACACACCGCTGGTGTATAGAACGGTGTGTTCTGTAAACAGGACATTTTCTTGTATTGTACTGGTCCTGCACTGGTCTTTGTGATGGCATAAGAAATAAACACCCATTCTACTACCTTTTGTTAGCGTGCCAGCGCAGCTCAATGACCCAGAGCTTCTCACCAATTCGGTCGCCGTGAATTCAAATCCAGTTCATGCTGATTTCCTCTCCCAGCGTACGACGGAAGGGTTGTGCCCGGTTTCTTCCCACCATAATGCTGGCCAACGTGGAAAAAGTGTAAAGCACAAATCAAATAAATAAATGAATACTAGTTTTTGTCGTGACACATACAGCGATGTTTATGGTAACGTCAACTATTATGAGAAAGGAAGAGCAGGAAGGTTAATGAATAATGATTTTACTCTCACTGGTATTCATATCTTCGTCCTTTTACATTGTTTAAATGTGATAATATATTAAATTTGATGACAACAGAGCATTTTCAGTAAATCAAGATCAGTGACGTGTAATAACTTGCCACTACTATCACTACATTTTTTTGCCTAGTTCGGCTTCAGCCATGGTGTTAGGTGTGTCTATACGTTGCTACATTATAAGCATATGCATGAAAAGTGAGAATAAAAACCTGAGGTAAATCAACAAAAGCCGGATTTTACAAACGTCACTTTCTTTTGAAATTATGTTAAACATCCTCAGATTATCCTCAGATTAATATTCCTCAGAATATTAAAGCCATATTCCTAGACGTCCTCTACATACAGATTAATATTTGAATCACTAAACAAGATCGAACGTAAAAATCCCTTTCTCCAGTACAGGAGCTGTGACTTATCGACCAGAAGTTCGATAGAAACTAATTCAAATTTGTTTTTTGTCGCGGTTTAGGAGATTCCTCAGACTCATTGCTTGCGCGGCGCAGTGCGCTATCTCCAGTCTCACTGGAAAATCTTTTATGCCGGGTGGTTGGACAGTATCTGCTGTAAATTGTATTAAGATGTTTATGACACGTTACGTTAAAGGTTCACGTTGAAAGTTGAAGTTCTGTGTGTGAAATTTCTCCTTTTTCTTCAGCCCACTAATCTCTTCATTATTACTTTATGACATGCCTTTGTGATACTCCTTCCGGGTGTTGTTTCCCTTTTTGAGTGTACCATTCTGATACCATAAAACAGAACACGTATCAAAGCTTTGTCAACGTAAAACAATGGCCTGTACTAAAGCTTTACCACTTTGAAGGTCATATTATTTTGAAAAGGCAGATTATATGCTCGAAGTGCTCTCTTCTGAATAGTTCACGTAAAGGCGCTCACCTGTTTATAGCTGATACATTACTGATGTAAAGACATCTGGGAAACTTTTTATTTATTCCTCGAAAGCTTCCTGTCGACTAACTCTAGCCTTGGATTAATCACTTATCTTAAGCTTTGTCATCGAGGGAAATTTTTGGAATGAGTAATACTGATTAAATAAAACAGCTGAGAAAACTGGCACGGCACAAAGACAGGTCAAAATCGTGATGTAGGGATGCGGACACTTAATTACAACGTTTTCAGATCACCAAACAGGCTTTGAGGTGAACACAAGTGCGCCCTAATTGCCGATCAATGGCTCATATATAGAAATGTATTTTAATACACGGTCAGAACCGGCACAACAGGTGGCGCCCATGCATGTGTTGACTGAGGTCACAGTCCAGCTATTAATTTTTATTTACAAAGTATTTGTGGCATACGCTCCGAATGTGGCTTCTTTGTTTAGACACTAATCAACGGTCAGTGATACCTCGATTACTCAGGCATGATGCCAGTGTCCAAACACTGTCTTCTGTTCCCGTGTTGCATTCAAATGCAAATATTATTGATGAACAAAAGCAGGGGAGAGTAAATGCCAGTGATCGCTTTCATGAGAACCATTGTCTCGAAACAAAATACACCACCATTGTTGTAGCCAGATTGTGCAAAAAAATTTACGGATGAAAAATTGATAAAAATATATTTCGAGATTTTCAGATTCCAAGAGACACAGAAACCCGAGTATCATGAGAATGAACATGCATCGTGCAAACTGGTATTAAATTTGCCTTGCCCTGACAGATCTAAAAATAATTGCCTTTTTCATCTCGAAGATGTGTCTTGTATTGATTCAAGTTACACTTTGCCATTACGTTAATTGGTACACAGGCATCCAGTAACGTCAGTAAAGTTAACCGATCATATGTTACTTAAAAACACCTTCTGATGTAACGTCAATTAATCTCCGTCCTTTTACGCTGACATCAACACAGGGATCATATTTCATGCATCATCTGACTAAGAAAAGATTCCTTCCGGCTCGATTTCCAATTCTGGCTTCTATATAAAGAAGGTATGAATATAATAACAGATTAACAGCATACAGAGTAAAATATTTAGCAAATGGTCACACGCACCACCAGTATCTCCCTTGTACATCGTTTCTTGGAAAACTAATTTCAACATGCCTAATATGCGAAAGCCGAAGCCCATCGGCATATAATCTTAGAAAATGCGAAATACGGAAAAATTTTCTTTTATACGATGAAAGTAATTGTTTTAGGCGGAAGGAACATGTAAGACCTGAAAGCGCAACTGACAAACTTGATCGCGTGTGACAAAAAGACTTGCACGTCATATTGTGCTCTTAAACTTAAGTAAGGATGAACAAACGGTTTTAAGAACGTTGTCATTATCTGTCCACGGTCAATGAGAGCGGTGGAATCTTGAAATTACACTTCGAAGACCAGAATTAAGCCGGAACCCCGAGTGCCTCGTCGGAAAAAGTTGTATGAAACTTTTCTTTGTAAACCTGATTCAGTGTAAACTGAAGTTGATAGATCACTAAAGCCTTACGTGGATTGCAAAAGTGAACCATTTTTCTACTACTATATTACAGAGCAGATCGTAGAACATGCGTTGGAACGTTAATGGGTATATGTCCATGGTTATTAGCCTATGTCTGTATCCCATCCAATTCACAGAAATCCTCATCAAAAGGCTTTTCTAAACATTATTCTTATCACCCACCGTATGTTTCAGCCAGTATATGAAAGGTTACGCTATATCTTATAAGTGCCGTACACCTATCAAAAGATTCCAGTGATATTGTATACGCGCTATGGCATTAACCGATTTGATATGTTGTCCAACCAGGCCCTGATAACGGCGCTAAACCTTCACAGAGAATGGACGCTCTAGTGTCTTTGATCCTCTTTTAAGAACTTCTCTGGAAAACTTTCAAGCTTCGACTCTGAGGAGCTTAGAAAAAAACGATCTATTAAACAAAGATATTTCATCTGCTATCATCAGGGTGTTACGTCTAAGAGAGTTCTGAGAAACTACTTGAATATCGGTCCTTTTGAGAATCCGATGAAACACGACCGAGTAGCTATGTGGTCGTCAAAGAACATAATTGCATTGATTCCATGGACTTGCCGGCAGAGGTATCTACTAGATACACTAAATGCTTGAAAGAAGCAAGGATACAGAACCAGCAGGTTTAAACAAATCGCTGAAAAATCGCTAAAACCTGTGTTTTAATTTTAATGCTCTAAATGATCCTAATATACAGGTAGTACTAATGAGAGGGAGTTGTAATTGATGCTGTAAATATCTCTCCAACGCCATATTTCTTCTTTTCCATGTAGTGTTTCGCATTGGGATTGGCAGCAAAGCGACCACGGTAATTTACGTGCAGGTCATCGTTGCACTTTTCTGGGTAGTGATATGCCTCATTTATCATCATTACCATCACCTTTTTCTTGAATCTTCACAAGCCGCGTAGCTGTGTGTAGTACTACATCATTATTATAATGATGAACGGCGTAAACTAAATTCTACTGAAAAATTACCCTGGCGCCTTGACACTTCAGTCACATATGAGCAATGAAATCTACGTTGTGGCAGATACTATAGATTAGTTCACATATTAAACAGAAAGTCTGGGTGTCCAAAACTAAACAACACTTATTGAAGAAGGAACTTGTTTTCTTTATATACATACAGGGAACAACAGGGTTCTGAGCATCGTAATTGATTCTCAGAATACCAGCAGTAAGTTTTTTTAGAAGTCTAAAAGCCCTGGACCAATGATGAAGCAGAATTATGTCCGGTTCTCGTTGGTAAGATGTGGTTTTCCGCTACGATTTTTCTGTCTTCTGCTGAAGCGCAGTGGTTTTAATCAATAAACCGCACATGCGTACGGCGTAAGCATGAATCAGCTCAATATACCCCATTTCCACGTGTCGCTTATCAAGGTGCCTGAACTTTTGACGGATCTTGGTGGGGATAAGTTGTTGACACCACCCGTGAGAGCATTATAGGCGGTCCGACATGAAGTTGGTTGATCACTTGCCTTCCATAACATAAGGCATCCTTCCATAACATAAGGCATCTTTCAATCAATAAGGTATCATTCCATCAAATAAGATATTCTTCCATCAAATAAGGCTTCCTTCCATCAATAAGGCATCCTTCCATCAGCACCCACATTAAGACACACACATTCTTTACGCAGATCTTTATCGCTTAAGTGAAATATTTTCGCATATGGCATTAATCCTCAATGGAAGAAGTAGTCAAATAAATAAAGTCCTATGCCAGCTCGGCGTGTGAAAGTTTGAGCTGTGTGTAGCTTAACTGAAAAAGCTTTCATGAGAACCATTGTCTCGAAACAAAATACACCACCATTGTTGTAGCCAGATTGTGCAAAAAAATTTACGGATGAAAAATTGATAAAAATATATTTCGAGATTTTCAGATTCCAAGAGACACAGAAACCCGAGTATCATGAGAATGAACATGCATCGTGCAAACTGGTATTAAATTTGCCTTGCCCTGACAGATCTAAAAATAATTGCCTTTTTCATCTCGAAGATGTGTCTTGTATTGATTCAAGTTACACTTTGCCATTACGTTAATTGGTACACAGGCATCCAGTAACGTCAGTAAAGTTAACCGATCATATGTTACTTAAAAACACCTTCTGATGTAACGTCAATTAATCTCCGTCCTTTTACGCTGACATCAACACAGGGATCATATTTCATGCATCATCTGACTAAGAAAAGATTCCTTCCGGCTCGATTTCCAATTCTGGCTTCTATATAAAGAAGGTATGAATATAATAACAGATTAACAGCATACAGAGTAAAATATTTAGCAAATGGTCACACGCACCACCAGTATCTCCCTTGTACATCGTTTCTTGGAAAACTAATTTCAACATGCCTAATATGCGAAAGCCGAAGCCCATCGGCATATAATCTTAGAAAATGCGAAATACGGAAAAATTTTCTTTTATACGATGAAAGTAATTGTTTTAGGCGGAAGGAACATGTAAGACCTGAAAGCGCAACTGACAAACTTGATCGCGTGTGACAAAAAGACTTGCACGTCATATTGTGCTCTTAAACTTAAGTAAGGATGAACAAACGGTTTTAAGAACGTTGTCATTATCTGTCCACGGTCAATGAGAGCGGTGGAATCTTGAAATTACACTTCGAAGACCAGAATTAAGCCGGAACCCCGAGTGCCTCGTCGGAAAAAGTTGTATGAAACTTTTCTTTGTAAACCTGATTCAGTGTAAACTGAAGTTGATAGATCACTAAAGCCTTACGTGGATTGCAAAAGTGAACCATTTTTCTACTACTATATTACAGAGCAGATCGTAGAACATGCGTTGGAACGTTAATGGGTATATGTCCATGGTTATTAGCCTATGTCTGTATCCCATCCAATTCACAGAAATCCTCATCAAAAGGCTTTTCTAAACATTATTCTTATCACCCACCGTATGTTTCAGCCAGTATATGAAAGGTTACGCTATATCTTATAAGTGCCGTACACCTATCAAAAGATTCCAGTGATATTGTATACGCGCTATGGCATTAACCGATTTGATATGTTGTCCAACCAGGCCCTGATAACGGCGCTAAACCTTCACAGAGAATGGACGCTCTAGTGTCTTTGATCCTCTTTTAAGAACTTCTCTGGAAAACTTTCAAGCTTCGACTCTGAGGAGCTTAGAAAAAAACGATCTATTAAACAAAGATATTTCATCTGCTATCATCAGGGTGTTACGTCTAAGAGAGTTCTGAGAAACTACTTGAATATCGGTCCTTTTGAGAATCCGATGAAACACGACCGAGTAGCTATGTGGTCGTCAAAGAACATAATTGCATTGATTCCATGGACTTGCCGGCAGAGGTATCTACTAGATACACTAAATGCTTGAAAGAAGCAAGGATACAGAACCAGCAGGTTTAAACAAATCGCTGAAAAATCGCTAAAACCTGTGTTTTAATTTTAATGCTCTAAATGATCCTAATATACAGGTAGTACTAATGAGAGGGAGTTGTAATTGATGCTGTAAATATCTCTCCAACGCCATATTTCTTCTTTTCCATGTAGTGTTTCGCATTGGGATTGGCAGCAAAGCGACCACGGTAATTTACGTGCAGGTCATCGTTGCACTTTTCTGGGTAGTGATATGCCTCATTTATCATCATTACCATCACCTTTTTCTTGAATCTTCACAAGCCGCGTAGCTGTGTGTAGTACTACATCATTATTATAATGATGAACGGCGTAAACTAAATTCTACTGAAAAATTACCCTGGCGCCTTGACACTTCAGTCACATATGAGCAATGAAATCTACGTTGTGGCAGATACTATAGATTAGTTCACATATTAAACAGAAAGTCTGGGTGTCCAAAACTAAACAACACTTATTGAAGAAGGAACTTGTTTTCTTTATATACATAGAATTTACTTTCACCATAATGCAGGCCGCCATCGTATAAGTGAAATATTTTTAGGTACGGCGTAAAACACCAATCAAATCAAACAATCAATCAAATATATAGATGAACTGACTTTTGCATATGCCCTCACTTAACAATGGGTTGCGTGATAGCAAACTTTACTTCTGCCAAATTCTGTTATTCACTATAAGTTTAAGAGTAACAATTAATGGCTTTACTCTTGCCGGTAATGTTTGCTTTACAATAGTTTACTCGTATAACTCCTTCACTTTTCTAACCTACAGATCTCATCTGTCTGCACCAAACTCATTTCCCTGACGGAACTCATTCCCCTGAATGACCTTATTTATTTTACGGAATTTTGTTGTTTTGTAAACCAGATCAATTCAACGGTGTCCGGAAATCTGCCCTCAGAAATTAACCGGAAGTTGGACCAAACGTAGGGGACTCATGGGAAGTCCAGGAATCGGGGATCTCAGGTAAAATTCTTACTTAAAAATTTGTGAAATACACATACATCTTCTGAATGATTGATTTGTTGACTTATTTTTCTTTAAGTTCTCTCAGAGTTTACAACTTAGAGTTTACAACTCTTGCCGGTAACCCCTACAGATAAAGAAGCAAGGGTTAAACAACGTGTTAGCAAATTTATTGTCGCATTCAAATATGTGCAACAAATTTAAAAACAAAAAATCTCTCAATCTTTGTGCTACATGACTTTGTACCAATAGCCGTGTTTAGGTGAACTATGATGTACCTGTTTGACGAAATAGCAGACCGATTCCTGTTCAGTCGTGTCGTTTACGTGTACGAGCCATTAAGAGTTGGGCTGGTTAGGTAAGGTCTTAAGCTCCTTAGAATACTGGACTATACAACACTCTGGTATAACCGGACAAGCCTTAATCTTCCAAAGTTTCTTACTTGCTTACTTAATTTTAGACGTTTGCTATGTACCGTGATGATGGTAACAATGCTTCAGGAATCGTTAGTATTTACAAGCCCAATGATCTCACGCTTCTCACGCTGTAATCGATCACAAGTTTTATATTGGATATCTGCAAAGGCTTAAAGCTTACGTTTACCTTATTTTATTTTGTTATTACATAATTACACTTATAGCTATACAAGTTGTAAAGCTACACGTATTATATACATTCTGCGAACTTTATTACTGATTTCACAAACCGTAATACATCCACAGGCGAGGCGGACATTTAGTGAAAGGCAAGTATTTTAGGTATTATAAAATAAGAGCAAATTTCAATTGAATTTGCGCCGGTCGATTTTTTCTTAAAATATATTAACGGAATGCAGAATGGTTCCTGGCTGGAAGGGTCCGAGAGATAAGCAAGTTCGGGACCCGGTTTCACCAAAAGTGTTATGTTTTTGGGCTTAAGCAAATGTGCTTTACTGAAGCAACACAACTCTCTATATTTATATTATCTCTGGCTAATTTTTGTTTTCGAGAAATACTCTATGTAGGACTTAGCCAGAAACTACTGACTTGAACAATGTTTTAAATTTAAGAAGTTGTGAGAAACCGCTAGCAGGTGTATGCCTAAAAGCTAAGCTGATTTTTAGGTATGGCGCAATTATTCAAACAAATCCTATCTCCACTATTAGTCAGTAAACGTCGATTCTGCTACAGCAAAGACATAACATTCATTGTTCAGTAACAGTAAAGCATTGCTAAACACGACAGGAAAACGACAACAGTTAATTATAAGAAAGAGTTGTTGATTTTAACTAGTAATATGGGGTTCTCATTTGAAAAATGATTTTGAACAAGCGATGATTTATCAGGACCAGATTGATTATAACTTGTCTTGTCCTTACAAGTGTCTTGGCCAAGATTGCAAACGATTGCAAAAAACAACGATATGCGGCGAAAATTTTATGTAGTTATACAGATTTGCAGCTAGAGGCCAATATTCGAAATTGAATTACAGAAAGACCAGTGCAGACAACACGTTCAAATTGCCAAATGGGTTGTGGATAGGTAAATCTTGCTGTTATTCTTAGTCAAACCTTGCTAAGAATCGATCCCCAGTCTTTAAATGGGTAACAATCTCCCCATGTTCACTTTTCTTATTGCTTAAGGTAATGTCACATGGGAAATCTGCACCTTTTAAGGTGATTTGCTGACAGCAGCTAAATGAGATTTGCCTGACAATGTCGACCATTGCTCATTAGGCGTCGAACTTGTTTCCCACTCCCTCCTCTAATTTCATAAACTTCTCCAAAGCACCCAATTCTAGCCTCATGTTTATCTCATTTTCCACCAAGAACTGAAGTTCTCCATTTTTCACCTTTAACGCCACAGTTTTTTCTTTGATAATAATAACAAAAACAGCCAGTCCATAGAGAAATGGGTGGGCCTAATGTATTCAAAATAACTGCAGAAGTAACTAAGTCTTCAGTATTCATGACAATAAGCTGCACATCCTGTCGATAGCCTCTTGTATAGAAAAAACAACTGCCAAGGAAATCTGTTGCTGCGCCAAAGTGTAAAATGCTTGAGTACAAAGTGCATAATAATGATTAAATCACTTTTTAATTTAGGTGTATGCTGCACAATACAAGGATATTACTGAAAAAAGATCTAAACAAATTAATACAATGTACCTGTATACAATATCAGTCACCAACACGATCAAGTCAACAGCTGCCCAGATGCACCTGGTGCTTTACCATATCTTTAGAGAAGCTTATACATTCGGCATATTGAAGTAATTCTAACAGGCGGTCATTTGAGTTTCACATTTCACGTTGCATCCTTATGTTTCAGTCAAAAAATATTTTTTGTTCTGCAGCTACATGTGTTTTTGACGACAATTAATTAATTCCGTATCATATAATGCCATGTTAGTTCTTCAGCATTCCACGGAGCATTTTAAAAATGTGTCCATGTTTAAGAAATAACTTTTACAGTATTGCCACGTGAAAAGGATTCAGAGCGACAGTGTTGTGGCATTATTGTGTCCATTTGTAGAGTTAATGTCTTTGAAAGAAATAGACCAAAAGTGCATAACACCTTGTTATAACAAGATAAAATAGTTAAGAAAGACAAAATGTAAATATTTAAAGCAGGCTAAGTACAGAGATGTTATGTCGTAAAATATCTCTTGATGACCGTATTAGTTTTCGAATCGATAAAATGCTCCGGGGAAGATGTTTCGGCCTTGAGGATGGAAATACGCAGGCTGAGATTTTGGAAACAATACCTTAGAATAGATGGCAGAGCTACAGGGTAATAGCCCACGAGTGCCATTGCCTTCAGCTACATAATCAATATAAACGTCTTGAACTGTACAGAGCTAGACAAGGAAGGAAATTGATTTCACAGTCCAGATAACAGGCTTGAGAACACGTGGTCCTACCCTACAGAGAGAACATCGCCCTCTTAGTGGCAAAGGGTTATTTTTTGACACTGAGTGGACTCCATTATGTTTTCAAGATAGGACAATATGCCCATGGGGCACAGACGGGCATAAAACTAGTACCGCGGACCAGTGGTATCGTTCATTACTGGTAATCTAGTAATCTCTGAAAACTTTTTCTTCTCACAGAGTGAATTATGAATTTGTCACCGAAGACTTAGTAGGTGTGAACGAGATGTCCAACACCAAAAAGTGTTCAACTAACATTTGCGTCCGCTGAATGTCATTAGATAGGCTTACGCGTATGACGCGGTAGAGAACTCTTCCTAAAAAAGAGTAAACAGAAATGAATATTGCATAGTGGAGAAGCTGCCTGATCCAGTGACTGAAATCTTTGCAGCTGCTTACCTTTAAAATGTATCATGAAGACTAATGCGCCATTTCGCTTGTGATATGCTAACTCCCAAAAAAGAGCTTGGTAGGTACATCTGTGTGTGACAGTAAACGTGTGGCTAGGCCATTCCTTAGAAGACGGTGAAATATAATTTTAACCCGGACTATTATTGATATGGAGGTCGGTTAACATTGTATCGGAAATGTACCTTTAAAATTCTGATAATAGTCTTAATTCCTGTACCCTAAGCTGTACAAGGTTGTACTTTCTTAAGAAAACCTCAACTTTTCACAGATTAACGCTGATAAAATGTTTGCGACAGAAGAAAATCCTAATAGTCAGAATTTAAAGAATGTTAGTATAAATAGGTTACTTACATGTAGGTAGATACGAATACCATGCATCTGCGTTTACCACGTGTATTTGTGGGTCACTTGCTACATAGCTTTGTGAGGGAATTTAAAGTGGGATAGACACAATGTTCTCATATCTCTTATGTTTTTCTTTTCAGATTTTATGTGGGTGTACTCTATGATCTTATATCTCACTTGTTATCCTTTTATAGATTTGATGTGGATATTTCTCTCATATGCTCCTTTTATAGATATAAACACTGTTCTCAAATCTCTCATATCATCCTTTTATAGGTTTGATGTGGATATACACTGTTCTCACTCTGTCATATGCTCTTTTTAAAGATTTGACGTGGATATGCACACTTTTCACAGATCTGCCTATTTATAGATTTGATTTGTATATTAGCAATACTCTCATATCTCACATATGGTCCTTTCATAGATTTCACGTGGACATACACACTACTCATATGTCACATATGATCCTTTTCAGATTTGATGATTATCTGTTCTTGAAGCTTCTCGGGAATTAGAGAAATCCAGGCGAGGTAACTTGATCATACGTATTAAATGACAGCTAGAGAAATGCTGATTATCTATTAAAATAAAATCCGCGAAACGATCTTACCGAAATCCATGACTAAAATAAAACCAAGGGAATCACTTCCCAATTCATTTTGATAAGCTTGCTGCTGGCTGTTTGAAAAGGGGTCCCGAACTGTTCATGGTTTAGTCTGAATGCTGTAGCAGTTATACATGAGCAAGATTTGTGTACCATTCTCATACCCACAAGTGGATCCATTAATCAAATGTTCCGACAGTCGGCTGTCGTCTCCCTGACATGTTATATATACGAGGTAAGATCCCTTGTGTTACTCGAATACCGCCTCAGCGGGAGGTATGGCCTGAAAGGCAAAACAGTCTACTGGCACGCTTATATACGTGAGTTTTGTTTGTCAGATAAAGAGTTGCTTTAGAAGATCAACAACGAATCGAAAAATATGAGCATTGGTTCCAGATTCGATATCTGCCTAATGGTAATGACATGCTACGTACACTTCCGCTCTTTCCAGAGATTTTGTGATATATGTTTATTCTTCTCCATTACAGTGGCCTGTCCGTTCCTCCCGTGGCCTGATCCTAGTGTCTTCACCCTATCTTATCAATCATACCGAGTCTTATTTGTTTCTGGATTTTGTCTGAATTAAATCTTTCCAATATTTGTCTATTTTCACCTTTGTTATTGACGGTCAGTATTCCGAGCTAATATTTTTGCATCCTTCTTCCAACTTTATTTCTGAAATTAGAAAGTTGTACTGTCGTAATGATTTCAACGCAGATTTAGTTGAAAATTGTATAATTGTTCAGCTTTTAATAGTAATTACATTGATATTTTCCAGACGACTGTGTATAACGTTTTACTTGGGGTAACACATTGGTTGTGTCTCAAAGTAATTTATTTATGTTTATTTTTGTAAGTTATTGTGAATAAAGAACTAAATGGAATAAGGCTTGTTTTCACGTCGTGTATTGGATTGGTAGCAACAACCTTTCTAAAGTAAGACAATCTTGACAATCATCAAAAAACTATTTGTTAAGAGCGTGACTGGTTGGCTCGTTGGTTATTAGTGCTTTTCGTTTATAAAACGCGTGGTCGAATGATGTCGGTCAGACGCTTTGGTATTTATTAAGCAACAATTCATATGTTAAAATTCTGAAAAAAACGGAGATAGTCTCCTGTGAGCAACGTTTTGACATAAGGGCTGTACCATGGGACCACGTGTTGTGACTACACTAACTATAGTCATTGAAGATTTAGCAGTTGACTCTAACTAGATTTCGGTTCGGCTAGATCCGGGTTCAAATCCAGGTATGTTCCACAAACAATCCGATCATTACACCTGATGATACACCGGTTCGAAAATTCTGAAGGGGAAAAGATCTTGGTACTGCATCTCGAGCTGCATCAAGGATGAGTACGATGGGGAGTGTTGATAGCATTACGGTGATGAGTCCGACATGATAACCACGTCAAGATATGAATCTACGTCATGGACAATAACTGTAGCCTTGACAATGGTTCTCAGCCGAACGACATTGCGAGGATGTAGGACATAACGCCCGAGCCAGTTATCAATGCACGTTAGACTAATTTGTAGTGAAGAAATTATGTTAGACCTATTTCCATGTGTTGATCGCTATAAGGAGCAGCTGAGATTATTTACTGTAAAACATTATGGATGACTATTGCGCCATCTCAGTGAAGTTAATTGATTTCCGATATTTATAGTCGAATTTACTGTAGCACAATGTTACAACTGCCTGCAGTATACAGATGGTGCATGCTGAGGGATCGGATTTCAGGAAATGTCAGCTCGAGGGAAGTGATGTTCAACGAGTGCGAAGAGCAAGTTGAATATCACTTATTGAGAGCTGACAGTTCTTGAGGTAACTGCAATATAATGAACGCACGAGACTGTTGGCTATTGTTTCGTGAAGGTGGGATATTACTTGTGAGCGTGGAACAGCAAGGCGTTATTGCTGTTTTGTGGGATATCAAGAGACTCTGTATTGATACGGTATGGCATAATGGTAATTCATAAAATATGTACATCAACTGAATGACAGGAAGAACTCTACATAAAACAGAACAGGGAGAGTGGGCAATTTAACACACAGAATATCTGAGTGTGAAATCCGACGGTTGGCAACTATTAGTTATTAACGTAACAGGACAGACAGCAGGTCGAGGCTAGGTGGATAAATGTGCGACTCCTAACCACTAGCTAACACGAAGGACAGGTTCAATGTCAATATTTGTAAAGGTAGATCCTTTTGGAGAATATTCTATTTATCTATCTAATTGGAGTTTTACGCTATATTCAAGAATATTTCACTTACACGACAGCGAATAGGATTATAGTGGAAGGAAACTGCGGAGAATCTATGTGTCGAAACAGACATTCGTTTATCAGTCGTCAACCAATTTGCATGTTACAGATCAATAATAGCAAGGCCAATTCCCAAAGCGACGTTTAACACAAACTACCAAAAAATGAAAAAAAAAAATGTATAAAGTACGACATTATGACGGAATATTGAAAAAGAATCAGTCAATGTTGTTGGAAAGACGTAAGATCTGTTCCATACAAATGGATGAACGGTTATGGCTTAACACCATCTATGCAAATTAGTGATACGAGCATTCAAATCTTGTACCATGTTAGAGAATTATACTCCTTGAGGAAAGTTAGAACCGTTTGATGGAATAACCGGAACATACTAGTTTTTGGAGTAATAACTTGTGACGCTCATTGAAATCCTCACACAAGACACAGGATCTTGCTACAAGGCGAGAGATCTACACGCTATATATATATATTTTCGGTATATTGCTGTTCTGTGAGAGAGAAAACTGTTTCCGCCACACCCATGTTAACAGGCCCAGAGAACAACGCTTTTTGGAACCTTTCTTGGTCACGGCACCACTGTAATAGTTGAAGGATTTAAGTATGTGGGTCACACAGTATACCTTTCGTGTATTTGAGGGTCTAGTTCTTCAGTGAGACGTTAGGAGGTTTTAAAAATCTACATACCGTTCATGCTTGAATTTTTTTTTGCAATTTCACATTAGTACTTTTTCCATAATGACTACTCCTTGTAGTGCCTGCCTTGATAGAGTAGATACAAGTTTGGTGGTACAACTTTTTGGCACCGCAATAGAGCTTTTTATGGAGATTTATGCATCTCTGGGATGTAAAGTTATGGTATATCAATGTGACGATATCGCACTTTAATACGACAGCAGAGGAAGCCATCACAAGCTAACCACTTGGCCACGGAATCACACTCATGGAGAATAAATGGCTATGCTCTTTGTGATCGGCCAATGTGCTCTACACGTCTGCTGTCTCTCCAATGAAATCATTTGGTGTTGAGGATGTACAGATTCCGTCTTTGGAAGATCCATCCAAATATCCGAATAAATTCAGTTATTCTTAAAAAAAAAACATAGTTTTATTGTTTACGTGTAACACTGACACGATTGTCTTACTCTTTTTTGAAAAACCTATGCATCGAAACAGACATTCGTATACCAGCCGTAAACCAATATGGACGTTCCAGGTCAACAATTGCAAGGCTAATTCCCAAACCGACGTTTAAAGCAAACCACCAAAGTATGAATGTATATTAACTACAAAATTAGGACGGAATAAGAGAAGAGAAGCACTTAACAGTTTTCAATGATGTTGGAAAGGTATGTTCAAGACGAATGAACACATTAATAGATAATGTAGATGCTCGTGTAACAGGTAATGGTAAACTCACCTGTGCCAATCATATCCCTGAGAAAGGAACAATGGGGGATTAGACACAACAGTCAAACAGACAGCCAGGCATTCAGAAAGCTCTGCTTACATTTAATAATGTATTGTGCATTTATAGTTAATGATATGGAATTTAAAATAAACGGGATTAAATGACAGTATTTTGCTAACCACTTTCTTAATGAAACGTTTGACTCACATAATGTAGCAAATACTATTTGAGGTGATAAGTATTCGACATTTGCAGAATCCCTCGATTCATTGCTCTTAGGGAAGGGAAACGGGAGGGGCCTGCCGTTTTGTACAGAACCTATAACAAAAGAAGACCATTGATTTTCGCCTTGCATATAACCAATAACAAAAGAAAATACAAGCCTAGAACAAGACGAGAGCATTGTCGTCTCTGTGCATATTCTTTGAGAAATGGGAAGTATTGTTCATGTGTACAAAACCTAGAACAAGAGGGGGCATGGTCGTTTTTGTACATAACCTGTAAAAGATGATAGAATTGTCGGTTAATGCCAACCTGTACAAGAGGAGAGCACTGTCGTCTTTATGCATAACCTGCAACAAAGGTAAAAACATTGTCGGTTTGTACAAAGCCTAAAACAAGAGGAGAGCATTGTCGTCTTTGTATTAAACCTAGAACAAGAGGAGGGCATTGTCGTCTTTGTACTAAACCTAGAACAAGAGGAGAGCATTGTCGTCTTTGTATTAAACCTAGAACAAGAGGAGGGCATTGTTGTCTTTGTATTAAACCTAGAACAAGAGGAGGGCATTGTCGTCTTTGTACTAAACCTAGAACAAGAGGAGGGCATTGTCGTCTTCGTATTAAACCTAGAACAAGAGGAGGGCATTGTCGTCTTTGTATTAAACCTAGAACTAGAGGAGGGCATTGTCGTATTTGTACATAACCTGTGACAAGAGGAAAACACTGTCGGTTTGCACAAAAACTAGAACAAGAGGAAGTCATTGTCGGTTTGTATACAACTTTTAACAAGAATCCTGAAAATGTATATCTAGGTATCCACGCGTTACGTGCGTCTTGCCATAATTAAAGGAAATGAAACTTTTTACTTCGTTGAAAGATGTTACGTTTGGTAGACTGTAGGCCTAATTGTGCAATAATTTTGGAGTCAAGTTTCTGGAATGATATTATAAAAAGTCTAGCGTGCCTTGTCTGAATGTACAAGGAAGCATCGCGGCGTAGATAATGCATAGGTTTTCTCTTTAACTAATACACTAGTAGGCAAGAAACTCTGCTAGGGTCAAATAATGTCCGGAGGTTTCCTGGACGCCAAGCTCACAGATATGATGGCTCCATCTTTAGTCATTGTCTCCATCGGAAGTAAGCTAGACGACACTTTCCAAATTTGCGCCCGCATTTTACTCACGCAAGTCTAATGTTCTCATTTAGATTCATTGATTGGACAGTAATTGGACAGTTCAGTGTTTGGTTGGATCCAGCTACGTCCAACTCTGTGTAGTATACTGTAAATAATGATCAGGTGATGGTTCGGCGGTGGAAGGCCACGTAAGTCAGCTGTTATTATGTTATATGACCAAGAGGTTTCCTGTCCCGCACGGGAAAAATACTCAGGGTGAAACAGACTTTTCGAATGTCCGAATGTAGGGAACAAATATCAAATACACCAACCTTTTTGTTAATATCAATGAAAAGTAGCAAATACGCAACTGCTCCTATTCTGTTCGCGTTCACGAAATCCTTTGACAGGTTATAACTAACCATAGCATCACTGTAAAATAAAAATGTACCGTCTACTGTGCTTTAGAATAGTTCCGATCATGTCTAATCTCGTACATTGACTCTTGATCTCCAATATAATAGAATGGATTACAAACAGAGAAGAACGACTTAAAGGGCCACAATCAAGCAAAAGACAGTGTCCTGAGCATGTGTGTGTACATGTCAGATCAGGAAATTATTGCTTAACTGGCGCTTCCACTTATTCTTTCAGCCTTCAGGCACAAAACTTAAATTCTACATTTATACAGGCAACAATCATAATATAAATACTTACAGCATAGGGTTTAAAACCAGAGCATCGACAACAGCGTGATGGTTGTCACACGTATTAAAGATCATGTAAATTTACCTCCGTTAGGGCTTCTTCCGACTGTTCATGTAAATGCTTAAAAAGTAGCAGCTTATATAACCCTATAACCCTCATGAATTAAGCAGAATTAGGTATAAAATGTAGTAATGATAGTTGCAATGTATTACTCGTCATTGGTCTAGATTTACTCAAAATGGTGCACCTGCTCATCACGTTTAATGTGCAAACACATTAAGAGCAATTCCTTCATAAAGTAAACAAGTAAATAATGTAGCAAACATAGTCGTGACCATGGAAGAAAGATGCAGTCAGTATTCTGGAAAGCGTCATCATTTTCAAAACAGTAGAAACTGACCAAACTGCATTTTGGGCGAGGTTTTGTTCAAAGATTGGCGTCAAACAATCTCTGTCAAACATTTTTCTTGAAACTTGCTGATAAGCTATACCAGGAAAAAATATCCGGCTTTAGATGGCTCGTTGAGAAAATACTCAAGTTTTACATATCTCTGGGGCAATACATACAGATGTCTTTGACAGTTAAAATGTCGGCCACTGAAACACAGCGTGTTTTTTTACTTAATATATGATAATGTTGATATGTGCCGCCTATAGAAAAGAACAAAAATTAAGTTTGTCTTACCAATTAATGGAAAAGATCGCATAAAAATAAAATGCGTATCAGGTGAAGGGCCATGTAAAAGTGTTTCTAAAAATATATTTACTGATTTCTTTTCAGATTTTTCCCCACTGAAACAATTGCAGTTAAACGTTTGGAGTGTAAGGTGGGTTTTATGTACCATGCATCCAGTGGTATGACACTCTGACGCAACACCACCGTTTTTCTTGATATTCTCCCATGGGCGAATGTTTTAAAAACATTATTTAAGTAATCTTTTAACATCAGTAATAAGGCCTATTCCACCATAAAAGCTGTGTTTAAAGTTGGGCAACTTCTTTAGACCCCCGAGTAACTAACCACGAGCTTCCTGGTTCATAAAGCTATGACAGAATTTAAATGCACATTAAAAAAATTTAGCAATCTAAATGAAAACATTTTTACACCTAGTTTTCAGATTGTTTAAAACAAGCCGTAGGTAATTATTTAGTTATCTCGAGTGTTTATCTGTTCATCCTTTGATCCCGTTATAGAAACTGTGCGAACACTATGTAATTATATATTACATAAGAGTGTAAGAGTGCAGAAAAGACCACATTATGGAATGTTACAACATGATTTGTGGCTGATCCGAATGGAAACCAAAGTGTTTATTTAAAGGCAGAAGTGTTCTGAATAATCTGTGTACTATATACAAAAGAGAAGAAGCCAACATGTACAGTGTCCACAGGATCTGTAATGTAGGAGACTACAGCGTACAGAGTAAAAGCAGAGAACCGACAAACGTGTGATAGTTGGCAAACGATCAGAATTGGGCTTCTTGTCACTGAGTTACAGTTATCTTCTAATTGTTCATGCAAATACGTAAATAGTCGTTTATGATCTACAGCGCCATGACTTAAGCGAAATTAGGTAATGCTACTTGCAATTTATTATATGTCACTGGTCTAGACTCAAATGCTTATCCGCTTGTGCCGTCAATTTTCAACATTTTGAAATGCCAGCTGATGCGGTCGTTTTGTAATATTTACCTGTCTGTTGCTGGCGTAAAAATGTCCATGTGGTTGAACAATGCAGGAAAATTAAAACAAAGTTAATATGTTTTGGTATAATGAATGAAGAATAATTAATTTAACTTCTTACTTTTGGTTTTCATTTAATTTATTATTGTTATGTAAAATCACCAAACACAAATCGTTCAGTTATTATCTTTGAACAAACGGTCCAGAATGTGTATTTTCTCTGGATATGTGTACAAACTGATTAAAATTTTGGACGTACAGTTCCTACATTGATCTGTATGGAATCCGACTGAATGGAACTGGCAGTGCATTTATATTAATCATTTTGTGGAAATGTTGGCATGGATTATTTACATCATACTTAAGGACTTTTCACGTAAAAGATTCAGGGTGCTCAGTTCGATGGCGCGTGGAGGAAGCCCTCGGTAGTGTACGGGATAAATCTTCAACCTTTGGGAAGATATACGGACAAAATTACTCATGTGTATATGAGTAAATAATCATAAATAAGAAAGCGGTTTTTCAACCAACGTATAAGACTGAACAAACGCATATTGTCACTATAGATGCCCCCAAGAATTAAAAGCGAGTGCGGATGAAATGTCCTGTCTAACGCGGGTATTAAACCCATACCCTCTGTGCCTCGTGGCTAACTACTCCAATGGGCTATATTTCCCTTCATTGTCTACAAAACTGAGTGAAAAATCTTTAAATAGTTTTTTTCCTCCTAAGCCTGAAAGTTGAAATAAGAAATCTCGGTCAAATGTCGCGGTACTTTCCCCGTCCGCCATACGTAGGGATGTCGTCGTTTGGCTATTATATATGCAGAGTTGGTGACATAACTTCAGGTATCTTCTAGTCCTGTGAGAACGTGGTATGTCCCTTTGTTTTGTATTGTGAATTCTATATGGAGACCAGCGGAAAGGAATCGTAATTTGTTCAGGCCTTCAATATTAGTATGCACTATATACTGTCAAAAATTAAAGTGAAGAACTTGGCCAAAAATTCGGTTCTTAGGATGATTAATATTTATTGATACGCATGGACCGATGGCCATCATCAGCCAGGAAGACTTCCTCGCCAGAAAAACCATAAAATATATCTGCAAAAATCTTAAACTGTCATTACTACATGTCGGCAACAAACTGCTTCCTACTTAGACAGCGCTCTAACCAACGACTGCTGAATGTTTTGCATGTTTTAAAACTGTAGTTTATTTAGCTTAAAAACTGGCGATCTTCGTAACCATAACCTGACGTTGGATTTAAAGGCAAAGAAGAATATATTTGATTTTGATAGGTGTGAGCATGCTTACACAACAGAAATGCGCTTAAAATCAGAAATATTATCGCTGAGGCGAAAATTCATCTCCCGATGTATTGGTTAGAAATTTCCTTGGAAAGCACCGTCTTGGTTATATGTCATATAAAGTAACTTTCTTTAGGTATTGCGGCTTCAAATCATATGTCAGTTGTCAAGTTACTTCGTATATGCTATTGAATTCAGGTTTACAGGTGTTTCCGAAAGCACGAAGACCTATGGCGGTTGTGACCTTACAATATTGCGGCCTTACTACCCAGAATGCAATGTGACACACGTGCAAGTCGCCCTTATTACCACGTAGTTAAACGTAAATGTAATCTTGTGTATTGTTTTATTAGGCTACCAGCTGGCCGTTATTGGTGTGCAGCAGAGAGCCTGTTGGGTATGGAAATAATGGAAATTGTTTAAACTTTGGGAACGTATCGGTTTCTTTGATGACAGTTTGAAATTTTTATTGAGAGGGCACAACGTCTTGGCGTTAGGTCCAGCTTTTTATGACTACTTTCTCACAAGTAGGGCCTACGCACAAATACCTAGTGGTCAAGGAATGTGTAGGTCTGAGTGACAGAACTAGACCTTAACATTATTACTTGCGGAAAACTGATGGGGCTCTGAGGCTACACAGCAGGCTTGCTGCATGGATAGGCCACAAAACGCTGTCTGATGCTGACAGAGTAATGTCCCTTGATATGGTTCCTGGCGCAATGTTAAACCATTCGTTACATTCGCATTTCCTGTCCTTTTTTTCGACACATTTGGAGAACTTCACAGAGAATTTGAACTAAGCTGACCTTTTATATCATGTGTAGCGCCATTACACATATATGGCTTCTCAAACATTAAAGGTTCATGATCACACTGTCAATGAAACGTTTGACATTCGGTGTAATAGCCAATGACATTATCACACGATGTCGGGGAAATAGTAATGTATGTTTTGATGACAGTAGTTTTTGGCATCATTGTCTCCTTTCATGCTCTCTTTGTGTATCCAATAGAGTCGTCGTATTTATAAGTGAACTACAGAGTAATGGAAACGATTCAATCATTCAGTAATATAAAGCGGTACTCTAACTGTGGACAATGTTTTTTGATCTGCGGTATATTATAACACGAGTAGTTCCTGCTGTTTGATGTAGTATCCGGCTTTGGATATGACAGCTCTGTGTGTGTAAACTGGCAGTGTTGTGCTGGTGGACTAATTAAGCGTCCCCGACGCCTGGTAGTTTAGCATTGTTTTATTTATTTCTTTATTTGATTTGTGTTTAACGCCTCACTCAAGAATATTTCACTTGTACGACGGCGTCTGACATTATGGAGAGAGGAAACCTGGCAGTACCCAGGGAAATCGCACGACCATGCATTGTTCTAATGATGGTATACTAAATATGAGAACAAAACAATATTCTGAATAATTCTGAGCCAGTGACTTCTAATATATAGCAGACTCGAACAGATAAAGTAAAACCGTAACCGAGGTAAATGGACAAAAGGCTGGATTTCACCGGTTATTTGTGGTCGTTTGCTGTCACGCTGCTTTGGTTATACCTGTCTGCTGTAGTCTTTCATACAGTATACATAGTGATTCACAACTGTGGCTAAAGTCCCATGGCTATTGCACTCATTCTTAAAATCTATTTATTTTCTGGATTTGTGTTTAACACATTTCTGAAGAAGTTTTAACTTATATAACAGAGTTCAGGAGTATGTATAGAAGTGCCTGGACATGTAAACCCCCGACTTTTGCCAAGTACCTGGTATACTTGACTTAAAGCTATGACTCATTAATCAAGCGAGTGGGAGGGAGCCACCTCTTTAGCCACCTGGATCAGCAAGTCTCGTTGTTTTTAACTAAATACAGGAATGAAAACATTAGCACTTTGGTGAAATAAGTGATAAAATGGCCTTAGAAATCGATGATAAATAATTTAATACTTTAATAACGTTAAAAATTGGTTATGAGAATGAAAAGTATGAAGTGAGTTCTCTCCTCGAAGATAACAAGAAGACAATGAACAGATTTAATATTTGGCATCTTTCTAATCTATGGCGGCCAAAATGAACTCGCGCACTCATTAATAATGAACGAATCTCACCCGGCGCACGATAACTTCGCACATTCACCGCTTTTAATATGTGAATTTGTGATATATTCGCGTGCGCGCGCACAGTCGTCCGTGGAGGCGAGATCATTTCATACTCACGAGAAGGAAATATGCCACATGCAAAACATTTTTGTTCTCGATGTTGAGCGCACTTTGTACATACTCCTGCACATGATTTATCCGTGTTTGGCTATACCCGTGCAAAAATCTCGAGTGCTTGTACCATGTTTCTTTAGGATGAAATGGCCAGGTGCCCTGTCGTTCCTATCGACTTATGTGGAAATCACCCCGTCTGTCTACAGCGCATGTGCTATAGTACAAGCATCTGAGTAAGGTTTGTAAAAGAGGTTGAAATTTTTCTACAATATAGAATTGCTGTCATCATTTATTTACTTATTTAAGTATAGAAATTGTTTTACGATTAGCGTTTTTGTAGGCACACGGTGTCATTCTGTAATTTTATTTACAGGCCTAAAATAAATGTGAGAGTTGATTAAAGTTGGTGCATTTGAGCATAGTAACAATAAATATTTAACTGTTGTATCTGTTAACTTCATTTAGGCTAAACCCTTAGTGTATACGATCGTTCTACATACCAATCCGCTTCGATTACTCGAGAGACCGCAACATTCAATAATCACCCCCAGGATCTCTGCATTTAATTTATTTCTTTCATTACTGATCCAATTGTTGTTGTACATTAAACCTTCATGACCATGTCTTTAATACTATTGTCCTGAATTAAACACCAGTTTCAATGAAAGAGATGTAACAATTATATTAACGAACCGAATGTTGTCGAATGGAAATTCGATAGTTAAAAGTTTGATCACAAAAACTGTGTTGAAACATATTTGATAACCAATTCATTTAAAAGTCTTTTCTTCAAGTGTAGAATATTAATAGACTTGGTTATTGGATTTTGTTTACGAGATACTGAAGAATATTTGTAAAACATGACGGCAGTCAGTTTAAGGTTTGGAGGAAACTAATAGAACCCTATTAGAAATCACCATTTTCATGTAGGGCAATGACGTGTGGCTCCCCAAGGGAAGCACTACAGACTGCGCACTCATGGATGTGTCTACTCTCAAGGGTTATGTAAACATGGCTTCTTGTCTCTTTGGTCGAAGTGGAGGACTTGGGATGATGAGATGTAGTATGGTCTTATCGGCGAATGATATATTGTACTGTGGCCTCAAGGGGGTAATGAGAAACACAACGTTAAGTGAATAACCTGAAATCTAAATATTTCTTTCAAGTGATTTGTCTGACGTCAAAAACGTGGGAGTTTGTCTTATTAACTACAAGTACAGCAGCACAAAACTTTACTATTACCATCACTCGCCGCGCAGACATACTGGCAATTTTTCAGGACAATGTTGTATAATCAGATCTGAGTCTCGTGGTACAGTTCATGTCGGATAACTCATCACCGACCATCGACACGCGCAGAACAAATTGACCAACTATATGAATTCTTTAGACCCCTTCGCCTGTGTACTGACAGACCACGTACAATCACGCGATACTTTGGTACAGAAACGACTGCGCCTATCTAAATTTGGACACAGGTCATGCAACATAACTAACCGACTATCATTTATTCATTTTTCCGATTAAACATCGACATCGAATTTTTTCATTGCTGGCGATAACTCCGGTGATTGAAATGAAACGTGGCAAAATTCTAACCCTGAGCTATAAATGGTTAAATGATTTTTACATGAGCTCTTCAGCAGTGACAGAGAAATCGTTTATCATTACCACATCTGCCTTCAAACGATCCTCATCTATTCCGACGCACCCATCTTCTGTCGACTTATCCCCGTCCCTGGGGGTGCATGTCTGAGTCCATGGCTGGGTGGCAGTCCGAGATAAAGTAATGTGCAATGTAAATGAATGAATGTGGCCTAACGTCAAGTCCACAATGCTTCAGCTGAATGGGAAGTAGCAAAATGTAAAGTGAAAGTATGAACAAAGAAATGAACTGATCATCTAGCAAGTTAATATCAAAAACACTTTCTAGAAGGTACAGTTTGTCTGATGTTGTTACTAAAGATTTGCTTGTCCACAGGTCACAGTCCATATTTGTTTTCTTCAATCCACGTTGGGGGCTACATGAACACTGCTGTTAAACTACATCGATGATATTTGAACATATACAAAACTTTTCTCAAAACAATTGTTCGCAATGGGCGCAGTTATGCTCTAGCTTGAATGTATTTTTCCATGAATATTTAAAAATATTAAAGTGTGTTTGTCTGGCAGTCACTTAATTTGCGGAAAACCTTTATACAAGGATTTGAATGAACTTGGATACTCATGTTGATTTGGGTTAAGGACCATTTCTTTGCGTTTTGGTGATGATTCAGATAAGTTCCATTCTCCCCATTGTGATACGTGAGGACGTCCTGAGTACTGTCCCTTTATCGGTAGAAAGGGAATTAATTACCTTTAGCTGGGGAGGAGGGTTGTGCTGTCGGATTGTATTTATCGAGACTGGTGGAGGTTTAACACGGTACTCAGACTTTTTCACCTAGATCACATGGATTGTATATTCACCGTGTTGAGTTTGATCGCCACGTTGGATACATGAACAGTTGCAATCACAGCACAACTGAGATAAAAAGAAAAAGTATAATATTCAGTATCGACAATTTATATATTAACATGGTTCAAGATCTAAATACGAATTTCACCAATTCGCCTTGAGCACACCTTGGGCCTTTCAATATACCGACGGGTCCTGCAAATGGTGTGTACATATCTTGCTTTGTAGCATTTGTTAGAACCTGTGTGTCATGTGGCGATTTCCATCCACGTCACAAGCTATTTAGGTTAAGGTTATTGCATCGAACACCTTCATTCCAAGTTTCTTAAGTTTTACAATGAGTATAATTCTCTAAGTAAATATGGGCAGATCGTCCAGAATCTCTGGAGCTCTGCTTCATGATTGTGTCTATTTGCGCTCAACCCGGGACTAGGGGATATATATTCCTTGAATTAGATCGCCACGTTGGATATATGAACAGCTGCAATCAAAGCGGAAGTGAGATACATATTTAGTTAGCGACAACTTATGTTCTACCATGATACACGATTTGAATACTGATTTCACTCAGTCGCCTAGAACATACCATGCGTCTTTCAAACATCATTGAAAACAGCTGACTGTTTCTCTTTGCATGATTCCACCCTATTTTCGTATTTTATATACTTTCTTAGTTCTTTGATGGTTTGTGTTGTACATCTTTTTGGGAATTGGCCTTGCGATTATTGACCTGGAACGTCCATATTGGTTGACGGCTGATATACGAATGTCTGTTTCGACGCATAGAATTTCAGCGTTATTTGAAAAATGTTTTCTGCTACTGTTTGCATCATTCCGTCCTAATTTCGTATGGTATCTTATATGCTTTCTTAGTTCTTTAGTGTGTTAAACGTTTCAAAAGCATACATCCGAATGGCTAGAGTTCTAGTCAGCACAATAACCCAGGAGCCTCTCACCAATGCATTCGCTCTGATTTCAAGTCCATCGCATACTAGCTTCCTCTTCAGCCATATATTGGAAGGTCCATGAGCAACCTGACCAATTTTTTCCCCACCATAATGGCTGGCGGCCGTCGTATAAGTGAAATATTTGTTTAGTACGGTGTAAAATACCAATCAGGTGAATAAATAATTGATTTATATATACGATGGTAAGTTTTATACGGTGGTGGAAGCTGGAGTGCTCTGGCGTACTCCGCTTACAAATTACAACAGTAGACAAAATGTTAAGCCAAACAAAACGATGATGATGATGGAACAAGCTCGAAAACAGGGTACGCGTACTGCTATAAGACACTGTCTATGTAAATGTATGTTTTGATCGACATTATACGCCACTTTACTTATACATGAAATCTTAATCAATTGAACAAAAAGCACAACGATGAAAAAATGAAAGAAAAAAAATTAAAGCGTTAATCAATAAAAAGTTTTCTGGAAAACTCGAAAACGATACCACGAGCATTGCTTGCAGATTTATATTTATCATGGTTACCTCACGCAAGAATCGATTAAACGAAGAAATATGATAAGTTCTTTCGCTAAATTGGGATTTTTCTTGTCTGGTCGAAATAACTAAGTGACATGTGTCAGGCAATTACAAAAAAGGATTCTGTGCATCTTTGCGTTTGATGAAGGCGAATAACGTCCGTTGATAGCTCGTCTTAAAGTTCGCTGTATTGCATTCATCTTAAGAGCTAAATGAAGACGATTTAGGCTTTGGTTAAACATTTTTTGTGTCTTTGTGTCATGACTGATTATCGAGGTGACCGGGCGGATGGATATAGAAATGAATAACACAACTATCATTAACGTCAGACATTCTATCGTTTTTTACAGTTGAAGTAATGTTCCTCCAAAAGCCGTGCCTATGAGGTCGGTACTACTGTCTACTGGATTATTTCTACGCTTCATAACGCAAAACAAAACTCGTTTTCGTGTCACACTAACAGTAAAAATGGGCTTATAACTCTTTGCATTTAACATTGTACCAAAAATATGTGTAAAACTTGTCGCAGACATGCTGGATGTCTTCTCATGTTCATATTGTATAGGTCTGTAAATTTTATTGTTGAGTTTTATTAATTATTGTGTACATTACCAGTCTCATTTAATCTTCGAGTGATTTTACTGTTCTCACGATGATGTTACTATACTAACGAAAGACATATACGATGAATTGACTGTTTCTCTGTGGGGCTCTTAGGATGCATGATTAACTGGATCATGTTAGTCAAATAGTTTCAAATGCCGTTTCAAGTATCAATAGAGTGAATAAATAAATAAATAAATAAAATGACGCTAGTAAAGTGGAGACGGCTGCATAAAGCATCGCGCATAGAGAATTGCACTTAAGGCTTTGAGTAAGTCATTGCCAACTACGTTCTCGATATAACGACGATAGCTTTGTTTAATGGACACTAGGGAGTCTGATTTAGATTGTAACAACATAGACAATTAGAGGTTTGGTACAATTGATTCGTGAAAGCAGTAAAATCGATATGGCTTGAGATTTTGGGTGATGTATAAGCAAGGATTAGTGGTTCGTCCGTCCCTCGAGAGTAAGACGACTTGGATGTAAAACATGGAATGTCTGATGACATACTGGTTGGGAATCTCAGGTTAATCTATTGGGCGATCTCTTCTCACAGAGTCAACATCTAAATCGTGTCTCGGGCCTAAACCTAGGTGGGTATCCATCTGACTTCAAGGTTATAGTTAGTATAAATAAAATGAATTGTGGGTAAACCTGATAAGAACTCATGAAAATGCAATATCCATTACCCCAAAGGAAAGATCAAGTAGCAGAACAGTGCTTTTACAACCAACACGAAACCTTTTATGAAGATGTATTAGTGTATTTTCAGTCATAACAGTATTACCTCAAAGAAACATTTACAAAGTCCTTACGCGGTCGTGATACAAAAGAAGGTTGGCAAAGAGGTTAAGGAATAAAACTCTGACTGAGGCAAACTGACAAGAGCCATTTCATCGGTTATATAGTGACCATTTGCCAATATCACACTGTCGTCACTGCTCTCGTTTTACTACCTATGCTCTAATCTTTTATACCGTACTCCTATGAAATAGGTCTTCTGCTGGTGGACTAACATCTTCGAGATGTCTTTGTATATTGTATCTGACGCATCATTTTGTGTAGTTCTAAACCAGTGACGTCTAGACAATTGCAACTAACATCACTGCATGTTTTTCTACCTAATTCTGCTGACGTCATGGCCTTAGTGCGTTGCTACTTTTTAAGCTTGCACACGAACAATCAGATTAAAAGAGGCAATACAAGTGACCATTTGCCAAACACCACGCTCCTGACACTGCTCTGGTTTTACTCTGTTGGCTGTAGTCTTTTTACCTGTATATTACATCGTATTTCTGTCACGGATAAATAGAATTACACGAGACACATGCGCTGATGAGGAATTGACACACACACACACACATATAATATATATATATATATATATATATATATATATATATATATATATATATATATATAACCATAAATTCATTATGTAACCACAGAGGTGAGCATGTAACCAATAGGTCACTATATGACCTTATCTTATAACTCAATATGTGATCAAGTAGGTCACTATGTCACCATATAAGCCACTGTGTAAACATAAAAGTCAATATGTAACCATATAGGTCATTGCGTAATCATATATGTCAGTGTGTAAGGGTGCATGTCACTATGTAACCATACAGATCACTGTGTAACCATGTAGGTCACTAAGTAACAAAATAGGTGACCGTGTAACCATAAAGGTCACTATGTAACCATATATGTCAGTATGTAACCATATAGGTAACCATGAAGACATAGGTCACTTAAGTAAGCCTGAACATCTTCATCATTAACCCTACATGTCACTGTAAGCAGGTCATTCTCCTTAAGCTGTCCCTACAAACATCTGCCGTTGGTCATATGCATGTATGTTAATTTCTGATGCAAGCATATAAGCCATTTATAAGAGAACTGTTTACAGTAAACCTCTGCATGAAAACATATAACCAGCTTTCTTAGTCACTACTGAATGTGTACGGTATGTATAACAAAGCCCCAGCATAATGCTGTTAACCTCATGCGTCATGGACAACTCTACCCCGAAATAGCATGCTTCAATATATATTTTCAACCTAATTACAACTGCACGTCCCTACCGTTTAATATCTGGCCTGTTTGTATGTCGAGACTAGTACCAGGATACACCCGAAACGTTCGAGAATAAAGAACAAAAATACGCAGCCGTCTCCACTTTACTAGCGTCATTTTATTTATTTATTTATTTATTTATTCACTCTATTGATACTTGAAACGGCATTTGAAACTATTTGACTAACATGATCCAGTTAATCATGCATCCTAAGAGCCCCACAGAGAAACAGTCAATTCATCGTATATGTTCTATATTCTCGTATTCCCCTAGAAACCAACCGATCAACCAAAGACTTCATTTCATCCATTATTTAAGAAACCAAGAAATACGTTTATGGAACCGTAACTCGGAACTGATAATATGTAAAATCGTTCAGATTCACTCAGATTCACTCAGCACGCGGCTATGACTAGTACCCGTCTGATATCGTCTGGTGCGAGAAAGTACTAGTAAAATCCTGAACAATCTAATGCCAATTTTTCTTATTGAAGACTTCAAGTATATCACAAGACTGTTCAGTAAAACGCCGTAATGTACTTTAGACTGGCCAAGTGCGTTTTAAAGTTGTCACTTACATAATGTATCTTTTCTAGTATACAACTCAGCTTGATATGGCGTAGGGTTTTGCAATTCAGTTCTGTAATTACCCACGCATTATACATTTCTGCCATCCAACTTAATTAAGAACGGTGTGTTATGGTGCCCTTCTGCTCAGGACTAAGCAGTACATTTGGCTGTTGTGATACCGCCCGGTTCCTCCCTGCACCGTCTTAGGCATCTTGAACAAAGAGACCGTATGCCTGTGTTGATTGTAACACACTAAGATCACGATCGTAGTCTTAACTAACAATCGGAGGAATTGTAAGCTACGATAGTCGTAACTTGCAATTAGAAATAACAATCGGGTCGAGTCTGTTGTAAATATTTACAATCGCCCTAAAATTAACTCTAAGTACAAATACTTGTCGTAGGTTAGGTTTAAGGTTATGTTCCCATTTATCATGAATATGTTGGGTTATTTTTACGTGAGGTTTAACACGTCATAAAACAACGATTTATTTATTTTTTGTTTCATTAAAAGTTGAAAAGATATCAGAAATGTCGGCGAGTAGTAACCAACACTGTTATCTTCTTCTATAGCTTTGATCAATCGTTTAGGGATGTTTGTAATTAGATTCTTATAGTCAAGGTATGTAGCTTTAATCATAAATATTTTCTTAAATTGTGGAAATGTTAGAAATTTGCCCTCCTTGTCTAGTAAATCTCTTATGTATCGTACTTTATTATTAAACCAGTTTTAGATAAAGAAATGTGGACGTTTTACGTTCGCAATTATACCACATGTGTTCACCACTACATTTACTATTGTTCTTTCCTGCAATGTTTGATGGCAAATGCCCCAAGCTTTCAGAGCGTCTTTCCACAAAGGTTTTTTTATTGATTGAACATACATCTGATTTAACCACTCCCATGTTGTTAAATATTTGATAGTTTTTATTATTAATACATATTCCCTGACTGCTCTGTTCATTGAAAATTAATTTTCAAATCCATTTTATCTTTAGTGATAGTAAATATGGAATCAAGTTAATCGTTCGTAAATATAGCAACATTAACGCTAAGTACAAATACTTGTCTTAGGTGTTCGTTTGTAATTGTGGACTCGGTTTGCAAAACTTTTTCACATCTTGTTATTTTCAGCTGAATAATTCTGTTGTAGAACTTTTTTGAAAATGAAGGCGAGAAAAGAGAATGATTGGAACTTTTTCCATCGAACTCGCGACCTATAAGGTAATGTCTCACATCCGCTAAGAGTCCATCTCGAAAGGTTGTTTTGATCTCTTTTTTGTACTTATTCACTTTATTATTCAACTTGACCAACAACTGTTATCTTTCAGTGGGTGGAAGGGACATAACTAAGAACGCATTTACTCTAACATTGGAGTCATATCGCTCAGCAATGATATTTCAATCCAACCAGACAGAACCAGACAGAACCAGACAGCGCAGCGACTGTCACAGCAAGGGCGAAGGTATTTGTGACGGTAATTAAGGATCGGTCAATACACAATCACATGTAAACTAGAAAGGTTGCTGGGAAAACTTCTTAACGGCTTACTCTTTTTGCTCAGAAGACAATTTTGGCCAAGCAACTTGGTGGATAGATGCCTTGAAAGAGTTGCTTATAGCTCAGCCCACTACAGCTCTTCAGCCTGTTGTAGTTTAGCGCTGTCCTGGGTCTTCCTGACGAACTCTGGTAACTAAGACGACGTCCAGTTAGTTGACATCTTTAGGGCAGGCCGAATACATTCGAAATAGAACTGGGATTTGTGGAGGATTAATATCTGTTCTCTGAGGTCATTCATTATTCATTATCGAATTCATTATTATTGTCTGTGAAAAAGACCCCTCTCCTCAGAACATGTCTACCCATAGTAAATTTTATCCGTTTATCTCCTGAGCCGATATACTCTCGCAGGTGTTGTCGAACATTTAGCCGTGTGCACAGCACTTGTGTAGTCTTGAAGAGGGTCTAGATGGGTCCTTTCTTTTTCTTCGCCTGATCCGAAGGCAACATTCCTACCACCCACCTCAGAATGTTGGAGCTTACTTTGAAGCTAATAGGTATGGAGAGTTCCGTTCCAGTGTAAGGAGATTGGGTGTCTAATGCGCGGTGGTTCGTTGGTTGTAGACAAATAATGTCTCACAGCATGGGGTTACATGCAAGGTCCTATCGACGCCCAGTACACTTGGATGATCAACGAAAGGAGAGCATGTCTGGCGGACTTTATTGTAGCTGCTTGTCGATGTAGATAACCACGGATGGGGGTTTTCCTTTGTTTGGATGAACTCCTGCAGAAAGTTACCATCATGGAAGGCAATGATTTGCATCTGGATGTCGTCAGTGGCGTTTACTCTGCGTTATTTCTTTTCCACGGCATACTTTCAGTTTCGAACATGTGAAATATAAAACAAACTCATACTCATTCTCATACAGATTATGCACAAAGAATTTTTCAAATCGAAAATATGCAAATGAATAAGTATCATTGTGGGCTTATCATGACAATGTTACATACCGGGTACCTGCTTTGTATCTCGTGGGGCATGGTCGAAATTGTCCTTTGTCACAGTTCTGCTTTCGAGCAAGAATGAAGACATTATAAATACTCTGAATCAACGACTACGTGGATTTGCAAGTACACACATACTACCCATGGGAACTTGCAGCATGGTCTGCAACGTATCTTTTCATGCCAACACCCCGTATGTCCGGAACAAGCACTGGGAAAAACATGAATTCATGTTACTAAACACAGCCTTGTAGTCTCATCAAGTCTCACCAAACTTGGAAACCTGTAATCTCAATCTCACAATCTTGAAACCTGAAAATGAGAGTAGTCTGTACTGGGTTATTTACAAAGGATTACCTATAAGAGTTTTATTCACGCTTTGTCTAGAAACCAGTCTTCCATCAAATTCATCTCATACAGCAGAGGTAATAACGTGGGTAAGACAGGGAAGATGTTACAAAGATATATCGCCCCATTTTTTCGGCCGATCTGTGATCAGCAGATCAAACCACAGCAATAGTAATCAATATGACGTCCGTATCTTGCTCATAGGAAAGTCCGTCAGAATATAAATCTTGATTTACTTCGTAAATATAAGTGAAAAATTATTGAGTATATTGTGAAAAGCGTTGGTACATGCATTCAGTTAATGAACATGGTAAGAAGCCGGAAGCACGAGAATACGTTGTTAGAATATGGGCAGTATTTATACTAACTAGATACTTTACTCAAGAATTTTTTGCTGCGGCTAGCTGCTCTGTGGGAGGCAGTTGTTTTTATTCTTGTTACTGGGAATGGTGTACTTCTTGTTCTTAATAAAGGGGTGCATTTCTTAAATTAACGTGTGAGGCAGTTCTGACCACTCATCGGTCTGTTCGATTACACAAAAAGACTGAACGAAACAACAACTCTTTGCCAGTTACTTTTTAAACATAAGCGTAAAGTGGGAGTGTGGACAGATCGATCTACCTCATTGCCGAATGGCCTATCAGACGATTTGTTAATGTTATTCAGGTATTCACTCACTGTTCCCATTCAACCATTTCTTAACGTATTGAAACTTTCCTCCCAGTGACTTTAATTTATTGAACATATTTAACAGCAAACAATTATCGAACTAATCTTTTGACGAATTTGCCACTGTACCATAAATTGTAATCTACTGATGTCAAGACAAAAGCAATTCGGTTCTTAAAGCAAAAGCTTAAATTAATAACGCTCATAACAATTATAAGTACCTCTTGTCAATGCCGCAGATCCTGTCGTGACCAGTTATCTGTAAGGGGACTTTTTTCTGGTCACTGAAAAACTTCATTAGCTAATGCCTGCCGCCTGAAGCCGTTACCAGGCGGACGAGTTCGCACTTCCGGCTAGCGTTGACAGTTGGATAATCCATGTAAAGAAAAAATATTGACTTTAAGCAGAATTAGACATTATTGCCTGATCAAAGATTTAATTAGTGCCACAAATAACAGAGCAGAATATTGATCTAGGCCAGAGGATGTTTCTCTATGCAGAGTGAACGCAAAGAAAATGGGGCTTGCATATTAAAGAGAGGCGTGTTGGATTAAAGCAGTTAAGAGTACCATATTGCAACGTTTATTCCGTGCACTTATTGCAATTGCGTGTATTTGTCTCATTTTACACACAAGCAAGGTAAAATGAGAAAAGAAACCGGTTTAATGAAATCTAGCAAAGGTACAATGTATTTCCTAAAGGGTATTGTATGAAATGATGTAAATTATGCTTGGTTGCCTGTCGCTTAATTCATACTAAGTGTACCCATAGGGAGTATGGAAGGAGCAAATCGTAACCGGAATTAAGGTCTTTCTCTTCTAGTCGCTTGTAAATGAAAGGCGTTGGTTCAATCCCAAGCCCGGTCAGACTACTTTTAGGATTACTACATCGCCTTTTTTCTCGGGGGTTTTTGGTGGCCAGAAACAATCAACACCGCTTTTCGTTTAAGGATATATATTATATTATCACTCGTCTTCCACCATACCATATGACATGCACAGGTAGCTCATCCTGCTTGGGAAAATCTGTGCGTTTCATATATGAGGAAGTTCACCAGTTGTTTGCCAATGGTGGATGGTTTCCTTCACTCACTTTCATCCAACCGTGAACCTGATTACCTCTGAATAAAGAAAAATATTGCTGAACATCAATAGCTGAAAGAATGAATAAATGAATGAATCAATGAATCAAAGAATCAATGAATTAATAAATCAGTCGGTCAGTCAATCTACTAATTTATCAGTTAATTAATCAATCAATCGATGGGAATATATATAGCTCCATCAGGATACATCATTCCAAGGACTGTACTGTAGTGCTATATATTTCATCACCAGCAAAGATTCGAGAAGATTGCGTAAGGACATTTTGTAGGCAGTTTTTCAGTTAATACTATATTGCCTCTAACTCAACACCGACCAAGGCTAAAGGTGTGCGTTTGTGCACGCCAGGAGTGCTTCACCGTACTCACTCGGTTGTGATCTTCTTCTTCAAACGTTATCTGACTCTTACGAGACCGAAAGCATCGACAGTTTGACGCCTTGCGTCAGTTCCGTCTTTGGAAAATAACATGGTGAAAGTCATAAGTTAATCGCGTAGTCGATACATCGATATGATCGACCGTTTCCTCGGGGGCGTCGGTCGGCACGATATCCGCGCCGACTTTCACTCAGACCATCCAATAGGCATGCTTGTCAGTGAGTGATAAATTTTGTCTCCAGCACCGGGAATCGTCTATTATTTTCTTAGAGCTTTAAAATCTCACATGTGCTCATTGCTGAATGTATCCTTCATTGGGCGTAATGCCGAGAACGATAACAAAGCAATGCATGAATTTTAATCACGACAGAACCATGATCACTCTAACACGCCTGTCAGAAAATATTTAAGGCGTTGTTTAGTTATGCCACCGCCGGCGAGTTCCATTTAATTGTATTCACTTTAATAAGCACGGAAGGCCTAATTCAGTTCGCCTGGTTGGTCGAGGGAGCGGGAAGGTAAGCCCTTGAGCGACCCACCACCGATCAAAGACGCTAGATTCCTGGACAAATGAATCCATCATTCGGTAGATAAAGCTGTGGGGACTCAACCAGGCACAGGACGCCTGATCTCACGCTGATGATAGCCACGCCACCACTACAGCACCCTTCATTATCGCCTCGATCCAATCGAACATTTCTTCACTCAACGTCACCTAAACACATTTCATTTATTTCCAACCACTTCGCGCTCACCATTTCGTCGGAATATTACTTCGCTGTCCGATCATGCGCACATGCGTTCTGTACTGCTTGGCTGGGAGACCCTTCATTAACATTATAAATCACGTGGGCATAAAACTGGACGAGTAAGCCCATATTAATAACATCTACAGAATATTTAGTCTAAGGGACAAGAAACTTTGATCCTCCCACGTGTGCACATATTATCAAGATCATGGACAATATATCAAGTGTATGTTTGAAACTATTTGCCCGGGGTTGGCTACGGGAATTTATTGGCTTCGTCATAATGAATATGAACAGGACTATGTATGTAGTCTGCATGAGAAATGTGCTGGTATTGCCGTGCATTCATGCAATGCGTAAAGTGTATATAGCCAATTCCATGCGCGCAATATGTGTGGGCTAAACCGGAGTGTCCGAAGAAAACACCATTGCCGTGAAAAGCAAGTGACATAAACGTCTATATGGTCTCTGTATACCGCTCATTTCCAATAAGGCTCAGACACCACCAGAGACAGGACAATATTGAGGCGTACATTGACGTAACGTGTAATTTGTGTTTTAATTTCTTGCCACATGGCCTTTCCAGAAACTGGTAACAGGAGAAGGTCTTGTGCTTACAAATTCGTTCGAGGGAATACAACATGGTGGACTTTGAGGACCATACACATTGTTTTAGTGACAAAAAACCCCCGAAGAGAACGGCGTTGGCGTTATACAAACTTCACTTTGCAATAATCCCTCTATTATTTATGCAAAAGATGTACCTGAGCAACTTTGATATTTAGACCAAACATAAAATTAGTATATACCAAAAGTACAACAGCATGTGGCATATCACACAGTGACAAATACCATTCTTCATATTTCTCCTCTAGTTTCAAATAATAAACTTATGTCAGAAGCATGCACGACACAAGTGTTTCGCGATTAAATAAAGCTATATACTAGAAACGGTGGGCATAAACCCTCTTCACTATATAAAAACCGCTTTTTGCACTGAAAAGCAAAATCTGATTCAAAGCCAGAGATGTTCAGGATGACTGTGTCCTGAATACAATTCTGACATAAATGCCACCTCGGGACAGGCTACGTGGAAATGCTTCTTCTCCCAAGAATTGTGCGCTCTACATGTCTGACTAATGAATTTATTTGGCTTTTTTCATAGTTCAACATCGAAATTTTATATGGGGTAGTATAACATGATTTTTAAATTCTCACCAATGTCATTTCTTTATATTTAAAGAAATGCCTTCTTTACTATCAAACTTGCATGGGGGGAGAGTGATTTCATTTTACATGAACACTTAATGGGACTGAATCGCTGCATTTCTCTGATGTATTACTAGTTTCTGTAGAAGAGATTTGGCCTAATGGGCTTTCTCCGGCACAGGACACAGCCTTGGGAGCAGCACTGGAGGCCCGTGGAACCATGTCAACACAACATTGCCATCCTCTCATTACAACTGGATTCAGGCTGCATTTATTCTGTATTGATAAGATGGAGGAGTAGTGGGAGTGAGTCAACCTATATCTAAGCTGTACGTCACCAGGGACATTCTCATGCACTGTTCTACTCAAAGCAACCCGTATCCATTCAGCCCTTAAAGGAAAACGACTAGTCAGCAGCCAGCAGTCAAACTCTAGCGGTCTGCCCGTGAAATTTTGTAGCTGGTACAGGTTTAGCTCATGCTAATATTACGTCGGTTAAGATTTGGCTGTCCTAGAATATATGGCCTTAGATATGGAAACATAAACTGAAAACTAATAACTGCTAAGACTGGAAGGTCTGAGCTCAATCGGAGATAAGGTCTTGACGAATATGTTTTTAAAATCAAGTTTCAAAGTTATGTCTCATGTAAAATTGTTGTGGTAACCTTTTAATTAAATACATCGTCCCTCAGTTAAACGTGAATATTGTGGTCAGAATAGAAGGAAACTGTAACTGACAGTACATAATATTGATTTGTTGCTACAACATAGGAACATTAAGTGTTGTATGTGTAGATATGTTAAGTGATAAAAGAGTATGGTAAGTTATTCCAGAACTCAATGATGACTTCAGGATTCTGCCTAAGATAAAAGTGCATGAAAATAACATGAAAAATACAGCATAGTCAGTTAATCAAGGGGAGCGAGGACAGTTCGATAACTGACAAACGGTAACACGTAAATTCGACCTATTGTCAATTTACCTTAATTAACTGTTCATGTAAATGTTACACATTGATGTAGAATTGAAAACACTAGGGACAACAATGAGTTTTTCACGATGTTACACTATCGCAAAGAAGACTGAAATTTTACTATGGTCAATGAAAATAACTAAAAAGTTGTCATTTTCTCGCATCAGTTTTGATTATGGTTACATTTACTTTCATATTCTAGTCATTCTGTTATATGCTTTTAAACAAAACCGTTCTCCTTTGACAGCATTTTCTATAAAATCTAATTATACCTAATAAAGCAGACGTTAGGGTGTGATCGAGCTATCCTGAATAAAACCCAACTGCAAGGTTAATTACAACGTAATTACAAGACCAAAGAGATATGTTACATGTTTTAGACGAATTAGAAAATCGAACAACTACTGAAACATGACAGATGGTAATTCTGCAAGTTATATAAATATACTTAGTAACATCATTGCGCTTCAACTATGTTTTCGATAATTTTCTTAACTGACGTATTCTTGTTAGTTACATAGTCTGGTAGTCTTCGCCCAACGGCTGAGTAAGATCAGTACCCCAAAAATTTAACAGCTTTCCTCATGGCAAGGCAGGACCAAGTAAAGGCTAACTCCCCCCCCCCCCCCCCCCCATCCTCCAATCATCGAAGAGTGCTCACCAATTCACCAATTGGCCCTGTGATTATTGAACCGGGAGGGTTCTTTTTGGTTGACGGCAGGCATATGCTTGATCCCATCGTGACACAAAGGGACCATAACAGCGAAGCAGTCTTGAAATTTTTTGTCCAAAGCCGAGATTGAAATTGCACCCCAGGCACTAGGTCTTAATCCCTAAAGAAATGAAATTGTTAGGTGGCTGCATAGTGATTTAAATTCATGAAGTCTGATTTCAGCTGAATTTATTGCACCACAAAGCAAGATAAAACAATTGCTTTTAATGCCAGGTAAAACCACGACATGACTAAGCAGTACACACACACACAAAAAAACAACACAGTTTAACTATGTATACCATCGAGTAGCAAGGTTTACGTGCTTAATATGAGACTAATTATTCGCTGCACTGAGTGAAATTCAAAGAAGCGATCCGTTCCCGTCTGGTTTGGTATAGTTCAGCTGATAGAGCTGGCATGCTAGACATGAGTTCAAGTCTCATTTAAGCCAGTATTTTAACGGATTTAGAGATTCTTGTTTCAGTGTTGGAAATCCAATATATGTCAGTGTCAGTGTGGATTGTGTCCACGTCATGTCGCTAAAAACTCATGTTTGCGAAGTTTTAGTCTTGCATAGATTATGTGTGATCATTAAAATACTTCGAGTGCCTTTTTAACGATATCAAGACGGTTTGGTTTTATGGTTATTTGTGCACTTTGTGCCAATAACATTTATCAGGAGTCTCGATTATAAAGGTAATTGTCTACACAGGAACACTGAATAAAAACGTGTATTTTTGTACCTTTGTTGGAATTTAGCATGGCGTAAAAGTACGAGTGGTGTGACATTTTTCCCTTCAGGACAACACACAGCTTTACTAACAAAACGTTTCCATAAGCACACCATACAATATCGGCTCAGCAATAAAACGCCAATTACACAACATCAAACAGTATTTAGTTCTGTGAACTCCAGAGTTAGTTCAGTTTCAATCAATGGTCAGGTAATGTCGGAAGATTTCAAGAGCTCGATTTTTAATGCTATAAAAATCAATGTTGGCTTGTCTACTGTACGGGATCGACACGTCTCTCTGTCATGCTGATTTCGTCACATCTGGCATTTCATAACGTCAATAGCTTGTTTAATCAACAATGAGATGGGCTGTAAATGTACACGCAAGTGGCAATATGACAAACGTGACCGACCATTTGTGAGGGTTTTCTACTTCAAAAGCATTGCATTGTTCTCACTGCGGTGTTCCTGGGTGCCTTGAATGACCAGAACTGGACAAGAGTATGGTGCTTATGTTATACCTTCCTAGACACGCTTCTAATGACTTTCATATAATACCACATACAGTTATCTCAAGCAGTCCAACAAGAAAGGTCTTAGAATGAGCAGCAGCGGTTGTTTCAGTGTTATTCTTAACCTAGGCTTCACACCTGGCAGTAATGCTTGGTTTTGAACACGGTAATGCGCAAAATAATCGAAATATTCTTGCGTACTAAGCAAAACACCTATCAAATAAATAAATGAACACTGTGATAAGACAGGCTCCATTGAGGATTTCAACCTCAATATCACTATAGCTGTTATGCCTTTCACATTCAAAATAAGTATACAAGAATGTGTTATATTTACTTTTGTTTATCGTTTACTACCTTGTTATAACTGCAATTTATTAGGCGTCACTAGTCTAGATTTCCTCAAAATGCTGTGTTGTTATCACCTTTGACAAACAATAACATTGAAACCTTTGTTAAAGAGGAATCATAGCGGGTTGCGGGTGAATTGATACTATTCATCTTTCGTTGAAAGTGCGTCCATTTAGCAACATTCTTCTACATTCCCCTTCACATGTCTATTACAAGCATTTAACCATCATATTATTTATGAATCAAAGCAATTTTCTTTATTTATTTCTTTATTTATTTATTTGTTTATTTATTTGTTTATTTATTTATTTATTTATTTATTTTAAAGTGTGGTATGCCTTATATTTCACTTATACGACGGCGGATAGCATGATGGGCAATTGCACTGAAGTGTAAAGCAAAATATGTCAACAAAGTTAAATTACGTTTACTGTAGAAGAAAAGAGATCAGTCTTCTACACTGACAGGTATACATGTTTAGGTCATATACACAGATCTAAGGGTGCTGAACTGAACGGGTAACAATTAATATACATAGCCCTTACATCAAAGGTTTCAGTTTCAGATGTCGATATTAGAGGCACTAACTTGACATTGACAACATTTTGGAAAGAAACCCGTCTGCTCCAAACCCCTCAGTACAGAATTACTTCTACAGGTGATCGGATACCCTTGATCTTACTACTGTGAACAGCAGAAGCCCTGAGATGTCGTCTCGCGATGGAAAGGAGAACGTTTCGTTTTGAGTTTAGGTATATATAGAAATGATGAGTTCATTAAGGATACCTTTACCAGAAGTTTTTGTAGTGCCACCAGACATTCTAAGCTGTATTACGAAGTCAAGTAACCGATGTGCAATGTCTGTAGAGCATTGTGAAAGATGACAGAATCACCAGGTGGTTCGGCTTTAATAACTATGTTAACCAAAAGAACTCTTGTAACCAGATAGGAAATCATTCCACTTTGGGGTAGCAGTGATGTGTAATTTTTAAGCAGAAAATCAAGTAAAACTTACTTGAATACAAAATACATTTACTAAGGAAAATGTGCGTGAAATACTGGAGTGATGCTTTAAACGTTTTTGTCTTGTCAAAAGACAAAAGCAGGGTCAAAAGCAAGGTCAAAAGCAGATAAGGCTATTTTAAGGCATTTTCCTGAGGCAATTTGCTTCACAATAAAAATAAGCTTACGTGAACCAAAATCATTCCCATACATTTGGTGTCAAAGTGTTTTGTTTCTTCATGCAATCATATTTTAAAAATCGAAACAAGAAACAAAAAAAAATAATTTGTAAGTTCAGAAGAACTGTACATTCACCATACTATTTCAGAAATTGTAACGAATTGTTCGCATTGGTCCACTGGTAGCATGCGTGCCTTTAAACGGTTGTGTTGAATAGGATAATGAGTTCGACTGCAATACTTCCATACTTTCATTTTAGTGCTCAACAAAGCGATGTAATGGAGATGGACGTGTGTGTGTGTGTGGGGGGGGGGGAGTGTTGATTTGAACCACATAAGAGATTTTTTTAAAAATATCTTCATATATTGCTAAGCTATACGTTAAATAAGTTTAAATATATTTATTGTAATCTGTACAGATTACAACAATATTCTTCGAATGAAAGCCCAGCGCAATTGACTTCAGCTAACAGCATGTCGTACAATTACATTGAAAAAGGGAGCACCTGTTTATCTGTTTTTGCCTCGCCATAAATGTCTATTAAAAACACGGTCATATATTGACTTTATAATTATTTCGAATTACCAGCATTAGACAGAAAAGGATTTTACCCTATGCATTTAACGGTGTAGCCACGAATATCTTAGCTTCCATCTGCTATTCCATGCGCTACAACTGTTACATAACAACTCCAAGCGCGTACAGGGGAAGCCCTTGCGTCATTGCGCAGGAGATCTGTCAGTGTGAGCAGGTTGACCATCGACCTGTGCGACGATGTACTATCTAGTTCCATATATTAAAATCCTGGGTGTCTCATACTTTCCTTTCATTTATCCATAGATTATCTTATCTGGGGAAATCCATATATTTCTTCCTTATTTCCATATCAATCTCTTCAAATAAAAGCGCCACAGTAAACCATCAATGAAATAAATAAAGCAAGTGATGCGCAGCGCGTGTAAATCGCCTCAGTCTAAGTCGTGCAATTTTGCTTCTTTTTACCCATTGAAGGATTTCTTATACTCTTATTTGTGAATATGTAATTTATCATCCATGTCTATTCACCTGCACCTATACATCTCTAGTTGAAGGAAGCCTGTCAGCACGGCGAAATTAACCAGGAACTTCTCACCAAAGTGGTGGCTAAGAGTTCAAGTCATGCTGGCTTCCTCTTCTATCGTAAATGTAGGAGGGCCCATCAGCAGACTGCGGATGATCGTGGGTTTCCTTTCCATCATTATGTTGACGGCGGTCGTAAAAGTGAAATGTTCTTGATCACGGCGTGAAACACCAATCAAATAAATAACACAACAGTTCAGCACTAAACCCTCTAGCACCATGTATGCAGATGAAGCTTTACATTTTGATTTTGCTTACAGTGAGAAATCATGAAAAATCGTGTTAAGTGTTAAGCCTTAGTCGATCCTTTCGGGCAGACACATTATTGTGTTAAGGGGCGAGTAGTTTGAAGCGCACATGGAATTTGAATTTGTCTAGACAGTTTACAGATTATTTACAAGATCTAATTTTGTTTTTGTTTTCATTTTGTTTATTCCTTTACCTTTATCAGTTTATTAATTTGCGTTCTATAATTGATTCTATTCCTCTTGTGTTTTCGTTCTTTTCAAGAAGGTAAATAGGCGGCATTTCCGGGGCAAAATGTCGTCTCAACACCTCGTAACAGTATTACCTGATTAACTTGCAATATTAATACAAATAGGAAGCCGTTAAAGAATTAACAACGTCTTCATTTATTTTCTGACATCTTCATTAGAATGGAGGTCCGTTATAGCTAAAATTAAGCACATTTCAAGGAGAGCGTTTCGCTGATAGCAGGGACAGTGAGGATAAAAATATGAATATTTTTACAGTTACCCGGAGGTGTTATTCCCTTTAGTCTTTTGTGATTTGTGTTTATAGAAAAATTAACCTTACCTTATATACGAAAAAAGTAATTCACCTAGCGCTTATCAATGTTTATGTTTGGTATTTTGTAGTTATTATTGCAATTTGTGTATTGCATTAAATTGCCACACATAATTGTGTATAATATCAGGTCTAGGCCATATTTAATTTGTTTTTTAATGATTATAAAATGATTGTAAAGTCACCTTACCCTTTCCTATAATTTTAGCGCAGCTTTTATTTGTCGGTACGGGTTCGGGACAATGAGCTTGTCTTAGCCAAAGATGATGCATTATGTGAGAACGAGTTGTTTCGAAAATCAGGATGTATTTCTGAAACCACAGGATAATACTTTGCTTCCATGGTTATACAGTCGTTTGCATGTTTCTGTTCAAACGTCCGTGCAACACCCAGTGGGAACCTATCTACACACAATGTGAGACAGCGAAGCCTTCAGACTGGCCAGGATAGATCGTGTCGATCCCGGAGATCAAGGCCACGCATCACTATTACATTACGTGTTTAATTATTTGTGCTTTACTAAAGGTAGCCACGAGCTTTGTCTAACTATTGCTAAAAATATGCTGTATGGCTCAAAAACGAATAACGCAGCTGAAAAATTATCATAAGAAAGGTTGTGTTGTGGGTAAAAAAAAATTATTTATTTATAACAGATATTTACCTTAGACCAACCGACTAAGACGGCGTGGATTTATATTGCACTTCCGCACACCCCTGTGTACGTGTCTTCTATAGGGGACAGGTTTTCGTTTAGAGATCATCACAGCTGCTACTTTAAAAGATTAATGATCCTAATGGAGTCTATTAACGGATCAATGTTGATAAAATGAGATAATGGCGTTAAAATCATCGTGCAATCGCTCACAAAAATGTTCAGCAGATCATAATCCCAACGCATGCTACCTGCCTTGATTCAGAACTGTGCTAATTTCATCAGATTCTTAGACGGGTAGTGTTTATCTTGTTTAGACAGACATTCAAACATTATTGTAGGCTTTAAGCATCTGTGCTGAACACTATTTGGTGTTATCTCAAGATTTTTGGTGTGTCTTCTCAGGTACACACAAAAAAACTTTCTGATTAGCGGCTACTCATGGTGTTTTATACACACAAATGTGTTCTTTTCAACAAAAGTCTTGTGTCATATTTGAACAACTCTATCTTGTGTTGAATGAACACAGTGTCTTGTCTCTGTCCGCTAGGGAAACATAGGGATCCCCTACCTCCTCAGAACTTACTGGGCACACTTTAGGGATCCCCCATCTTCCCACCATTCACTGGGTACACTCTATCCACTACGGTAACACAGTGATCCCCTGTGCTTTCCCGTGATCTTAAAATAATTCTGAACTCATTTCATCTCATGATACATAACAAAAGTTACAACTTCGCAGGGCTGCATTTATTTACTTGATTTGTCTTTTATTAGGTGAATATTTCACCTTTACAACGACGGCCAGCAATATGTTGTGAGGAATTACGGGATGTGTAAGCATACATATTTCATTTGTGTTTTGTGCTTACAAATTTCCCCTGCATGACTGAAATTGATGGCCTGCTTCTGTATGGCATGCTGTCCACAGCATGCATCAATTGTGTGACATTAACAGTAATCTGCTCTATACAGGGATACATATATTCCTTTTAGATATCGTGAAAACAAAACGTTGAAAACGACTATACAGTATAAAAGACTGTAGTATGAAGATTAAAATCGGAGAAGCGACGACAGTGCAACAGTTGGCAAATGATCATATTTGATCGGTGAAACCCAGCATCTTGTCATATAAATCCTCAAGTTAAATCAACTTGCAGGCAGCATACCAGCATGGTTCAAACAGAATTAAGTTTAAAAAAAAAATGCATTTTTAAAAATTTCAATTAAGCACTGGTTGAGAATTAGTGAAATATAGTGTTCTCCTCCCATTTAATACGTAATGACACATGTTATGACTTTGTTGGTATTTATTTCATTACGTTGGAGTTTTACGCCGTACTCAGTAATATTTTACTTATACAACGGCGGCCAGCATTAAGGTGGGAGAAACGCTTTGTTTGTAAGCCCTGCTGTAGGATATATCTACTGTCACAGGATAGTGCTTTCCGGTGATGCCAGAAAAGCTGAAACCGTGAATGACAGTTCCTTCACGATATAATGATAGATTTAAAGCACAGGGAGTAAAACCAAAGCACCGACGAGAGTTAGGCTTTTATTCTAACTGTTTATGTAAATGCTTAAATGGTATTTTTTTTTTGCCGTATTTGGGGGTCCATATAGATTCTCACTGTTGTCTTCGATTTTTGTTTCCAATTCGCCCGACCCCTTGTAATCTAAATTCTGGGATACTCTGACAGACAGACACCTTGTGTCCACAAAGCCTTACCTACTGACCACCAGGACTACATCCTTTATCTGGGACAAGAAGCCGTGTAATCAGCGCTGACCATTGATAGGTCAGCTTAATAAACTACTCCGTCTTCTAAATCCGTACATGCAAAGTCGATCTAACTTGTAATGACTATCCTTGGGAAAGCTATTTTTAGCCAAGAAATGTTAAGAACAAATCTCAGATTCTGCCCTTTGTGTGCTAGACTTTCAAACGAGTTTTGGCCGTGCGATTAAATGTTCTTTTATCTAACATCATCATAAAACAGAGATAATGAATATTACACACTGCGCGTACTTATGAATATAAACATATAGATATTATCTGAGAACAGGATCAAGCTGTTTATAGAAAGAGCGTATTTGTCTGTTTAGAATTTATGAGAAAATCGGATAAATGATGGCCATCATATATAAGGTTATCAAATGACTGTAAAGGTCACCTGTCTATCTACGTAGGAACTGACAATTTGTTCTGCAATTTGGTGCCTGTAAAATTTGTACATATAACTTCACCCAGAAGTAGTGTATGTTTACTGCAAATAAAATGTATATTTGTTATCAATTGTTATCAATTTGTTATCAAACGGAGTGACATTGCTTCCTGGCTACTTCAGATAGACCGCACGAAATAGGAACTATAAGAAAAGATGAATATCAAAGAATAGCCAACCGTTTCTAAGTCAAGCTGCTAATGGTTGTCAATGGCGCTGCATAGTTTTCGACAAAAGACCACTCAGAACCAAATTTGGCATAAAAAATCATTTGTTTGTATGAATGGAGCAACAACGACATATGCTATGACAAAGTAATGAAGGAAAAACAATTATCTACCAGGGTCAATACTGTCAGACATTTTTCACAACAATTTAGCAAAAACATTAATTGATTTTCACCTAGGTACTTGACGCATGTGTCCTCTTCGGTTACTAATTGTGTTGTTTACATATCAATATATCGAGCCACAAGCAGTATATGATTACATTTTTGTTTATTAGCCGCCCCAAATCAACACCCCCACCCCTTCAAATCACGCCCACTATTTTTAGAGTATACAAAACAACAACACTCACTTTTCTTCTGGTCGTCAGACAGAGCAACTAGGAAAAACTAGCCTCCAAAAATGGAAACCTTGATATCTGGCTAAAACCCATAATCTGTTTTAAAATTTTTTGACAACATATAAAAATTTGTTTTAAGTAACCGGGTTCTTCCCACGGGAGCTGGCACTTTTTTTGTTTCTAGCAATATGTCATTCCAGATTCTGATTTCGACAAAAGTATTTAATTGGAAAATATCTTTCCTATTGACGATATCCTCGTGCTATAGCGACGGCAATTCTCAAGTTACAGCTATAACGATTAGAAATATTGACATGAGACCTGGTGTAGCTACTCAGTTACTCACCGCAGACTCATTCGTGGATTCCCTGGATATCGGAGACTGAGACGCATTTCAGATAACATAAAGATTATCGAAGCTAACAAGTCATGGTTGTGACGACTGCAACAGGTCCAATTTGTTTCACATCGGTGCGTAATATATTGCGTGTGGTTGTCTTATACAATCAAATATCTTTCAGTTCGTTTAGCACATAATGCTGTATAATTTAGTCAAACAGACATTAGTCTATGTTAACTATAATAAGGCTATTAATCGCATGACGAGCTTCCGAACTAATCTGAACTCAAAACACAAAAAATAGGAAAATATGTAATGTAAAACTTTTTACGGATTCATGTAAATAGAAACAGTCACCAGATTTCAGTGAAATTTAATCAATATCCAGATCGCGTGGCATTCTAGTCCATGAGTAGCCGCTAATCAGAATACGAATTTTATAGTATCAGAATCTCATAGCAACCCTTTATATAGTCAATGTGACGATCTAATTCAACACGATGCATGTACACTCCACCCAAGCCCTTCCCTCGCTGGCTCTTCACAAGTTGTTAGTCTCAACCATACGGCAGGTAAAGCAAGTCAAGCGCACAAAAAGAATGAGAAAAACGTCATGCATAATGAGTCAACCCCAACTTTGACACCAATCTTACAAATAGTGTAACACATAATCGTTAATCTTTGTGCATTGAAATGTTCGGATCATCCTGATACCCTGCCACAATGGGGCAGATGTAACGCACATTTCAGTATTCGGAAGCACGATGAGGAATATTTAACTGGCCCGGTATACAGTAATCTTCCAGATGTGGGTCAGGCCGGTGGCAGTCGACGGCACTTGTTCCCATGGGTTTGCCTGAAACCCGTAGAACTTAAGCATTGGTGCTCTGGCCAGTCGATTGTCAGGCATCGCCAAGAATCAATTCAACACCAGTCAGAGACTTCCTTAAACTAGCCTGATACTTTGTGTAAAGAATGTCAATGTTTAGAGATTAGCTTTAATTAGTCCCATCGTTTTGTGCCTGCCTGCTTTCGTTATATGTACCCCGAGGTGACTTCTCAGACAATCCTGGCTCACAAGGCGAGTTAGCCGTAGCGACTGTTTTGGGGAATCACACGTGAATATATGTCCAGCGGTAACCAGCAGATTTTGGATTTGATGCTGCTTGACAACGCAATCTAGATCTCTTCTACACTTGTCCAGTAAATTACAATGTCCATAGGAGTTTATATTATACCACCCACGGCCTCCGTACACAATCAACCATAATTAATCAATACACAACGTTGACTTGGCAGCAGGGCAAAATATCAGATCTGGGAGAAAGTTAGTATTTGGTAATTAATTTAGTACATTTGGCATTTGCTAATAGCATCGCTTTAATTAACCCATATTAGAGCTGTGATATGTTGTAATTTTCTCTGTGCAAAGGTCTGTGTGCTTGAAAGAGCCGCACACTGTGATTGTGCGAATGGTGGTATCTTCGGTCAGTCAGTATAAAAACTGTTTCTGACACTATGTGTTCACACCAAGTTGGGGCCAGTCCAGCCTTCCGGTCGACTAAAGGGACACTGAGCTTCTGAATTTAGAATACACCCTACAACAACATCAACTGTGATTGTGGATCTAAACTTCCGCGCTGACCTCGAGGGAATTGCAGTTGTGGCGAGTGAATCATAGTCATTCGCGATGGGACATTGCTATACTTGAGGGACATTTAAATGGCATGGACGTCACAGACTGTCTGAAAGGATTTGTAGTCTTTTTTAACCCGACCGGTTGCTCGTTTGATAGGAATTGGTTTTCCTTCGGGCAAACCTGTGGAAGAATGTCCCATTGACATGGTTCCGGAAACGGTAAAGTATTAATTTATAGAGGACAATTACAAGAGCGAAGTCCACCTTGGAATGGCCCACCCGTTACAGTCAGGGCCTTACATGAGGTGACCTACTAAATGAAGCAACTAGGAATACGGGCTTATGTCCCGGAGAAAACTCCGCCCCAGCAACCTATCAATGGACCCCGTATTTAGATGATTACTGTCAGGCAAATGAAAGGCTCTGCTTGACATTGGGAAATCTGGGACATTTTATATCAGTTCAAGACAGGAAATATCTGAACTCATGATGACTGAACCTGTTGCCTTACAATATTAAATCTGCTTTTACAGTTTGACTGAGCAAAACTTTGTTACGGATGAACTTGGAATTTGAGAGTTCTCAATGTATTTATGTGATGTTATCGGTGTAATCTGTAGTGTGCATAGGTCGAGGTATAGCAAAATACTTACTGGTGCAGTCAGGAGAGATTATCCTGACAGGGTGGCATTATGAGATAGATAACACCACGTATTTCTGAAACGCGGATATAACAGCGTACCCTTGTATCAGTCTAGATTTCAATCAAGCCATGGATTACCATTGACTAAAAAAGTGTAAAAACAATGGTTTGATGCTATTTATTTGTCGGAAAACAGATTTTACAAACGTTCATACATACGCTGGGACAAGCTCTTTAACTCGACGGATTAATGGAACAAACGCTTTCACTTTTTCACATCATACTATATATGTCTGGTAGCATCTACTTATTTTATTATCATATTCAGTGTGTTGAAAACCAAACGGGTTATGGAAAAAGCCAAGCATCAAAACAAAATCCCTATCTCGATAGCATTCCACTAAAACTGTTGCAATCATTGGACAATGTCTGAAGATGGCTAAACCAGTTTAGAAGCATACGAATGAAACTAACAGAGTTGAAAGTGATCATTTTGTTTAAACGGTCTGTGGTTGTAGTGTAAATCGGGGTTTGAAATGATTTTACCGCTTCATTAAAACTGAATCCAACCAGTTTTGGGAGTTGGCCACTAGTAGTTCGTATGGCAGTACTTTTCGTCAGAGATAAAACCAGCGATAAGCCATCTAGATCGACACACCTGACGTTCAATGAAGGCATTATCGACTTGGGAAGGGTGCTCGCTGATCAAGCACAAGCCTTCATCGATTACATACTACAGCCACTGTAGAGAGAGGAGCATTTAGCTTGGCTGTTAAACACGTTGACATACCCAAGTTGTTGTTCGATAGGCAACCCGACACGCAAGCGTGCTCCACTGTCACGCCCAGACGTCCGCTCAGAATACGCCCGGGTTCTTTTCAAACAGAGGGACCAGCTAGCAACACCGTACCAACCCTCTGATCTCAGGAACTTTTACAGCCATTCCTCGCATCCACCTGCCTTCTAACGTCCAAACTTTTTTGGGGAAATACCCTGAGGATCATCAACTAAAAGATTTTGGAAGAAGATAACGGTTTACGGAATTTCGTATTGTAAAGAAACTTTTTTTTGCTCGGGGAGACATTTTGTATTCTGAGATCTCTTACTCTCCCTAAATTAGCCATGGCATTATACTCCTGAATGATCTATCCCACGGAACCATTCAACCATTGACCTAAAAAAGAAACTAGCACTAAGCGGTAGAAGGGAGACGTAGACGGCCCAAAGCAGGAGGAATCGCTCTTCTTTTTACCTTCCGTGAAACTCCGTATCTTACCTCTTCAAGGATGACGACCTCTAAAATTTGCATAGGTGAGTACAGATACCTATTTTGTTCTCGTGTTTTGCAACTACCAGATAAAAAGCTCTTTTATCCAAATCTTCACTTTTCTTGTAACGTTGTGTGAGTTTATATAGTTAGCTGAACTTGTTTTAAAGTGTATACGACGCATCTAAACATTCGTCCCTGAAATGGTTCTCGTTGTGGTCAGGATTTCGTGAAGCTTTACGCTTTCATCTTGTTCCTTTAGCCTTTCCAGGCTTCGCACATGTTTACACGTCATCAGATCACTACCCCTACGTTATGCGCTCGATGCGGTAAAGATTGACATTAGCTCGCCGCCTTGGTGGGTCAGGTTTTTATGAGATTTGACATAATGTAACTTATGGACCCGTGATTTCATATCGTTTCCTGGAGGCAAAAAGTAACTTGAGTAAAAAAAAAGTATGTGTCTGCCAAATGAACTTGTTCGGTCAACACCCCCTAGCTTCTGGCCTGGTCTATATCTGAGATTGTTTGTTCTCAGCAAACACAGCCATGTGTGAAATGATCACATCTTAAAACAACTTTCCTCACGTCCTGGCTTCCTTATTGAAGTACGGCCTTTGCCCTATTGACAACATGAGTTTGAGCATATACTTTCTTGTAAACGACAATTCACGACAGATAACACAAAACTGGGGAGAAAAGTGCGTTTCTGCGGGTAAACGTTTTATTAACAACTGATGTCAGTGTAAGACAACTGCGTTATAAATAGGTAGTTTTAATTAGGTATTAAGTCTTTATACTGATATTATCTCTGTATATGCAGAGAAATGTAATTTCTGAATGGTCGTCTTTAGCATGTGTATTTTCCTTTACTCCTCAGAATAGATAAAATAGAGGCGTATAAAATAATAACTGATGCACACCATCAGGCAATCATCTTCCAGTTGCATTCAAATAAGATTTATTTTCCTTCCTTTGCTTTACCATGTATGTGAAAGACAACTTCTTTGCGATAGAAGAATAAATGGAGCTGAATAATTATTCTGCCTGCGTCCAACAAGGGCGATCAAAAAACTGTATTCAGCGTCCATATTCTCTGATTTTTCAAGAGCTGCAGTTAAGAATCGGACCGATGTAATTCTATAGTGGCAGGTGAAGAAGCATATCCTGTTTTTCCACTTCCATTGAATTTGCTACTCAGTGGGTTTCCGGATCTGTGGAGACTCACGGATCAACATTAACATTCATTTACGTTTTCGTCTTTCTTTTCATCTCTGGCTGCATCCTAAGTTTATGAGACTAAAACACGGCGTGTTTCCACGTAAAGTTTCCACGTACGGTATTGAGTTGTTGGTAAGAGAGTAATTGACTGCAGTGGTTGTATAGATATTGTTTGGGGGGTTACTTTTAATTTTTGCATTAGAAAGTTGCATTTGTGTGGTGTTTAAAATATTTCAAGTAAATAGCCTAGATAATGCAAGGTTCACAGTCAGAGGGGCCAACTAATCAGGTAGTACACCATCTAAGTATACACAGAATTGGACGAACGATTCTGAACCCTTATTTTACAGGGAAATGTTTAAATTGTCAACCTTATCTTCGAATTACACTGCTAAAAGGTGTAAGAAAAAGGTGCAATTTACAGTACTCTTATTTTTCATGATTTGCTCATTTACCGTTTACACATAAGGTCTTGGATAGCCTATTGTTGAGAACCAGCTTTTACATTTGTTGACGGCGTTCCCAAAAGAGCTATTTTTTCATTTCCTGCAATACTGCGCTTTGTTTAACAACGTCTATAACAAAGACCCTGTCCCTAAGCAGTTGACAGCTCTATAATGCAACGGCAATGCGACAATAATGCCATTTTAGTCGGATACGGTTTCCATCAGTGCAATATCAATGTTATCTTAAGTACATCAGTCGTATACAGCCAAAATATTGACACGTGTCTTTTGTGCCATTGTAACAGAAGGAACCGTCCACGTAATTTATGATGATAGCGGAGAAAGATCTTTACACTTAAATCAGTGGAAATGACTATAGGATGAAGTGTGTTATTTTTACCTGAGAATGACGATTTGTATTGATTATTCGACTTGTGAAATGGAATTGTGGTCAGAAAAATTCAAGAGAAACGCCACGAAGCTGAAACAAATGGATTCGTACGCTTTGATCTGGTATCGCATTACCCATCGTCGGAGCCGTTCCAATGGAAGAAAACAATACACCTTTGGCAAACCGTATCAATAAACTAAGCGCATACGATTTCTCTAAATCTTTATGCAACGTTCACACTAGCAGGGATCTGATGTCCGCACGGATATACGTGCTAGATGTGCTATCATGTCTAATCGACACTCTGATGGCGTGCATTGAAGCGTCACGGCAGCACGGTGTCCGCGGGTGTCGCCTATCTGAAATGACCACTCGGTGTTGGTTGGGGAAATTGCATTCCTCATTAAGTTTGCTCCTAACTGTCATACTTCTTTCCTGGTAGAGAGAAGAGCAACAGTCAATGTTGTTGCGCTATTTGATTTATTACCGCCCAGAGGCAAGCTATGATTCCCACATTGTCCTTGACTTAGAAGGTTATGAATCACGCTAAATGCATTATAAAACGCGTGTTACGGCAGGAATTTTCTCAAAATTGATTGATTCCCTGTACTTTCAACCTTTCATTATAGAGGCAATAACGTCGATTTTTGGCGAAAACTCCATGCTTGCTAATTAAATCAAATTTTCTATATTTCCCAACAATAACTCAAATTATTTTCTTTTAATAAAAATATCGTTTTCGCACCTGTACTCTATATAGTGTTGAAATGATTCTGAAATTTGCATAAGTTATACATTTTAGTAACTGTATTACAGTTTTTGAGCAGTAAGTTTGTAAAAAAAATTAATTATTTTGGGCTATTCTACAATAATAGCAAATTTCCCTTGACCGATTTTATGCCTTGTAGAAGGGAAATGGTGTTCATTGCGAAGAGCCTCAATCTCAAAGAAAAACCAATACATTCTACCGATTCATAATCTGTTAACTAGATTGTACATGCCACAAATGAAAATTTCAATTTCAGTCGTGTGTTCGATTAACTGGAGCGATTGTTGATCTTCTGCACTTCTCTGTGAGCGGAAAGTGAAATGTCCGTTGTGACTATAACATAAAAGAAATACATTGCTGAGAAGTGTTTCCGTGATTTGCAGGCTAGCAATAAACTATAAATACACTTTTTTTAAAAGGTGAGGTTCACTCTCTCAGGTCGAAAAATTTGAATTCACTGAAGCACAGCGGTCACTTCCAATTCTGCTTTAAACAAATTTTAATCCCGTGTCATCTTACTAACAGATCAATGAGATCCAGATGTGAATTGCTTAAAGGCTTTCACACGATATTGGTAAGGATGGCTATTGGAACATTACACATCAAGAGCAGATATTTTTAACATCAGCTGACCAACGCCGCACCATATCAATCCTAAACAAACTTATTCATTTATTTATTTGATTTGTGTTTTACGCCGATGTAAAGAATATTTCACTTACTCGACGGCGTCCATCAGTATGGTGGGAGGAAACCCACGAACGAGTGGAGAGCCAGCATGAATACTCGTTGACGTTTAATGTGAGAAACGAACGCATCGAACTTAATTATTACTAATATATAAGCCACACAAGGCTACTTAATTCACTTCCAAAGGGTATCCGTGACCAAGGGATTAGCACGCCAGCACGGCGCAATGACCCACCTGCGGATGGTCGTGGGTTTCCCTTCGGGCTCTGTCCGGCTTTCCTGCCACCATAATGCTTGCCACAGTCGATTAAGTGAAATATTCCTGAGAACGGCGTTTAACATCAATCAAATAAAATTAAATAAATCAAATTTACTTCGCCTTAAGTCCCTGTTCACAGCTTTTTGAATTGTTACAGTGAAAAAATATACCTTCACAAAAGCATTTTATAGCTATGAAACTCCGAGAAACTAGTCATTCCAGTTATTCATTCTTTCCCGATACTACCTTGACACTTTCTTCAGGCTATATCTCAACCACATTTCTTTGTTCAATGTCGTACTCATGACTACACTCATACCATATATACATACAAAACTCCGGCCACCTAAAGGGACATCTTCTTACAAGGATATTTTTATTCGAATATACTATTGAAACAATACTTTTCCACGAAATATATAGCAAACCGTCAATAGCATGAAGTGATGTTTTACATGTAGTAGCCATTTATAAATGCACAGTCAAACCTGTCCAGTAATCAAACTGGACATTCACAAAATTTTATCGACATGTCTCAATTTATTTATTTTATATTTGACTGAATGTTGTGTAACATATTGACTTGTAAACCATATTGGTGGAAAACAAATTTGTCTTAACCGAATATTAGCGCTGGCTTCCCACATTGTGGTCGACCAGTTATTGTTACCAAGGCTACGCAAAGAGTGACAGTGGAGTCAACTTCAAATTCTCAAGACTACTGTGCTAACATGATTTATGTTTAACTGAAATGCAGGAATTGTTAATATTCTCAGTGATGTTATTTCTAAAAGGTTTTGGGAAAGGTTCCCATCAAGCCTGTTAACATCACCCTGTGAATAAACCAGAAAATCTATTTTAAACACGAATATACAGAGGGTATATATGAGAAAGGTTCTCATGATGTCTGTCACATACCCAAAACCAGACATTTTCAACAAATCGAGATAATGAAAAATCTGATTTTGGTAAAGGCTACAGACGTCTAGTGTTACGGTACTGATTATCAGGAATTAAGCATTATCATCCAAAATTGTACTAGCACAGTGTCAAGAAATGTAATTATCTCACAAATTAAACGTGAGTCTGATGACGTAACTTTCAGACGTCATCATCTGATGACGTAACTTTCAGACGTCATCATTTGATGACGAATACCCGACTATACCAAGAACAATTCGGTGCACCCTGGGCACTCCGGTTTGCTCCAGGCACTCTAGTCACCCCCCCCCCCCCCCCCAAAAAAAAACCCCCCGGACTTATAATAGTGAAATCTTCTTGAGCAAGGCGTCACACAGCTACTAAGCAAATAACCCAAATGTTTGGCAACATAAATCACACCATCGAGGCATCATCAAAGTACTTCCTGTGTGAAGATGTTCTGACTCGGTTTGGAGTGACATGGATATATTAAGTATAATTGTTATATAAATCATAGTTTAAGGCAAAGACTGGCAAAGGATGCCAGGGACTATTTTTTGCAGGCATGCCCATATGTTTCAAATGTAAAAATCTAGGCAAATCATTAATGGATATTCAGCTAAGGGCCAGCAGCAAAAGCCTGACGCTATATGATTAACATCAAACGTCCCTTTTCCATTGCATCATAATGAGGTCATATTGAAGACAGCACAACGTTACAGTAAAAACTTATACATCATAAATATTGTAGACGTTGGTCTGCTATCGATTTTTGATGTAACAATGGTTCGAGATCCCGCTTTTAAAACTAGGGCCACCTCATGAAATATATGCTGCCTCCACATTTCATGTTAATTTTTATATTATTTACATATTTATACGAAACATACGTGATGACGGAAAAGGAATGATTTCATTCACGTTTATGCTTTTCCAAACACAACAGAGTAGACATTTCTTTGTTTTCCACTCTTTTGCTCACGTTTCATGTTGTGTAACGAAGGTATACCGTTTAAGCTTGGCGGAACTATGGCATACAGTTTAAATGTTGTGTAACGAAGGTATACCCTTTCAGCCTGGAGTAACTATGGCATACAGTTTAAATGTTGTGTAACGAAGGTATACCCTTTCAGCCTGGAGTAACTATGGCATACAGTTTAAATGTTGTGTAACTAAGGTATACTGTTTAAGCCCGGCGTGACTACGGCATACAGTTTAAATGTTGTGTAACTACGGCATACACTTTAAATGTAGATTATCTATGGCATACATTGTATATATTTATTCCTCTGTGTCTGGGAAACATGTTCGTAAACTGTTCGTAAATTATCCTCTACTCAGTTTTAATTATGTCATTAATAATGTCAAAAATCTGGGCACGGTTGAATTGTTTAGGGTGGTGTATATTTTATCCTGCACATCCTAAGAGTTTTGTTGCATCTGATGACGAATGACTAACGTCACATCTTTACTTAAATTACACCCCCACATCTACACGTGCCCTTCTAAATAAAGAGAAACAAGACAAAATTATCTGGCTGATTTCACCCAGTCGTATCACTTTATTATACTCTGGTCCAAACTTTCGTTTGTTTCTCGTTGGAGGCTACAACAAACGAAATTGTTTCACTCTCGTCTCACTTAATAAACTTGATGCTAATGGGTCATTCGTTGGAGATCTTTAATGTATTACCGCATAAACGGGATGATTCATTAGGCATCCAGGAGGCCAGGTCCATTTCCATTGAGTTGATGTGATTCTTTATTAAATGTGATGACAACAAAGCTTTTGAGTAATTCTTGAGCAGTATTGTCAGATATATTGCTATTCACACCACTGCATTTTTCACCAATATCTGCTTAAGCCATGGTGCTAGGAAAGTAAAAGTTGCTACTTTGTAAGCATGTGCATAGCCAGTTTATGGAATAAGCTCCAAACTGAAGCAAATAGACATGGAGCTATAAGGTTTCAATGATCTTACCCCTGATGCATGTTGTGAAATACAAGACTGCCCCGAATGGGTGATGATCAAGTTTACAAACCTCAACCGTGTAGAGACTGTTTCGGTGGCCTAACGGTTAAAGTGTCCGCCTTGACGTCGGGAGACCCAGGATCAAACCCGATTCGCGACATACCAAAGACTTTAAAAATGATACTTGTTGCTTCCTCGCTTCGTGCTCAGAACTGAGAGGTTAAAGCCAGTAAACCTGACTGGTTGGACCGACGTAAGCATAATGTGACTATAGTCTATATCTTTAAGCGAGTCGCCTGTATTCAGCTTTCTGTAAAATCGGTCATACTCCCTACCAAAATTGCGTTTAACAAGTGACATGTAACTACCCAAACTCTAATGTTGAACGTCCATATTATCACAAATAAAATGAAGTTAGAACACTTTTTCTATAAGCTCGGTTTCGACGAGAAGAACCCATTGCCTCGGGTGACGTCATAATTATTAAAAACCAGTGGCATGCCGAATATTAGGCGGAGCTCAACCTGCTTTGACGGAGGGCGAGGCCAATTACCTAAACTGCTATCGACTTAACGGTAAACCGTGTACTGACACTGCCTTTGTTTTGAAATTGTTTACACGTTTTAGTATGATACAATCTTAATAAAATAATTTTATTTTGTCTCTTGTAGTATATGATGGGTACATGATAAGGCTCACCGAGGTGTGGATTTAGAGATATATATTAAGAAATTAAAGCGATGTAGCCAATTCCCAGAGACAGAAGTGTAGGCTGGTTTGTTATAACCGGTTATTGGTACAGCCAATGTAAAAGAAACTACTCTTCATGCCCATTGTCCACCATGCATCTTGCTTTTGAATAATTCTGACGTCACTGGTGGCAATGAGTTTTAATAAAGTTTAACATTATGCATTAGAAAAAGTAGTCTAACTGCATTTTCCTTGTAGTAATATGAACGTTCAACACGTCAATGCGTAAAGCTGGTGTTGTTTCGTGTCACTGGCTAAAGTGAGTGAGTGAGTACTTGGGGTTTTACGTCGTACTTAACAATTTTTCAGCCATATGACGACCAAGGAATCCTTAGAGTGTATATAATGTGCCTCCTTGTTGCAGAACGGATTTCCACCATTCTTTTATCTAGTGCAGCTTCACTGAGACGCCTTACCATTATATTGATACGGGTCAACCAGTCGTGGCATACTGAGCGTCAGGCGAGGAAGCTACAAATTCCTCTTTTAAAGTCTAAGGTGTGACTCGACCCAGGATTGACCCTGGATCTACCGCTCCCAAAGCGGACGGGGCCGGTCGCTGGATAAATGCAATTTTTGTAGCAAACATGACTGATTTTACTGAATTTAGGTGAGTCTCCAAAAGAAATTGACTATATGTGGGCTGCCGTGTCTGGTGTATTCTGCGTGATGCTTCTGGGGCAGTAGCACTTTGGGGGCATGTACTCGCCCTGCCACACAAAGACACAGTATATGTACAGACACCTAATCACTTTTTGTCGTCAAGTGGCTGAACAATTTCTGAGAACGATCCCTAACTTTGGCGTGGCACCATGCCATACCTCCACATGAAGCTTACACTTTTCTCTACAACATATCAAAAATTAACGTAGAATGACCATCATTTCTTTGAGCTGTGGTTGGTGAAACTGAAGTCATAACATTTTGTTACCTTGGTAACTTCCAGTGGGGTGGGTAATAACACCTGGCAAAAAGTTTTCAGTTCTGTGCAAAGCAAACAATATTCTGGTATATTTTGTCTAGACACAAAATAACAGAGTAGAAATTTATAGTGTATCAACAGCCTAAATTGTCTCTGTGGCAGTATTATCCAAAAAGTGTTCCTTCACACTTCAGTTCGGAGACAAATCTTGAACCCAATTGCTCCAAAGCGGTTATATTTGTGAGTTAGCATCATCAAGTTAGAGGATTTCTGAGATTAACGATATTCACTTTTTACAGGCAAATGAAGATAATCGTATCGACAAAATGCATAGAAAATGTCTCTTCAATGACTAGGATCTTTATTATTCATAAACCACTTACAATCATTGCCAGCTAAGCTTGTGTTCAGTTTATGCAATACGCCCTCAACAAGCATATCTTGACCTCCACAAAACCCGGGGGCGAGCTAGGCAGGCTTCTCAGACCTGAAATAGAGATACATGTACATGGGTCATATACACAGCCAGTTAAAGGGACAACTGACTATTAAAGTCGATTAAGACATAGTACCAATAAATGCATCGACCATGGCAGTTTCTTGTGGGTCAAGAGGTGTATTCGGCCTATTATTTATGCATTGTCAGTCTAGCCACGTGCCTCTTCCGGGCCAGAGCTTGGATGTTGTCTTAGCAGGATGAGTATGGTATATTTATCGGGCAGTCACTCATTAGGCCGGTAATTCAAAGCCTACTTGCACCAGCAAACCGGCCGATTTAAGGAGGTATCTCTTAGTACCAAAAGCCGTTGTGTTCATCCCTGTGTACAAGTTGGAGTCGCATTTGTATCGATCGGGCGGACAAGCGAATATTGAGTCTACCCATGCTGTCAGATGAAAGGAAAATGCTGATTGACTATGAGTTGCGTAGGTGCATTCAAGATAAATCGAATGTAAGAAACTCTTTCAACAGAGAGCATTTCTAGCCCCAACTAAACTGGTCCAAGCTAGGAATCTCTTTCATTGCTTTCTTGTTTATTAAACTAAATGTGCCATATACAAATGTACACAGAAAGCGTGCGCATCAAAAAAAGTTGACCTACGTAAATGTCATCAATATTGTATTTTTATACATCTGTCTATGCATATTAAGAAAAGCTAACTTATTTAAATGTCACCAATTATCTGCATCATTATACATATTATATATCTGATTTAATTATTATCAGCTTAAAACAAGCCCCTTTCTTCAAAATGTATGCAAAATATTGGTGACATATTTTAAAATGAATGGGCTCCATATTGCTTGATGCTTTATACTGGGAAGCGTAAGTTGTCATCATAAGGGCATTACATTTTCAGTTTGTGTGAAGATTACTCTCATTCGGTGGTATAAACCGTTGACAACGTGTTCTTCCTAAAACAATTCAAGCACAGTTTTATGTTTCAGTTTAGTCAGATTTTCCGACCTCTCCCAACATTGGTTTGTCCATCCCGCCAGCAGACCGCTCCTAGATTGGAGAGCTGATCATCCTGATTTAGTACGTAAATTTCACGTTTCGACGTTACAACATGACGGTAAAGTCGATTTGTGACGTAACATTGTCATTGCACGTCACTGGAGGGCTAATCAGTGCATTTTAACATGTGCGGATATAATCAATATTGAAAAATCTTTTTATAATACTACTTAAATTTATTAAACTATTTACAAAATTTTTGAATAATATATATAAATCATAAGAAATAAAAGTCACCGAGAGTACCATTTATTGAATGTACATACGCAGGATAAATTGCACTTGTAAACCCTCTCGATTAGCCCTTCTGGGAAGGCTAATCCCAGGGTGTCACAGCGATGTAATGTGCAATCACGAAATTCCCGTGTTACAATCTGCATCTCGAAAAACAGATATGGTACACGAAGAACTGACAATGTTTTTGTTTAAAAATCAGATCTAGTTCCCAACAAAATTAGCATTAAAAGTACATACTATAAATGACTTTTTAGTACCATTGTTGGTCATACTACAACTTATACTGTGTGTATACTGTAGATATACTGGCAGGGTACAAGATCTGAATACTGATTTAACTCATTCATTTTGAACATTAATTGTGTCTTTCCATCATCATCGAAAACTGCTTCAATCTGCATGATTTCGTCCAAATTTTGCACGTTATATACTTTCTTAGTTCATTGGTGGTTGATGTTAAACGTCGTTTTGTGATTTGTTCTTGCGATTATTGTCTTGGAACATAAATGTCAGTGGACAACCCTGTTCTTTCCACGTAACTGGCATGCCAATGTGACTGACAGCATCCACTCATCGAAAGCTGCATTAAAGAACACAACATAACCCCACTCCCCCTTTTATAGACAACGGTTCGTAGCACTCGGCAGCTGAGAGTTCTAGCTTCTTGTTACAGTGTCAGATAAACTTATCGCAAGGTAAAAGAGGGCGATGTCAGTGATCAAAAGTCACACCTTTAAAATGACAGGCCGACTCAGTCATTAGTAGTTGGTCTCTGATCAGGACGTATTTCTAGGTAGGCTTGTTATCAGTCAGGCTCTTTGTGACATCCTCTTAATGAGCTATACATGATCACAAAGGTGGGCGAGGACAAACACTGCATATGACATTTGAGGACTCCTGTGCCTCAGCAATTAGTTATAGCAAGGATGCTGTGTGTGTCATGTATCCAGTAAACCTGTCAACTCTTTACCTATGTTTATCTTGTGTTTCCTTTGATTATAAGCCTGGCCCTGGAAGCTTCTTGTTGATGCTTGCATTTCACGTTACACCTTGTATCATTTGCTCGAATGATATTCAATTAACAGCAGGTCGCAGTTATAGTGCAGATACAGTTGTCGAGTAATTGTAATAGGAACTCTTTTGATTTAGATTGTGAACCTGCGGATGGTCGTAAGTTTCCCTCAGCCAAAATAAATAAAATAAATATATCACACTTATATTGTGCATTTCTGGAATGAATATTTTGCATTGAATGCGAAATAAAAAATAATCAACAATCAGCTTTCGCAACAACCGCTGAAAAGGTCACTGCTTGTTTCTTTGTCAACAAGAAACTGTTCTTCAGTATTCTGTATTTGACCTGGCAAAAGTACCTTATGCGCTTTGACTTCCAGCCCAAAAGGTGAATACTTAACAAAGAATGGACAAGTGACGTAAGGTATGATAAATTGCAGTTAACATCACTGCATTATATTACATAATTATGTAGGTTTTAAGCAAGGTGCTAGGTCACGTGTAAGTTGTTACTATTTAAGCATATACCGGAACAGATCGAATAAGACCCTAAATGAGGCACACAGACGCAGATCCCCTGTATGACCATTTGCCAACACTGTCGCCGCTACTCTGGTTTAACTCTCTCTATGCGGTAGTTTTTTTATATTGTTGCAAATAAACATATAGTTCCTCAGAATAATATTTAAGCACTATACCCAAGAAGCTGTTTGCTCTTATTTCATGCAACCCAAGGCTAATTCATTTGTCATTCACAAAAAATATTTGATAACGAATTCGTAGAAGGCATAAATTCTTCAAAACAGATTGTTCATTTAAATGGATATATTGTATTGTTGTCCATTTGGACATTTGGAATATCCAGACAATAGTTTCGAATTTGTTTGGATTGAAAACTCACATATCATGTTAAGGTTGCCTCACGCTGCTTTCCCACAATGAATTTTTACCATACTAATCAGCAGCTTTGAGGTTTGACGCTCCCAGTCTGGTTCATCCAGAGCAGGATAGTTTATGTCACAGACAAAATTATTTTTCTCTTAAACAAGTTCTGAGAGGAGCTACGGACACCTTGACACGAGCCCTTATGTGTTTTTTATAGCCTTCCTTCCTGTATTCCTTTTATACATTACCCTCTAAATCGATAAACACGTACGTCTAGCTCAATATGCTCATAAATATTACATTCACATTTACGTCCACAGTTTGTATGACACCGCAGCACTCTCTGTGGTTTCAACCACCAATCTACTGAGCCCACTTAAAAAAACTGGCCGTTACGGTCTATCTTCTCTTTGTAGAAGGTTTCCTATGAAGCACTTTGACAAACTACTTTACACCTACCATTCCAGTTCCAGTCTATCTTCTCTTTGTAGAAGGTTTCCTATGAAGCACTTTGACAAACTACTTTACACCTACCATTCCAGTTCCAGGGAATTGCATTAGGTATTCTCAGAGGAAGTAAATACACTTATCTTCATCTGATGAACTGATTGTTATCCAGGCTCATTAATATAGAAATCAATGGCTTTCGCCTCATTTTACAGTACAACTGATAAAGATGACAATGCATTAGGTGTCAAGTGCACTATGGTACTTTGTAAACTTGTTGTTTGCTTTCATTATATAAATATTTGTATGGACTCTAATCAAAATGATTAAAAACTGTTTTGCGGAAACAAGCATAGAAACAACCCGCAATTAAATTTTCCCGGTTGATGAGAAAGTGGCATTCGTATACCACTCGTAACACCCACAATGCTATTCTGAGACAACAGCAGACTTAAATTAGTGGAGAGAAGTTTTTACCGGAACACACTATATTTACAGGGGTAGAAGCGATATCCAGTGTTTTAAAGATAATAAACAATTTACCGGAAAAGCCTTTGAGAAAACCAAGCATGAGAAACATCACTAAGTGCCTCAGATTTTTATGGTCTCTCTCTTATGAGGTAAACAGCATGTTCTTATGTAGGAACAAAGGCCGATTTTGCTAAACAAATTTCAAACTTGTTAATTGGCGTATTTTTAAAGAAAATATACATCTTTTCAAATGAATAAGGTGTTTGCTGATACCCTATATCTGACTATAAACATTAACAGCAAATTAAGGTGTTAAAGGTTTTGCGAAATGATAAAATATTTAGGATATTTAACTGTTTACGTTAAAAATAATGCTAGACCACTTGGAAGAAAGCATCGATAATGTATTAAACCTTTGACTTATCGACCTGCCCATTTATTTCGGAAACTTGTGGGGTTTGTTAATATACTTATACCAAAACTTCAGAGACAAAGAAATGTTCCTGTAAGCATACGTTTGTTCAAACACCAGTACGAGGGATAGGACGTTAGATAGCTTCTTCCCGTCCTGAAAGCTCACGTAAGACACACCCCACAGACCTTTCAATATCAAACGAGAAGCCATTATCAAGACACAAGAACCGTCTGTGGTTTCACCCTGAGATTGGGAATGTTCTGTTAGTTAATTCGAACAAACTGTTTTCAGTTCGGATATTTGATGGCCTCACGTCTTTGCTTTAATCTTTACTGCGAACGTTTATAGCTGTACGGCCTTTGTTCGGACGATATATAGACGTGACTAAAACGAAGACTAAAACCTATACTTGAGCCGGGAGCGTTATTGCTGGTTTTACAAGGTGCAGTCTCGTCCTGTACCATTTCTGTTGCCTAAGGAGACACCCACGGCTTTTGTGGGCAGTTTATGAACTCCATCCGTCCACTCTTGTCCTAATGTCCACGACCTCCCACGTGCTCGTCAGTCGCCAACCCGTCATTGCATTACACGCTTGGCTGACAAAAGTTTGCTCCCAACTTCGCCTTCACCATTTATATAGATTTTAATTATGAAGTTAGGGGCAATATCTGCCGTAGCCCTAACATAAAACAGGTCGTCTGCACTTTGAGTCGACCTGTACTAGGATTCCAGCTTGACCCCACAGAACCCGATGTTGGTATTAATGGCACTATTTATGCGCCTAAACTAAGTTGACTGATGTAAGAGCCACGTTACTTTGCCGTTGAGTACACAAGAGCGTGTTTACCGACTTATAGACAGTAATTATGTAGGATGGTTGCCTTCCTATTCCACAGCGGTTGAGTTCACACCAATAGAAAAATAACGGTGCTTGTGTTTGGTTTTATGTTGCGATTTATAAGCGAGTCATGTGTTGTATTCCTTCGCTTGAAGGAACAGTAATAACATTGCTGGCGATCAGGTGAGCTAAATGACATTGTTACAAACCGTAACCTTTGCTTTCTGTTGAGAATGACCTCGGCTCTATTACTGCCATATTTGGACCAGTTAACGGTTTTAGCAGCCATCGTTGTACATTAATGATGAAGTTATCAATAGACTTCATTAGACTGTTGTCAAAACGAGTAAACAATGCATTACTGTGACGCTCTCGCTCTATGAGTGTAAGAGCATTATGAGCTCAAGGCTTCAATGGCCGTGAAAACGAATTGCTAGATACCCTTTTATGTTTTGTCCACCAGGGGGACTGATGAGAGGAAAGAACATAGCGTTTGAGAATAGTTTGTGAAAGAAGAGTACATCTTGATGCTGAATAAGTTCTTGCTCTTATATAACTGGGTGTTGTAACGACTGCTCTCTGTGGAACGAAACTCTGTAAGTGGACACGATGCTGAGGTAGTTGTTTAGAGAGCTATAGTAAAGTGCATCGGAGTTATATGTGATGCGGGCATAATACGTGAAGGTGAAGCGAAACATACTACCTCAATAAAAACTCTACATCAAGCACCATGACATAAAACACACCCTCTGGGTAGGAATGACATTTTCAATTCATCAATAGTGACACTGCATTTAACTTCCTTTTTTACGACGCCGTCAACAGAAATCTGTTTGGCAGCCACTTTTACTTCATGCTGCAAATTACATGGTCACAGTTTTTGTAATTGCATATTGCTAGATAGGCGCTATCCAATTTTGACTTCGAGAACAATATGTGTGAAATACGCCTGCTTTTTTATCACCGGCTTCACGCTGTTACATGGTGATACCAGTAGTTTGTTTTCCTAGAGAATCAATCCCAAGAAAGCTGGTAAACTCGGGGTGTTTAGCCTCTTACATCAGTTATCCCTATGAACTGATTTGGTGAAAAATCCATGCATGTAGTTGGCACTGGCTGACGACAGCATCGTAAAGGAATTCACTTTACTGACCAATTCTCGCAGTATCTTCATGCAACGAACATTTTCAAATGCAGATCAGATTCTCATTTCCGTCGGGATTGTTTTGACCCGCCAAACATGACTGGACACCGGAAGCCCAGATGACATGGCACTTAGAAAGTCAGCTAAATATGTAGTAAATCTGTATGAGTACAAAAAACACTCTTGGACATTTTAACGTAATTTGACGGTATATATTACAGGTTAAGTCTATTTTACGTAGGCATACACGTTAGCTTATGTATCATCTAAACTTTTTGTTTTTGTTTGTTTGTTTGTTTTTTGTTGTTGTTTTATTTCGAGGGAATGGTCGATGTTGTGCAGCTTAAAGCCTTTCGCACTTTGTGTATAAATATAACCGATGTCCTATGAGTAAAGCACTCTTAAGTAAGCGTCACGCACAAATCAGCGAAATAAATTAAATCAATCAGTCAATCAACCACTATCGGAGAGTCAAGATGATAAACAACTAACTTGTACAACTCTCAGATGAGCGATAGGTCTTACACAAGATCAAACAAAGAGAGATCAAACGAGTGAGTGAGAGAGTGCTTGGGGTTTAACGTCGTAGTTAGCAATTTTTCAGTCATATGGCGACGAATAAAGAAAAACGAAGACGCTTGAATAAATTCAATATATATATTTTAACGAAATAGACAAATAATACAACTGACAATAATATACAAAACAATACAAATAATTAGAAATTATTCTTCGGAAAGATACACACTTTCAGGGAAATTTGGGATGGAAAATGTACCTGATGACACAAAGAGACACTGAGCGAAACAAGCTCCAAAATAACGTCTCCAAAAAAGACAGAACACAAACACAAGCCAACCACAAGCTCACAAAGTGCTCTGTACAGAAAATGGAGAGCACTAATGTCGATTGGCGTGACAAACCCCTTCACAGTGAATGACAGTAAATGTGACTGCTCTCAAATGGACTTGAGAAAATAACTACTCACAAGTGGACTTGAGTGAATGACTGCCCTTAAATGACTGCGAGCTTCACAAATACGTCGCTCATATTTATAGACTAACGTAAAAGAAATTTCTGGATGGTTTGAGTGTGAACATGTTTACAAGACCGATACATATTTCCAGAATGTAAATCCTATGTACAAGGACACTAAAGTCATAAACACCGAAATCTCGAGGACGTTGGACTGAATTACAGTGCTTACTATGAGGTAAACAAATCGGAAAATCTAGGCCAGACAATGACCCAGGAAGAAATAAAAAAGTATAATACAATGTTTAAAGACGGTATTCGTAATACAGTCTCTTCCATGTCACACCACTTAAGTGAATATGGTATACATGTGTCTAGGGAAGGATTCGTCTCGTAACACAAATAAACAATTTATGGCGACTTGGATGCAAGGGGTGTTTCCCTCTTTGTCGTAATGAGTCTCTTTCATTGCACGATTGCACCGTGAATCATCTAGCCTAGGTGAACAAAGGACACTAAAATGCATTAAACATCAGGTTGATCTGGGATACCATGATACTAGGTGTTGTGTATAATACATAAAGCTTTAAACCTTTTCTCTCTTTATAGCAGGATATTGTATGTAATAGGTACGTCTGCCGGTTGACGGCCCGAATCGTGATTTGGACAATCTTCTGTCGTGGGTAAAGTGCGCAATTTGTTACTAAGCATTTACATGAACAGTTAGGATAAAACCCTAACTTTAAATTGAGCTCGTATTCCACTGATCAATGGTGACCATTTGTCAATTATCACACTGTCGTCGCTGCTCTAGTTTTACTCTATATGCCCTTAGTCATTTATACAAGATTCAGTTGAGTATGGTGTGCCTAGAGTTGCACTCTGGCACCGTGATACCCGGTGTCGCTTATATCAGTTGAGATCCCCTGACAGAGTTCACGGTGCATCTAACTTCTTGTCAAGAGCTGCCTGTAATTACACGGGCTGACCTGCGCGGTTTGTGCATCAAATGTCAGTCAGAATTACCCGTATCTGGCTGCATACCGGATCACGGCGCATGTATAACAATGGATGCCGTTTCGTTACATGTGGACAACAGGATTTGCCCGATAAAGTACACAAAAGCTTTTCTTAAAGTGCTATTCTTAAAATTCCTGTATCTGTGGTAATTCATCACCCAAACTGCAACAGAAAAAAGACAAGACAACGTCTGTTTCAAATGATTTCCGATGACAATAAATACCTGTTTTCAATAAATACTGTTTCGAATTTCATTAAATGTAGGGTTTAGCAAAATGTTTGCCTTAAGTGTGAGCTTAATTCGAGCTAAAGCGATGGAACTGGTCTTGCAGCGAACACTGAAATCAAGCATCTAAGTATGTAGCTTCTTGGGTTTCAATTTTATTTTGATGCATTGTGGAGTAGGATATGAATGATAAGGCTATTTGAATTCAACATTCCTTAGGAATAGCACACAGGACGAAAACAATATCGATAAAATTCCTAACATGTTTCCAATTATTTGCTACATTTTGACAAAAGTGTTGTAGAAATAAAGGCCATTCATTAGCATCTGAAGAGCATTGCTCACTAACCATTACTGGTTGGCGTACATGATTCCATGATTAAATATCTGTCTTGGGAAAGTCTTGCTGGGTGGCCAACTCTCCTGTTGGAATTCCGTGGACGCAGATTAACATTAACGGCTACAGAATTAATAAGATTCACACTTCCAGTATTCCAATACTGGTTGCTATATAGTGTGTAGTGTGGACCGCTTGCCAAATCACCTTGGTGTAAAAACTTCCTGTTGGCGTCTATATCCATTTTGTAAAAAGGCCACTTCCACGTTACAAGACCATTCCATAGAGCAAAAGGACTGTAAGATAAGGTGAATTGCTCTGAATTCAGGCTAGTCCATGTTTCGTAACCTAACCGTCATTACGGCATTGCCAGAGAAGTTGGAGTGTGTGGTTTTGTGACAGCCTGAGACACCTTCATGATCTTCAGCCATGTGTTCGCCGCACTGTAAATAAGCCTAATTTCCCTTTGGCCAAACAGCGTTATGTACCAGCTGTATAAGTAAACGTCTTCGTGGGCACCAATTTCCTTCCACAATTCAATTTCAACTACTCTTATGGGAGACATTGTGAGGGTAATTAACCCGGAGAAACTGTGGCATGTGAGACACACTGATCATTCAGATGTCACTCGCGGTTCAATAAGACATGGTATCTCGATCAAAGTTTAGATGCTGTCCGATTCGATTCTGTCAAATAGTGGGGACAATAGCATGTGAAGGATTGTCTAACCCCTAAAGCGGGTTCCCACTTATGTCGTGTTTGTTTTCCATTCTGTCTGAAAAGACACGGCTATTGCAATTGCCTGACAGGCGGTAGTTACTTTCTAAAGCAATCCAAGCATTTGCTTTCCACTGGTCCTAGTAGTTTTTGTATAACATGTGTTTAAGGACAGTCCTGTTACAGCGTGGATTATGCGGAAAGTGGAGGTGGGTGTGGTATTCCGCATCTGTTTTGACTCATTTGCACGGCCGTCAGTGCGCTGGTCTTTCATATTATATATTGTAATAATACAAATGTCCTGTCACTGTACAATTATCTTTTGGGGACCTGTTTTGTTTCTCGGGAAAACCTTCCCTAATCATTAAAGTAATGTGTCAGTTACTTCAATTTCTTAAACAATGTATGTTTATGTTGTCTATCGGTGGTTTCTGTTGGTCATCAGTGCAACACTTTGATTATCCTCAAGAACAGTAACAACTTCACACATTTCGATTTCATGCTAATTTCTTACGTGGACCTTCGTGGCCAAGTGATAAAAGTGCTAGCGCAGCACACTGTGTCAGTGGGCTTTCACCGTTGAGAGTAGCTCTGAGTTCATTCCAGCTCAGGCTGGGTCCGTCTTCGGTCGAGCATGGAAAAGTCTGTCTGCCACTTGCTGATGGTCTTTTGTCTCCTTCCACTATAGTTCGTATGTTCTTGGGTTTCCCTGGGCTGGGCCCGGTTTCCTCCAACCATCATATAAGAGTAATAATCTTGCGTAAGGCGTAAATAACCAATCAAGTAAATAAATAAATAATTTCTCCTAGCCATTTGTACGACGTTTTGGCTTAGCTAACGTGTTGTGATGACAACACATCATTTGCATTCATGCGAGAATAGTATGCACTATTCATGTCAATAATGCAGGTACTAAGGTGTAAATTGCTCTTCACTTCCAATACTTAATTATGTACTCAATCAGTTATGACATCAATTGAACAAAGTATGCCTTCTGTGACTGTGTAATTAACGTTTGCGTATTCACTGCGTTTGCTCATTATCTATAAAACATAACGATAGCTTAGTCAGGCATGGCGTAAACACTGGCGTTCCACGTACTCTGGGTTTTATGAACATAAGCCACAACTAGATGGCTTTGGGCGTCAATTAGCCATGATCATTTCGTTTTTATTACTGGGTTATGATCCTAACGTTAAGTTAATAGAGCACCTATAAAATGTTCAGATCTCATATTTGGACCGAGTTATGATCGTGAGCGCTTAGGTCCCGTCGTAAAAGTTGACGTCTATATTTCTTAGAGTTCGACAGATGACATTTTTAAAGATGTCTGCCAATACTGCCTTCCACGATCTAGCTAACTGGGTTTATGTGAAATCGATAGTATCTTGCGTGTCCGTGCATATATATGTATAATCTGTGCGTGGAATATTTATTATTCCAAACATGTATTTAAAATTTAGGAAGAAAATGTGTGACAATTCATCAGGTATTTATAGATGACACTGTCTGTAGTTCACGGGTTTATTCCCACAATATCTTAAACCTCTATGATTTACAGGCCTATCATTCTAAGTCGTGTTAACACGCATATGTGCAATATGTTACGTTTTCCTATGATTTCCACATACATCAGCACAACAGAACATGAATATATCGTAAACCTGTTTCCTGTTGAACACTCCCTGGCATTGATGAATAATTGTTTGCATCTCTGTAATGGCGATGATCATTCTGCGTAAGGGAGGGAACGATCGCTGCGACGAGGGCAGCGGTTAAAAGAAATGAATACGGTACTCTCAAATCAATTATTTTGAAAATCCATAGCCTATAGTCCCTATTATAGGTGTTGATTGTTTGTGATCTTCTGTCAATACACTTCGAGGCTCGAAAGATCCACTATGCGACTGCAATGGTTGTGCACACTGTTACTCTGTGCATTCTTACAGCTGGAATGTGGCAGTTGAAACAAAGACCGGGGTAAATTCGGTGATGTTTGGAAGACTGTGCAATGTTACCTCCATGGACTGAAGAGTTCAGCATACAACCACATGTGTCATATGTTCTTACTAGGCTTTAAATTATTGACTTAATGTGGGCTAATATACTTTGGGTGGAGGATGACGTTCTAAGCCGCGGTGAAATAACTATATTCGAAAATGATGTTGTCTGGGTTAAAGTGACATAAGATGTCGTCAATTTTTTGTATCAGCTATGACCAATGGTGTGGTTTACCAAGTTTTGGGAAAGTGGCTCTATGGGCCTTTGCCTTTCGCTAGGTGCCTACTAACCCGTCCATTATAGAACCGGAAGCAAAAAAAGAAACGATGTTATAATTAGATTCCCTTGTGGATATTTTTATGGTTTGTTGCCAAAAATCTTAATGTCCAGACAATTCAAAAAGCACTGGATACAGAATGCATTTTGTTCAGCTTGCTTAACTGAATAGAAGTCTGACATAAGAGATACACTGTTATTATTCAACGATGCCAAACATTGGATTAATCATTTTACAGTTCTATGTGTTATTTCTGTTAGTTTGGAATCAGTCTTACAGAAAAGCGACAAAAGTTGATTTTGCCATGAACGTTTTGTCCGTTTTATTTTTTTTTTCTTAAATCGAAGTTGATGAAACATGGCTCTTTGTTGTATAAAATATTATAAGAGCAGCCTACTTTCATTGGAATGATAAGAATGTTGAATTTTCCTATTTTTATTTATTTTTAAGAAAAAAATCCTTTCCTGCACTTAACAAAAAAACTAAATCCATTGAATAACTAATGGTCAATCGCCATTCATCATTTGACTTCAAAACTATAATGCTGTCTAACTGATATTTGATTATCTGCGAAATGTCTCATCATTTATGAATAGTGCCCAAACAGCGCACTAAAATTATACATTGCATTCCGCTATCTGTATTTTTTGTAAATTTGCTCTTTGATCAAGTCCATCAGGTATCCAGAAAAAAAAGACAAAGCTGGTGAATGAAAACAATCAAAAGTGATAAAAAAAGACAAATATCGAAATAATATCCAGCATCCAGACGTTTTAAATTGTCTCTTGTAACACACGGAAAGCTGTTATTCATGTTTTGCATGACACTAGATGATAAAGTTAGGCCGTCAGTCAGTCACAAAGCTGATCTGTGCTTTGAGGGCGAGAAATATGGATTTAGCCTCACCAAAGCCAAGTAACCTACATCAAACACTAGATTCAAACCATCAATCCGACTAAAAGTTGATTTTATTTTGGTCCATTTTACGCTGATAAATATGTGGAGGCCATAATGTTTTGTGAAAGAGTTAAACACGTCGGGGTGTTTATTAAGCCTCTAAATATGTATATGTCTAGTGTCTAGTATATGGTTGAAATGTACCCAATTTTTTCATAAGCCATTATGTTTTGTCCTGTATTAAGTTGTGGGGTAGAATGCCAAGTTTTGCTATCTGGTACGGAAAACGATCATATACGCAGTCCTTCATAAACCTTTCAAGATAATGTTTATATCTGTAAAAAACGTTACGATTAGGTGCATGCCCGACTGACAGCGTGTCGAAAACGAGAAAAGATATTTAGACGGGCATGACATTTATCTGTTGCAGGATGATGGACCACATAGCATTTGGTCAACCCCAATATGGTTATCACCAAGGTCACAACCTGTCTGTCTAGATCTATAATCTACTATGCGTCTGTGTTATAAAGCTAGGCATGGCATGCCGCGAGCGGAGTTTTTAGTGTGTACGTTTATATATTGTGGTACAAGTTTTTGGATTTCGTTGGACGACATTTTTAAACACCTTGCAATAGAACCTTTCAAAATTTATTCAGATTATGCTTACAGCTGCTGATGGCTTTTCTCTTTGAACTGAAAGTTTTGTAGGTTTGAGCTCATTATAAAGTATTATTCTAGATAATTGGTTCTGTGTTTTGCTGTCTGTCTCCTATCGTATTAGTTGCACCCCATTATGCATAGCGAGGGTAGTATATGCTCATTTGTAAATTACATAGCCATATTAAGTTACGACTGTTTTATTTATTTGGCGGCCTCTTTGGTTAGCCAAGTAGTGCAGCGCACTCACCCAGTAACCTTTCACCACTTCCATCACTGTGAGTTTGAAGTCCAGTCCACGCTGGCTTCCTCTCTGGCCATACACGGGAAGGTCTGGCGGAAACCTGCAGGTGCTCGTGGTTTTCCCACCATTTAATGGTGTCCACCATGTGTAAGTGAAATATTCTTGAGTATTCCGTCAAACGCCATTAAAATAAATATATAAATTTTATGTAGTTCTTGATTTGATTTCTGTTTAACGCCATACTCACGAATTTCTCACCCATGGTGATAAGTTTTTGCGTTTAGGAATACGAACCATGCGCTTAGAAGATGAGCCAAATGCTTCCAGTATGCGTAATAGAAGCCAGTTTTCTTAATATGTTCATTTTCTCTGTTTATGAGTAACTGTTACTAACGTTTTACACAATATAATTTAAGACGTACAGCACAGAGAAGGGGTCTCCGTGGCTCAGTCGGTTAGCGCGCTAGCGCAGCGTAAGGACCCAGGAGTCCAGCTCATGCTGGATGGTGGTGGGTGTCCCCCGGCCCTGCCTGGTTTCCTCCCACCATAATGCTGGCGGCCGTCGTATAAGTGAAGCATTCTTGAGTACAGCGTAAAACACCATTCAAATAAATAAAGAAATAAATAAATACAGCTCAGAGACTAAAATCAGAGTAGCAGCGGTAGTGTGATATCTGGCAAATGGTCTCACGTATTTGATGAAATACGACCTTTTGTCAATTTACCTCAGTTAGGGTTTTATTCTAGCTGTTTATGTAACTGCTTAAATAGTAGCAAAGTACACGCCCCCTAATTCACATGATCAGTTTTATGAGTAGTTGCTGTCAACGTTTTATTGATAGGATGGAAGTGACGTCTAAATTGCACATGTCTTTTTGATGGTCTCCAATCTTCAATTTCTCGCATTCAGTTCCAAATCACAATATGCGTGAGTCGTTTTATCGATCTAGCCGTCATAGCAGACATTCGTTTACCAAACGTCCGCTATAATGGATGCTCCAGGTCAGAAACCGCAAGACCAATCCTAAAGCTATGTTCCAACAAAGAACAAGAAAAGAAACCATCAAAAACTTCGAAAGATATGTAAAGGAATTGAGACGGAACTATGTAGACAGAAAAGTAGCTGACAGTAACTGTTTTCAATAATGCAATAATGAGGCATGCAAGGTTCTAGGCAAGGAATATTTAATGTTACGTGGTTTTGGCCGGGGTAAATACGTACATGCTTGATCTGTCACTCAAATAGGTATATACGTATTTAATCAGAATCCGAATCTGTGGCGCTCTGCTTCATGAATGTGTTTAACTCCGCTTAAGCACGGGTGTAGTGGGGGTCTTCATCGATTTGAATTAGATGAATTAGATGAACAATTGCAATCACAGAGCAACTAACATCGCCAGCTTATATACTAGCACCGTACACAATTTGAATGCTGATATCGCTCATTCGCCTACAACATTTACTTGTGCTTTTCCTCATTCGCCTACAACATAACCTGTGCCTTTCCAACAACATTGAAAACTGTTGACTGCTTGCATGATCCTGTCCTAACTTCGTATACTTTCTTCCGTCGGCTCGCGCGCAAGCGCAGCGTGATGACCCAGAAGCTTCTCACCAATGCGATTGCTGTGATTTCAAGTCCAGCTCATGCTGTCTTCCTCTCTGGCCGTACGTGGGAAAGTCCGTCAGCAGCCTGCGGATGGACGTGGGGTTTCTCCCGAGCTCCACCCGGTTTCCTCCCATCCCACTGATGGCCGCCGCCATATAAGTGAAATGTTCTTGAGTACGACCAAAAACACCAACCAAATAAATAAATCAAATATACTTTCTTAGTTCTTTGGTGGTTTGTGTTATACGTCGTTTGGAAAAATAGTCCATTTGGGTTGACCGCTAGACACATGGATTAGTAAACTTTCTTAGTTCTCTAGTTTGTGATAAACGTCGTTGGGGAATTGGTCGTGGGATTATTGACCTCGAACGTCTATTTTGGTTAACGGCTGCTATACGAATGTCTGTTTCAACGCATAGATGGGAGTTATGATATGTTATGTTATAATATGTTATGGCATACCGTAATACCAGAATAAAGGGTACGCCTGACTCCCGCCTGTCTTAATGGCATTTCTATTTGAGCGGTAACTTTGTGGTCTATTTGAGTTGTGACTTTGCCACGCTTGGTGTGATCTTACTAAATACTAAATGAATTTCATAAAATGGTATATGGTACTTTCATGACCGAAGAAGTGAAACTCGCAACCGCGGAACAGTTCGACGTATACTGGTTTGTACTCCCGTGTTGAAATTCATGTACATGACGACGAGGAATCATTAAACGTGTGTAAATACCTGTATAGTGTGTCTTTACACACACGCCAAGCGAGGCAGCAACAAGGACCATCTTTAAAGTCTATGGTATATGAGCAGACACAGGTTTATTGAATAAATGAAACCTCACTCTACTTCCCAACATTCTGTGATTCTAACATATTACCGTAGAATCAAAAATGATGTCAATATCACAAGGAAAAAGTTTTTATTATTTATTACTATATTAGTTGAGTACATACCAATGATATTTTATCATTGTTCATAGGTGTTGTTGGTGCAGGCTATTGACTAGTATCTCTCTGCGTGGACGAGGCCTGGGACCAATTACACAAAGCCATTTTTTTCTTTAGTCAAAATTTAAAATAGAACATATTTTTGAGCCCTGTAAAGTCAATTTTTACCACTTCCTCAGTCTTCCAGGCAAATGTGTCTAAAATTCAACTTCCATAACCAATAACCCAAGAATTCTGAGAAAGTTTTCAGTTTTGACTTAAGTCAGAAATGTCTTTGTGGAGTTGGTCACTGGCGCCTGTAGTCCGAGCGGCAGGACGATGCCATTCAAGCCAATAAGCTATTCATTATACACCCGCTCAAAACTTGGAATTGCAAATAAATTTAAAACGGTCAGCTCTCGAGCAAAGGTTGTAAATTCTTTATTTTTGATGCCCGAAGTCAGGCAGCGTTACTTTTTATTCATTTCTCGTTGAAAGCAATTGTAACGTCATAACGTCACAGAGAGTAAGCCGTTCGGTGGGTGAGGTCACTTCATGACGTTGCAAGTGTCCAGTATGATCTCATATTGAACAGTTATCATTTACTAGATAATATTGGCGATGGACAGTTAGGTGTGTAATAAAAATATTTATGATACATGTAAGTTACCATTTCTTAGTTCCCCTCACAAGAAGGGATTTAGATTGTAATTGCTATATCGATCAGTAAAAACGGCTTCAGCATGAAGTGTAAAACAAGAACAGCAAAAATGGCACATGCAGTTTCCAAATAATCACCTATAGCTCCTGAAATTAAGCCCCTTGTAAATTTACCTAATTGCGAGTTTTTTTCTAGTGAATGCTTAAAAGTAGTGACTTACACATACCTCCGAGCACCATGATTTACACAGAAAAGCTGATGTCTGTGTTGTTTGTGTATTTCCAGGTATCCTCCTGTTTCTTACCATTGCTACTCGGGAAGCGGACGGGCATCGCTGTGATTGCTTTATCAAAGATTGCATGAAGTATCAAGCCGGAAGCCATCCAAGATGCGCATGTTGTGTGTACTACACGCTGGGGAAGAGATCCGGTGGCATGCCGAACAAACAAGACTCTGGTAAAAATCAAAGTCTCAGACGAGATATATTACACTTGCTGGAAATATTAAAGAGTCATTCGGAGTTACGAAAAGCGGGCGGGTCGGAGGCCAGACCTTCTCGGTGAGACTGTGGCCCATGCCACAGCTAGACTTTAACACAGTCTCTGTAACACTTGTGTTGCTCTTTACGCCAGTAAAGATGTAGATTTATTTTATGCATATTTTGGCGTGTTATTTGTTTATCATAAAGGATCGTGGTTACCATATCGCAATAACTACGTCCAGCGACGACATTTTGGATTTCTCGCTTCATGAACGAAACGTTGACATCCTTGGACAATGAAAAAACAAACTGTGATTTGCAGGTATGATGATGTTTTGGGCAAATAATCTAACAGTGCAGTCTTGGTCCATAATAGGTGAAATATGAGATATCCCAAGCGTTATCTCACAGGCCCGATTCCATCAAAGTTATTAAAAGTCAAAGTGACGTTCCAGCATAATTTACTAATTCATGTACCTCTTTTCTTTGGCTAAATCAACTTTTCAGAGTACACAGGGCGATTTCGACGACACCAAAAATCCTCATCATTGAAATGAGTTGAGATCCAAATTCAAACACTTTCAAATAAATTGAACACCATGCAAATCGTCTGATGTATTTCTATATATGTGTTTGTGTATTCGATTTCTGGGTTCAAAGTGATGTAATACCAATGTTTTTCGTACATATTTGGAGACAAAATAACAGGAACCATTGTTTGACACAATAAACATATCGCCACAATATGCAGGTTGTAATCAATTCATCTCAACTCGGATATGTGAATATGTGGAGAAGAAGGGACTTTCTGATAATAGCGAATCTCCTTCGACACCATTAGACAGAAATGATAAAACTATGCCTACTGGGTGATTTTCTGAATCTGGTGTATTCTCTTGAATATACCTTACGAATGCGTACAGATCTATTTATGATTGCACCTCACCACCACAACTACATGTCGCATCCACAATCGCGCATAACCACCATAACTGAACTTCACCATAACACAAACAAAATGTCACAACCACGATCGCACCTCACTGTCATAACTGAACCTCACCACCGCAACTACATATCGCTAACACAATCGTGTCTCACCATCATAACTGAACCTCACCAACACAACTACATGTCGCTAACACAATCGCGCCTCACCATCATAACCACATTATTGAACATCACCACCATTAAGTTACGCCTAACCACCGTGCGACAGCATCTAATGACTGTACCACTGCATCTGACCACCACATAACTGCACTATCACATGCCGACAAGTGACCATCATATACAAATCACATCACTACATCATAACTGAAGGTGTCACCACACGATTGCACCTCACAGTAAGTGTATGTAAAGATCTAATCATTGGTCATCTCATACGTAGTGAATGTTTGTTTCCTATCTAGATCTACTTTTCATCGCTTGGAAATGAATTTCTATAGCGGAGTAATCCTCGGTGTGTTCACGCTTACACTCGTGCAGGAGTGGAGCTACTATTGCTTGCGTCGCATCTGTGGAAAGTGTATGTTTGGGTTTTACGGTCACTAGATTACGAGGAGTCACTGAAGAGCCATGCCAAAGACGCCTCACACAGTTACTTTATAATGACTTTGGTTAACCCAACCTGGATTTGACTCCACTCTCGTAGCCTCGAGTCGGACGTTTTAACCACTAGGCCATCGGAGCGGTTACTAGCATTGTTGGGTGAAATTTACGCATGGATTTATTTGACCCGCATTCTGCAGTCGAGTTCATGACTTTATTTATTTATTCCAGGCTTACTGCGTACTTGCGAATGTTCTTAATAGGGTTGTGAGTAACGATAAGCAGTGAATACGACTACAGGTTACAGATTCTCCTCTCTATTTATGAAGTAAATTTGTACCTGAAACTTCAACCTGAAACATATACCCCCTTACTTTCGGGTGGTACCATGTTATTCCACTACTTTCAGTTTGCACTTTTAACTAGGTACAAAGTAACTGTGCACAAATTTATAGTGTATCAACAACCTTAAATGTCTGTGTGGCAGTATTACCCAATCCATGCTCCTTCACTCTTCAGCTGGGAGACAAATCTTGCACCCAACTGCACGAATTGCGCATGTATAGACCTCTCTACTAGATGAGTGACCTGACTACCAGACGACTCCACCTCACTACCTTACGAGTACACATCACCCCCGCACTATTTTACCTTACCATCATGCAACTATACCGACCATGATATTCGACAGCACCTCACCACCGTACGACTGCACATCACTACCGCACGACAAACACACGACTGCACCTAACCACCACACGACCACCATACTAATGCACCTCACCATTATACGACTGCAACTTATCTCCACATAAGGTTTAGCTACATCCGAAACATATTCGAACAAGCCTTGTCAAAGATGACCAGAACCAGCCATGATAGTTTTTTTTTCTTGCGAGATGGACCATTGGAGTACAATGCAAATCTGAATAAAAGGACACACATAGTTGGCACAACATCTAAACAAACGCCATATTTTATTGAATGATTAATGCAATCTTTAAAATCACGTGAGACCTATTAAAACAAACAATTTTAATTGTTATCTGAATTAGTTTAATACTAGAATTACTTTAAAAGTTATCCATAATGAATTAGGTCAGCAGTAAAATGTGGTTTGGAATAACCTGCAAAATATTCAGATTATAGGGTTTGGCGCAACCGGAAATGCACATACACAAATTGTTGCTTTCGTCGATATCATGTGATCCTAACAAACTAATCGTTACTTGGTGTAATGTAAACCTCTACGTCAATGGCTACGAATGTTAATGTTTTTTAGTCAGTCAAACGTTTAAGTATTGAAAGTTGTTGCCGCATGTACGTATATCTTCACATAAACAGAAAGGAACGCTAGTTTACAGCATAATGAGAACGGTTTAATCTGGCACACTAGTGTGGAAATTTAAGAAACGATATTTTAAGGCCTGTCAATTATTTATTTGTTCCTTACATAATGTAAAATCCAAAGTTTGATATTTAAATACCAGTTCGCATTGTGATCGTCACAGAACAGCTGTGCATTACCAACATATGTAACAGGTTCGTATGTACATGTATTGTCAATGTAAGACCATACAGTCACCTAAGGTCATTTTATATTTATAGAGCAGCAGTGTCTCTGTCTCCTATTTCTCAGAGGAATGGTACTTCAGTGGAATAAATCAGGCTCTTAGAAATTCAGCGTTCCGGCTTCTATGTTGGAAGCTTCGTGATAATACGGGGTTATGCAGTTGAGTTCAACTTGCTTTATTCTCAGGACCTAATATCGTCAATAGCTAAAGATATTATTATCTTTTGATTTCGATAGTTCTCCGCCAAAAGATAATATTCGTCTTAATGGCAGTGCATTGATTTTAGCCGCAAAGTATTTCAATGGTGATTCTTACAATGACGTCCAAACGACAAACCCTCCCAAATCGACAACTCCGCATGCTGGGTTAAACAAAACGATGCACAGACGATTCGTGTTAACAGTTAGCTGCCATTCAGGTCTTTGCTTGCAGGGAAAAAAAACTCTGGCGCATAAAGACATCGGGAGTTTCCGCTTTTGCTCGGCTGCGTTGTATGACAAAGACTAGGCACGACTCAGAGTATTGACAGGCTGTACTAAAGCCTGTTACCCGTAGTGATAGGCTGTAGGAATACACACGAAACCGTCAACACTATGACAATGCCTGCCATAGATCATCTCTTCCCCAGGGAGTTTCTGCCCCAACTGACTTCTGAAATAGGCATTCTACGTCGCTAGCGGTTTTAAGTACAGTTCCTCTACACTTCGTGTGTAGCGAGGAGGCAAGTCATTATAAATCCATTATCGTACAGCCACGTGTACGGAGTCGGCAGTCTCTTAATTTCACCCGACACTTGGTCTCTGAGTGAGACGTCTTCCTCATGTAGCCATGCGCTGGAACTAATTGAATCGTTCTAGACGTTGTCGATTTGAAAAATAGCCTATCGCTTGTGATTTAATTGCCTAGTCCACATCTTCGAATATCACAACGTTCAATATACTAGATATACTTATCTTCTTCAGTGGACCGAAACGGAGGTTCCATATCCTCAACTTTCCTATTGGTTAACAACTACATTTGCCGGTCCGTTACGTTTGATTGAAATGGTGAGGGTATGAGATATGTTACTTGTTACATCCACCCATGCATCACTTTGAATATTGTAACGCGCCCTGTACGCCTACTGGATTTTAATAGAGCTGAAACGTGGATCTTAGTGACACAGGTTTTCTAGAAGTCAGGCACAGCAGTATTTATATATAGCTTCTTCACGCTTTGACAATGGAGAACGCGTAAAACTCATTGCGCCTGTATCAAGACAGTCCAAAGCTGCCAACTCATCTGTTCTTTCCTTTATTACGTCCAAGGTATCGGTGTATATGTGCTCATAAACATATATGAAATACACATGCACGCATTGCAACGTTACAGAAGACGATGCGTGTTACGGACATTTGGAACTTCTGTGTTTGCTCGTCCTCGAGTCTCCCATTGACGACTGATTCGGGATACATTCAAGGGGTATTCTGTAAAATGAAGACTGCAACATGGTAAAATGCATAATATATTACTCAAATGGTTATTAACTGATTGAAGTAAGGTAAGCAGTGTGTATATGTGCCATCATCTTAAAACTAACGGCGGTCACTGTGAGTTCAATTCCAGCTCATGCTGGCTTCCTCTCCGGCCGTAAGTGGGAAGGTCTGTCAGAAAGCTGCGGATGATGGTGGGTTTCCTCTCACCATAATGCTGGCCGCCGTCGTATAAGTGAAATATTCTTGAGTACGGCGTAAAACACCAATCAAATGAATAAATAAATAAAACTAACGGTATACATTATCAAAGGGAGTGTGTTATGAAGTCAAGATTCGGGTAATATGATCAGTCAATGCGAATGTGGAATGGCCTTGATTGGTATACCAATAGTCAAGCACAATTGCAGGGCCGATTTCCAAAAAAATATTCAACAAAACACCACCAAAGAACAAAGAATTTAAAGAAAAGGTTGTCAGCAGTTTTCTGTTAGTTTATAAACTGTTGGTAATCAAAAATATAGTGAGCAACTATTCAAACAGTGTGTAACGATGGTCTTGTCGACTACAGAACTTAATTGACACAGGGGGGGGCCTCCGTGGCTCAGTCGGTTAGCGCGCTAGCGCAGCGTAATGACCCAGGAGTCTCTCACCAATGCGGTCGCTGTGAGTTCAAGTCCTGCTCATGCTAGCTTCCTCTCCGGCCGTAAGTGGGAAGGTCTGCCAGCAACCTGTGGATGGTCGTGGGTTTCCCCCGGGCTCTGCCCGGTTTCTTCCCACCATAATGCTGGCCGCCGTCGTATAAGTGAAATATTCTTGAGTACGGCGAAAAACACCAATCAAATAAATAAATAAATTAATTGACACAGGCACTATATATCAGGGCATATGAATGATTATATTCCAGATGTCGCTGCAAACGGTGTATGCAATAATATCACCCTACGTTACGACCACGTGAAGGCGTGAATCATTAAATTAGTGAGAGAAACTACTCAGTCAACGCCATATATCATGCCAGGTATCACTTCTGCTTATTCAAAGTTTCTACAACTGTTCCAAAATGTATACCATCAAGTGCTTATTTGCAATCCCAACTATATGGAGTCCATAACGGTGAAAAACTATCTGTTTTTTACTTAAAGAGGCCCTATACTGCATAGTTTTGACAAAGCATCCAGCTGCGCAAATAATTACATTTCACAAAGCATTGATAATTTTTTTAAAACTTTAAAATCACTTTAAAACTGGAAATAGTACAGGTCTGAGTCTGATATTTCCCAGAAGGCAATAATTTTGGCAATTCTTGGTAAATACATGGTATTTGATAAGCGAATGTGAATTTTTGTGGATGGCCTCGTTGATGAAAAAGACGGTCCAAATAGGGAAGGGGCGTTTTTCTAGTGGTAGTAGGACCTGCTTTCTAATCGCTGTAACACAGAGGTGTGAGTTCAACTATTCACTATGCGGTCAACTGGCAGCTTTCCTCGCTCTCACTGTTTGTGGGCTCGACGCTCTTGCGACCGTTTATGCAGCCTCTATAACGTTCGTTGAAAACCACTTGTCTCCCAACAATGTGCATATCTGTGCTGTTGGGCAAAAGTGTGAAAATTCTTCTCTAACTTGTCAAAGGTCGATGGCTCAAACCCGCACTCCGCTTTCCGTCGGCCATAAAACTAGGCACCATGTTATAAGTGAACAATTCTTGAATATGACATTAATCTTATATTTCATTTATTTATTTGACTGATCGATTAACGCGGCACTCATGAACATTTCACTTATGTGACAGCGGCCAGCCTTGACACCGAAAATTAACCAATCAAACTAAAATAATAAATCACACCTATAAACAGGTCCATTGCCAGTATACTGTGAATTGGTCGGGTTTCTGGTCTGAAGTTTTCAGCATGGCGTTACACTGAGGCAGCACGACATAAATACTTCATTTATGTTTAGTTTTTTAGTCAACTTTACTTTCACTGACATCAGAAAGGTCACGGTTTAACGTTGGATGAATGTGGACACTGTATTTTCACTACCAATTTCACAAAGCCGATTCTGACGAATGTCAAATTACAAAATATGATTTTAAAAATTAAGAGCACTCGAGTTTCCTTATGTTACGGTAAGTCAAACATCGTTTTGCGGAATCGGCCTCTGGTAAATGGAAAAAAATTTTGAAGAAAAGCGGCATATCCGAATGAGCGGAAGGTATTTCACAACAGGAGAGGCCATTCGAGGGTGGGATGGCTGTCCGCATATGGACTGCTCTTCTACGAGAAGCCGCTACCTAAATCAGGATGTTTGTCATGTACCTTTGGTAGGCTAAGTGGTGCGATAGGCGCAAGTTCCATCAGGCACCCAACATTCCTAGCACTATTACATTAGTGACAATTAATTCATTGTATAATTTTGTTTTGCGGTATTATTAAGCTGTAAGCAGCTAATTTCAGTTGAATCTCCTTTAAATTGTATATTTGTATTGCGAGACTGATTAGATTATTATATTCATTTGATGATTGCTTTGTCTTAAGAAATCTTTATAATCTTTTAATTAACGCAATGGACCGGAAATTTAAGACTTCCTCTTGGGTTGGTCATGAATTCAGCTACATAAAAATAAAACACAGTATAACAAAGTTGAAAGATCTGGGCAACAGGGTTGTTTTCACATCTGAACGCCCACCTGCTGAGAACATACCATTAATGCGCTTAATCGATGTGCCCTTTGTCCTTCACTTCTGTTGTGTTTCCGAGGACATTGAATTGCAGCACATTCAAGAAAACAATTTCAGTGGGCTATATATATACACTGTCCCTGCCTATTTTGGGTCTTCATATTGATGAATGCATCAATGAAGGTAAAATAAGCGGAGGTTAAATACGTCCTTCTCGCAATATGCAATGCGTTAGAAAACTTACTAGCCTGATTTGTTCCCTGTGTTCGCTTCAGTACTACCGTTACAGGTATCCGTGTTCTATTGAACAAACCCTAGAAGCGACTGTTATTACATACTCGTCTTTACAAGAACTTTTGTTGTTGTACGGTGGGTTAGGCAGTTAGTGAAGCCTGCCTTAATGAAGTCTCGATCGGAACCTGAACTTGAAACTCTACCCTTTGTTTCCGTGTCGTCATTTCTTTGGAGCCCCAGATCTTTGATTACACGTCGATGCGGCAGACATAGATTAATTGTCAGCTATGTTGGGGGCGTCAGTGTGAGCAATAGGGAATTCGTCTGCTCAGGTAGCCTTGAATTACAGTGTGTTTAACCCAACTGGAACGAGTCTAGAATAACGATAATTACGCCCACTCTGGGAATAGATATTTTTGGATTAGTAGAAAATATTAACCATAAGCAATTTTTGGCATGTATGTTTCATAATTGAATGGCCAAAGAGGTTTACTTTAATTAGGACTAGGCCCCAATGTCTGACCGAATTTATTCACAGTAATTACCATCAATTATACAGGCAATTTAATTTATTTTTGCTGATCCTATTTGGATAAATAGTACAAAATTGACGAAAATGCATTTGCAAATGCTAGGCATTCCATGTACTCATTGTTTAATATTCTGTCTTCACGATGACTTGATCACAGGTACAGATAAGAGAGTTTGTGATTGGGAATGGGCCATAGTTCAACCACTTGTTCAGGATATAAACACTTAAATTTTATTTAACGAACCAAGTTTTAGGAAATGTAAAGCTGACACAAACTTGGTAAATCAACCAACACAATGCACAAACGTCATGTTCCGATCAATACTAGAAACACATTTACTGCTTCAAACTTACCTTTTACAATATTTAATCCTCAGTAATTTTCTACAAATAGTTTTCTCATAAGAAGTAATTATCAGTAGTGTTCTTACCTGACTTTGCGGTTATTTTCTTTGCTGACTTTGAGCTTATTTTTGTACATCGATAGGTTTGTTAGATCTATTGCTTTGCTTCATCGTAAATTTTCTGGAGATTCACAGATTTGGTACACGCGAACATTATCCCTTCGAAATTTCATCCTAATCACTAATTCATCAACATCTATATAGTTGCAGAGTTTATAAACATGATATTCCAACGTGTCAATATCGATTCCAAGATACATTAGCCAACCGAGCCGTTTAGAGTGCGCTGTATTGATTTGAAAACTGATATTTTCAGGTAGAGAACAGTTTCCCAAATAAATTAAAAGTAGTGTATACAAAATAACAGGAAAAAACATTAACGATGATTTACAAGTTTACTCAGGTGATGATATCATTGCTTCATAATTGATTCATTAATTGATTGGTTGATTGTCATCTATTGATTTGCTGATTGATTGACTGGTTGATTTCAATCTGTTGATTGATTGATTCATTCATCCATTGCCTGATTGATTGATTCATTGACTGATAGATCAATAGATGAATGAATGATTGAATGCATGACTATTTCCACGTATAGGTGATGTAAATTGAATTTAAATGTATACACCATAACAACAATCATAAACGTTTTATGTTGTTTTTAATTTTAAACGCGAGAGGATCAGGAGGTGATAAAATTCAGCTTCTGTTTATTTATGTGAACACAACTCCATATTCAAGCATACTTCAATTATTAGATGGCAACGACCAATCAATATGTGTTACATATATGTTTATTGATGGAAGGTAACCTGACATGCGCCAGCGAACTTCAGAACTCACCACAGAAGAGTGCAGTATAAACCACTTGTCACCAAAGTCTCAAAACAATGAAAATCGGGAAAGTCTGTCCGAGATTGGGCATGAACACACTTTTTAAAAACACGGTAGTGGTGATTGACGTCCACTGGCAGTCACTGAATTAATCACCTTTTTATTTACAAAATCAGTTTGTGAATTTTCCAAGACCTAAACTTTTATAAGGAAACTTGTGTGAAAAAAATCTAAAAACAACAGTATACGTGTACAAATCTGCACATCCACAATGCGTTTCAGCGGTACACAAATTGCACATGTAACTATGGATGTGTTCGACAAATTGCACCATTCGTGTAGTGTGGAAGACTGTCAGTAATACTCTAAATACATTGGAAAACTATCCCAGCCAACAATAAACGACTGAAAATGGAAGTTAGACCATAACAAGATCCCTGTAAAACATTCACGACAGTCATCGCAGTGATGCCATACAGCCATCCACACTGGAATTCAATCCTTTTCAAGAACTCAAGTTTTTGTATGGATGAACAGGTAAACCAAGATGGTTTCGCCGGCCATGTTGCCTCCTCGTTGATGTCATACCATATATACTAACTAGCTGGCCAGAGTTCGGTATTCGTGTTCTGGAGATTTTTTCCGGGCATTTAAGCAACTGGAAAACAAACATGGTCATGGTTGGCATATTGTTTACGCACCTGGAAACCAATCTACACCTTCCTCTTTATGATTACATCTTATACCAGCTATCAAAATTAAAGCCAATTAACCAAAAAGGTTCTGTTGTTATTGACTGGACAAAGTTAACCAACTGGAAAGCAAAAATAGCCGCTCACATCGCTGAAAATTAATGCCAAGCTTCCATTTTGTCATCAACCGATTTGCGAGTTTTAAAGCAATCAGTCACAGTGCTCTCCAATTATTATCCGATCAAGATTAAACAACTGCAGAATAAAGACGGCCGCAGTTCCAGCCGTTGTGCATCAGTGTGATACCAAAACCAGTTCCAGCCGTTGTGCATCAGTGTTATACCAAAACCAGTTCCAGCCGTTGTGCATCAGTGTTATACCAAAACCAGTTTCAGCCGTTCTCCCATTGAAGTTGTACCAAAAACCAGTCTCAATCGTTCTAAGCGTTGGTGTTCTCCTATTGGTGTTATACCAAAACCAGCTCAAGTTGTTCTTCTATTGGTGTTATACCAAATACCAGTTTAAGTCGTTCTCCGGTTGGTGTTATACCCAAACCTGTTCCAGCTGTCCTCGCATTAGTGTTATGCCAAAACTGGTTCCATTCGTTCTTCCATTGGTTGTATACCAAAGCCAGTTCCAGTCGTTTCCCATCTGTGTTATGCCAAAACTGTTTCCATTCGTTCTTCCATTGGTTGTATACCAAAGCCAGTTCCAGTCGTTTCACATTTGTGTTATTTCAAAACAAATTTTCTTCCTTCTCCCATTAGTGGTATACCAAAGCCAGTTCCAGTCGCTCCCCCATTTGTGTTAAGCCAAAACCAGTTAAAGTCGTTCTCCCAATGGTGTTATACCAAAACCAGTTAAAGCCGTTCTCCCAATCGTGTTATACCAAAACCAGTTAAAGCCGTTCTCCCAATGATGCTACACCAAAATCATTTAAAGCCGTTCTCCCAATGGTGTTATACCAAAATCAGTTAAAGGTGTTCTCCCAATCGTGTTATACCAAAACACGTTACAGCCGTTCTCCCAATAGCGTTATAACAAAACCAGTTAAAGCCGTTCTCCCAATCGTGTTATACCCAAACCAGTTACAGCCGTTCTCCCAATGATGTTCTACCAAAATCAATTAAAGCCTTTCTCCCAATGGTGTTCTACCAAAATCAGTTAAAGCCGTTCTCCCAATGGTGTTATACCAAAACCAGTTAAAGCCGTTCTCCCAATGGTGTTATACCAAACCAGTTAAAGCCGTTCCCCCAATAATGTTCTACCAAAATCAGTTAAAGCCGTTCTCCTAATGTTGTTATACCAAAACAAATTCCATCTGTTCTCCCATTGGTATTATATCAAAACCAGTTCCAACCGTCCGCCCATTGCTGTTATACCAACTTTCAGGTTTGAAGGCAATTGGCTTCTGCGTGATGGACGGGCGGAATGACAGACAAACTGACGGAATGATGAACATTGCAAATTCCTGTATCCTCCTTCCGGTTACCTGTGAGGGACATAAAGAAAATCACATTCAGGAGAAGTGGTCAGTAAGGAAAAATTCCGTGTTCTTTCTTCACCTCTCATTTGGAATAGTCTCGCCGATTTATTTTTTAGAATTTTTTCTTCAAATTTGGGGAAACTGTGCAAGGCTGAAATAGAAATAAACATTAAGCGCATACGAAATAACACGCATACGATCCCTTTAACATGGCGTTCGGTCAGTTCTGATTACAATTCACAAACCAGCATTAATTGAGTTTGGCTGAGACTGTGATTGGAATATATATGTAAGCTGGGACACACAAATAAGATCAAAAAGTTCATGGTGCTCAATTTGTCTCTCCTCACCTCTGTCTACAACCTGTCGACGACGGAATATAGGCCTCAAATCACAGGCCACGTTGTTATAAATGGATGAATATTTAAATTTGGGATTGAAAACCACTCATAAACTCCATAGTACCGAATGATCAACAACTTGTAGGATAAGTTGGCTTGCGTCTCTTATTAATAATTTACTGATTGCTGAGTATTTGTGGTTATTGGTGTTATACACCATGGCTACATACTAAACAAGATCAATACATGCAGTAAGTTACATGTAGAATCATCTGCATATGGTTGGGGGTGGGGTGGAGGTGGGGGGCTTGGCGGAGCTTGAGGACAAACCCCAGACCCTCATAAAAATACCTTACTGCAGTCTTCAACGTACCGGGATTCCATTCATGCACGCTGCCCGACCTGATATTACTGTACTCGAAATCCTCTATTTAATCAGCCAGCGAGGCTCCGCGCAATATGTACAGTCACCTGCCCATATTCTGGTCATGTCTACTCTGTGTACGCGGGGGCGTCGGTTGTATTTACACAGAGTTCTCTGGAACCGTAATAAAACGGATATATAGGTTTGTTTTGAAATGGAGACTATTTTTTTCATTGATGCTGGACATGCTCAGTTTGAGCTGGACACACACCTGGTCAGAGCCATTCATCAATTGCCATATTCTTCTTTATTGCTTTCTTCACTTGTCCAGTCACGTTGAAGATTAGCCGTACTGGCACCTCACATCCGGGTCCTGTTTGGAAATGGGTGTTGGTGTTCGTACAACATATCTTTACTGCAATGTCAATGAAACATTGACGCACTTATGTTCGATAGTGCTTCAGCGAAAAGACCAAACAATGCACTCAAACTCTTTGACGATGTTATGTTTTCCTGTGTGGCACTTACACAGCACGCAGAATCAATCGGTTTATAGATCATTCATTGCATTTTATTGCCAAGCCCACTTGGCGCTTTGAGGACGAACTCGATACATCATTATCCCATTGGCAAAACATATGCCTTGCTTCGACTCCACGCCATCCTAAAAATACGGTTTTTTTTTTTGTTTTCTGTTTGTTTTTTAGTTTTGTTTTGTCATGTTATATAGAATGTTCCTTCCCGTTTTGACATCATATCGTTGTGTTATGGCAGGGTGACGTCTCTTCCTGGCCTGACGTCTTTTAGGGCGTTCGTTGTGAAGTTGCGAGGGGCCTTTATTGCGCATTGATGTATATTTGTGGTGTAAACCCAAGCTCTTCGCTCTTAAATCCCGACCTATAAACATAGAAGTGTGTGTGTGTGTTTTGGTGTCTTTGTCGCCATTTTATATCCATTGTATACTTTCGTGACATAGTCCTGATCACAGCGACTTCAAAAGTGAGGCAAATGTATATATCAGCTATTTTGCCTAGCAATAGAAAGCCACGTGGCAAACTATTTATAACAAATCACAATTAAAATTTTCACAATATCTACATAGTGATGCTCAGCTCATTTACACAAACTTCGCCATCCCTGATGTCCTTTAATACATAAATATAGCTTTAAACGTCAAAAGTCTCTCATATAGACTAGGGTCTCGACGCGCTGTTTCATTGGATACGGCACAATTCTAATCAGAGTTCTAATCAGAGCACTATATATACATATATACCCAGCAAACGACGCTTAGCGCAGGTTTACTACAAAATACCTTGTCTAAACGAAACAGATGCATCCAAAGGAGCTGTCGAATTTAGAGATGAAAATAGTAGCTAATTTGTTAAATGCTTTTACTCATCAGATGTTATACGTTGGAAACCAAATCCAAGATGGATTCACTTATCATTTTGTCCGTTGACACAGTGACAATTTCTCCATGCACCTATATCTTATTGATCTATTTATATAAATCTTACATGATGTATAGGAGACCGTGGACATCTAGACAAGTGCCGTTTTACTCGCGCCAACACGATTACTCGCTCACACACGACGGTGAAAACGTTGCCTAAATAACATGGGAGTTAACAGTGAACTTTGCTTCACGGCCTCATAAGTCCAAAACCATGTTTTGTTGACGTTCACAATTTATACATGATGTGCACATTGTTTTGTTGTCTTACATACTATAATTTCTGGTTATTAGCAGCTGTGCTTCCCTGGATGTCGCCCAATGTTATTCATTTCCCTGAACCTTCCCATGTGATCTTTCGGGTCGTCGTCTGCTTGCCGCTGACGCGTACGATCGAAGTGCCCCGGATGTCCTCCGATTGCTTATGATTGTCATATTCCTCCAAAAAGAAAAGATTCAAAGAAAAGACAATTCTAGAAAAGGTGTATATATGTTTTGACAAATTATTCCACGGTTATGATATTTGTTGTGTTTCACAGGATGGGCATACGGTCGATCGAATTAGAGATAAACTGAGACATGGCGGTCTAAATATGATTGGGCTGTGGAGCTCCCTGATATATACACATGGTGGAGTATAGAGTTATATCAAAACCATCAGTTATATCAGTGATTCTGACTTCAATACTGGTCGCATGAAGAATACGATTCTGGCAAACAACGAATGATACTGTTAACGAATGATGACATACTACACCTTCGGACCTGGATTACTCTGCCGTCACAAACTCAAGTCTTGACTTCATAAAGGTTTACTGCGCGAAAATTGTAGTTTTTATTTCAGTAAAAATTTTATTTGTTATGAGTTGATGTTCCATCTCATGCTGGCTTCCTCTCCGGGGGAAGGTCTGTCAGCGACCTGCAGATCGTCGTGTCCACTGGGCTCTGCTCAGTTTACTCTTAGCCTCTCTTCCTATTTCTAAGTGAAATATTCAATGAATATATGGCGTGAAACACGAATCAAACAAAACAAAATTCACAGAAAATTGAAAATTAGTAGGCCCTATTTAGGGTAAAATCAGATTTGATGAACAGTATTACGCTACTTCGGACCAATTCAGTTGAAAGTTGTTTGGAAGTGTAGTGTCAATAGTTCTGATATATGATATTCATCTTGAAGACAAATGCAACAAAAACTTAACCAGAAAGGAATATTTACAATGATATTTATACGCGAGTTGCATAAAGTGCTCTTAAAATATAATTGTGGTGAAAGAAACATCAACTTCTTAGGCAAATCTCAAGAGGCTTTTCGTAGACAGAATTTCCTCCGGAACTAACAAGTATAAAATTTACCGCGTTATGACAAATACACACAACACGACATAACGCATTTTAATGTCCTTGCTGTTTGAAAAATGAAGTCCTTGCAATTCTTATGTCGAATGGCTTTTATGTCTCAACCACCACCGGTCTGGGCGAAGTAAGCAGTGTTTTATATTGGATTTTCATGACCCCATTTGATGTGCTTCGACATTTATGTTGAAAGCGAGTTGGGGGGAAAGGGGAAAGGTTTGGAGAGAAGCTTCAACATGCTGGATAAACCAGGTGAGATTTTTGTCACCTCTATTTCCCCTAATCATTAATAACTGCTAACCACCTTCATTACTGCGTGCCATCTTTGGTAATACATTGGGGATAGACATGTTAGCGCGCTAACACAGCGTAATGACCCAGGAGCCTCTCACCAATGCGGTCGTTGTCAGTTCAATTCCAAGTCATGCTGGCTTCCTCTCCGGTCGTAAATGGGAAGCTCTTGCAGCAACCTGCGGATGGGCTCTGTCCGATTTCCTCCCACCATCATGCTGGTCGCCGTCGTATAAGTGAAATACTTATATTGCTACATATACAAACATCGGATTACATTTTGCTACTACACATGGCCGAAATATAGTAGGTAAAATCAAGAATAAATGAGTAACAATACAAACACTGACGAATAGCGAATAATAAGTTGTATATTACTGATGATCTGAATGTAATGTTAAAGTGAAAATACAACTTAAAACATCGGCTCTGTCACACCGGTTTCCGGCTTCCTAAACCTAACATCCGTCGCATAGGCGAAAAATTGTACTGTGTGGCCGTAAAACACCACTCAAATAAATAAATTAAAACATTTCCTTGATTCATTCATCGATCGATGGAGAAGAAAACTGTTCTTTCATTCACCCTCATTCCTGATGACTGGGTGTTGTTATTGTTGTTGTAGTTGTAGACGCATATACAGGCCTCGCCACACACACACACAAAAATGTGACCTGGGGTCATGAGAACGACGGCATTAACGAAGATCTGGAATCAAACAAACTGCAGTTCTACCATCTTTCGCTGGATAGTTGTCTGAAAACTGAGGCGGGGCCTCCGTGGCTCAGTTGGTTAGCGCGCTAGCGCAGCGTAATGACCCGGGAGTCTCTCACCAATGCGGTCGGTGTGAGTTCAAGTCCAGCTCATGCTGGTTTCCTCTCCGGCCGTAAGTGGGAAGGTCTCCAGCAACCTGCGGATGGTCGTGGGTTTCCCCCGGGCTCTGCCTGGTTTCCACCCACCATAATGCTGGCCGCCGTCGTAGAAGTGAAATATTCTTGAGTACGGCGTAAAACACCAATCAAAAAAAAAAAAAAAAAGAAGACTGAGGCGAATATCTAATGTTATATCACACTTGTGGTGATGTTGGTACCATTACTGATGGTGGTATAGGCTATATTAGCGTTTTCTATTCCACCTATACCTCGTGACAATGCTTATATGGATGCGACAGCCTTTGGATATGGCGACAAATCATTAAGCCGTGGCATCTAATGTACATTTTTTGGAAAAAGGAACATACATGCAGCAGTAAAAAAGGTGCTACAGGTAGACTTACCTGGGACAATCCGCGTTTTTATCGCTGTAGCGAATATCGCCTTCCTTTCGTCACAGTCACATCTATCACTAACGGCACAGTATGTGGATTTCTTGGACAGGAAACTTCTAGATTTCCCTGCTTTCATGTCTCTAGCTGTAATGGTGGTAATAGTCGGTTGATAGTGATCTGGGTTTGTCAAGTCCTTAATAAAATTTGCGGGTGCCTACTTGCCTTAGGTGCATCAATATGACGTATCTCGCACGCGAGAGAGTTCGCTAGTGACGGGCCAAATGTTGGTGGTTTATTCCAGGCATTCCTGTTCCTTCATACATAAAACTGGCCACTATAGTATAGGTGGAAGTTCTTGATTATGACGTTAAACAAAACTCAGACAAATAAACAAATGTTTCCTCAACATTTGCACGCCCTCCCTCCAAACCCACCCATGCTTCCTTCCTACCTTCCCTACACACACACACACACACACACACACACACACACACACACACACACACATACATACACATACATACACACAAAGAAAAAAAGTGTCACTCGTGAACACTGTCTTGAAAACATATAAATGCACATAATAAAGTTACCAACAAAGTCGGTAATTTTTAACGCAATCAGATGGACACTAATTAATATATTCTGACTAAGAGTTTAACTGGCTACACATTGAAAGCTTCTGTTTAGCAATACTGTTTTATGTGCCATAATTATGCAATAGTTAACAGTATAGCGGAGTATTTCGGTAATACCATTGAGTGTTTCACATCACAGCATTTGTGATTTTTAATAATGTAGCTTCGCTGAATTTACATCACACGCATCGCGGTAAACAATATTAATTAATTAATGGTAATATTTTAAGTCAACTTAAACTGTTTAGACCTTAAATATTGTGCACTAAGAGAGGCAGCAAAATGAAAAAACACATATAGCGTGGAAAAATAACAGCTCTTTCTTGTGTGATCATTAACGACGTAGCTGTTCAATTTTCCAATAAAATCTTTATAAATCATCCTCAAAATCCTCCAGGTAACTTTCGTTCTCAGATATTATGAACTACTTCGAGGCGGGGAGCACTAAGCGGCAAAGGTTTCAGGCAAGACAGGGGTAAGAACATTATCCTGGGGAGAGACGGGGAGATAAATCGTGTGTCGGACTATTGGCAGCGGAGGTAGCTTCCCCTGGTTTTCGCACTTCATGTTTCCACTGACAGCTAAGTTATATCAATAATTGACCCAATCAACATATAGTTTTGTATCGTCAGGAACTAATTTAGAAAATTATAATTCCTCCATAAATTGAAGACATTTTATAGAAAAATAGTTAAATATGGAAAAATGTAACTTTAACACGAATACAGACTGTAGGTCTGCAGGTCTATGCCTTTCTGTCTTCAAGAGTGTCATTTTCCCGCGCTGAGAAAGCTATGTTTCATTTATCAACAAACATTATTCCGTTCACTTAAGTTTGGATAATACCTCGGTAAAAAAAATGGCTGTCAGTTTGATGAAGTTGTGAAAATTGAGTAGATTGGACAATATTAAGAGATACAAGTATATCATTGATCGTTATTACCTCTAACAATAATCCCACCGGCTGGCCTGGGAAGACATTCCGGGATAGGCCATGTCAGCAGTAATCTCTCTCTTTGATCACCTCCATATAATCCCCATGATTGTAATCTTTCTCATTAAGCAGGCTATCCATTATACTCGGGATTGTGTAAGTCAGACTCATTCATGCAGAAAAGTGTTCTTTCATGTAAGCGCATGGCAGTAACACGACTGCCCATTTTCTTTTATGCATTACATCATTGTAGCCTAAATTATATTCATTTTCTCTATGCGATGATAAAGTCAAGGATTCTGAAACCAACAAATCGTACGCTATAAAATCAATATTTCTGATTTCTGCCCTCATGTGAGCGGTGTACACTCAAATCTCCATTAAAATGCATTGTAATTGTATTGTAGAAACGTCACGTCAAACGCGACACACTTATTTATTTAACTGGTGTTTTACACCATACTCAAGTAAATTTCACTTCTAGGATGATTGCCACTTTTACGTTGGGAGGAAACCGGAAAGAGCCCGGGACAAACCTGGTTGTTGACAGACCTTCCCACGTAAAGGATCATGAAAAATATGAATAACACTACTTATTCTCTAAAATGTGATTTTCCAGGTGATTGTTATGTGCACGACTGCCGTCAGTTTCTAAATTTAGCTTGCCACTGTTTACATACGCTGAGTTCAGCGCCTGCTGTCTGCCTCTACCTTAGAATATTCCAGAATGCGCTCAGTTCGGTGCCTGTTTGTTTACATCAAGTGTTCAGGAATTTTCTTATTCTGGACAATTCCACCAGGTTATATAAGACCTATGAAAGCAGGTCAAACGGGGGAGAACGGAGAAATATTGGGAGTTTGGATGCTTTCGCTGTGTATTACTTTAGTAAGCCTTTTGTGCTGAATTTTGATGTCTTTATAGCCTCTGGCTTTGTTATATCTCCACCGAGCACTTGTTCAGTCTGAACTTGTATGTTTAATTTGTGCTCTTGTATACACAGTGCTTATTAGTACACGGACCCTGTCTGTGGAATTTTGTGTATATTTCGTCATACACTCAGTTATACTGTGGATTTTCCCTCCTGTGAATTTGCCTCTGAGCATTTATACCTGTGTGGTATATATTGTGGAATATATGCGTACGTTTGGACTTGACACCGTAAGTACTTTAGTATTTGTATAGATACTGCTATCCTTTCTTGTTCAACTTAAGTACTTTAGTATTTGTATAAGTCTTATTATCTGTTCTTGTTAAGCTAATAAATTGTTGTAAAATAAAATCTGCTGGTTTTGGTTACTTTTTTGTGCGGCTAAACTGTCGTGTATTTCGAACAAGCCATCTCTATAATACAGACAGTTTGGGTCGTAACATGATTGAAACTGACCACCAGGGCCGCAACTTAACTGAAAATTGTGTACTCCATTTGTCATTAACAAGTTTACGCTCAGATTTAATAATTTTTACTTTTTTAAAAATACATCGGGGATCTTATTATGTTTGAACATATCTTGACCTTTGTGTTATGAGATTGATCACTTAATGACATTGTTCACTAGAGCAATCTCAAGTCGGTATTAAAACGAGATTTGAATCTCGTATTTGAAACGAAATGAAGTTAAAAGGTAAGTCCTGGAATTTCGTTGCAATGTAACTAAATGTGTCTGTGATGCTATACATCGCCAGTGAAAACTATGTAAGCATGTTAGAAGAGTGCAAAATAATTCACTTACACGAGAACAATTGCCTCATACTAACAGACACTTGTGTGCGTGGGAGAACAATTGCCTTATACTAACAGACACTTGTGGGCGTCAATCACACGCTGAAGACAATTAATTTGGCGGATAAGACTGTGGGAAGTGTGCTGTATAAGGGAGATAATCCGCGCATTGGTGAGCCGAAGAAGAGGGTGATTTATCAGGGGCTTAAAAAATGGCGGAGTGCAGATTTGATTTACTGTCATGGAAATAAGAAGATTTCAAACACAAATGCTGAATAATAGCTCCTGATTTTACTGCGCAGTACTGGGTTTTAATCGCCATTTGAGAAGTCGATGGCTAAACACAAGTGTTTATAACAGACAATATACATTGCCCTTTTCTTATTATGTAGGCCTATACATTATGTTTTTGGTTCCATCTAATTACTTGAGTATATACTGATGTTAAAGGCATGTATTGCTGATACTATCACATTTAAGTACCCACTTCAATAAGATTGCGACTTTCAAAACACTAAACTTTTCAACATGTTGTTGAAGTTGACAAGTAAACAGGTTAATTGTTTATTGTGAATCGCGTGTGACACAGACCATCTTAATTCACTGCCACCTCACAGTGTCCCCGTCTGTAATAGTGCTCCTGGCGCCAAGTCCCATCCCATGTCTAATTGTTACACAGCAACAAGATTTCACTGATTGTGTAATAGGCGCCCTGATGCTTTCTGAGAGGGCATATGTTATATTACAAGCGATAAAGATTTATTCTAAAACTGGCATACATCTTTCTATATAAATAAACAGGCGAGAGGTGTCTCTATATAGGCACAGTTTAAGGAAACAAGTATATTTTCCTGCTTGCGAAAAAGGAATATATTTACAGATACAGTTGGTAAACCAAACCGCAGCATATACTGGGTTTACAGGGAAATTGTCCAGAATGTTGGAGAAAGCCATACACTTTAAAAAAGGGTGTTCTGACTGGTCATTTCCTTGTATGCTTTGCTAAACTAAGTAAGCGTAAATACAATCAAATGAAGTGCATGTAGTTTTGCGCAGTTGTGAAAGTTGATATTAAAACCATATGTAATGTGTGTAATGTGATTGATCATTAATGGATCTATAACATTAATCCGCCTAGGCTATGTAAGCGGAAATCTCTCTCTCTCTGATCAACTCTACATAATCCCCTGAATGGCAATCTTTTTCTCTAGAGGACTATATGTACCCATTATTCTCGTGATAATGCATTTTAAACACATTTGTGCAGAAAAAGTGTTCTTTCACGCAAACGCATCGCAGTAGCACCGGTTTCTTTTTCTTTCACAAACACTTTATTAGTTAGAAACTGATAATTGTAAGATTAAGTTTATTCTTCTTTCGAACGTTTTTATGACGACAATGCTGCTGAAACAAACAAATCGTATGCAATATCTGAACAGTTTTTGACATCTGTTGTGTTGTGATTCTATTGTCAAGCCTGTATTATTGTTTCACGCATTACTTGCAAAGCGAAGCAACTGAATCTTGAAACTGAAAATCTTCGCACTTTTTCCACCGAAACTAAATGTGCCCATGATTATATACATCGACAATGAAAGATATATGAGAGAAAGTTGGACCAGTGCAAAATAATTCACTTAAAGTGTGGCACTTTACCCTATTGACAAGTAAATAGGCTAATTGTTTATTGTGAATCGTGTGTGACCCAGACCATCTCAATTCATTGCCATCTCAAAGTGGTCCCGTCGTCTGTTCCTAGCGCCAAGTCGGACACCATGTCTCACTTTCCACAATAAGGCAATTTACTTTCACTGATTGTGTAATAAGCACCACATTACGTTCTGCGCGGGCTTATGTTATATTAGAGGTGTAATGTGATTATATTTATTCGAGCACTGACATACAATTTTTTTTATCAACGAAGTTGGATTTATCATACATGCAACAAAATAATAAAAAAAACAAAAACAAACAATCAGTCGGGGAAATTGTCAAAGAATGTTTATAAGTAGGGACAGGTACAGGTTTAAAAGCGACAGCGGTGAGTCTATTTTACTCAAATAGATACAGGTATTGTTATTGGTAATACTTTCCGTGTATATAGTCTTGGGTGGCGACCAGAACGTTGTAAATGACAGAGTGACTTGCAAATATTGTAATGAAAACAAAGAAATTTGAACGATGGGGTTTTCTGTATCGAATCAAGTGTCTGTGTGCGCAGATGATTTCGGGGCTGCATATAAGACCACATGAATATTTCGCTCAGTTACTGTACACATGTCATGCAATCTGCCATATATTTTGGTTGAAAACTTTTTTCCATTATTTTGCTCTCTTTCTATAAACATATGCATGCAGGTGGTTGAGATGGTGCATAAATTTGTTGTGCATTTTGTCTTCAACTTTTGTAAATGTTTAACGAACATGTTCATCCTGAAATGAGCAACAAGCCAAAGGATTTTATTTATCATTGGAATTTTCCGCAGAATTTTGTTCTTTGCGTTCTGCTATCATAACTTTGGCCCAAACTGACTATTGCGTTGTAAGTCTGTAAGTGTAGCCCTGAAATGAGCAGATCAGTGGCACGCTGATCACACCAACATGGCGGGGATTACCGCAATCATTCCCCTTAGATCTTAGATTATCTATTGTTTTAAGATGAACAGGGCTTTCCTATGTCTTCTGAAACAAAGCGTTTCCAGACGCACGCTGAAAGAATTTATCACACGTACATAATTAGTCGTGGGGCACTCTACTTCCGGGTCATCTATCAGGACGTCTCACCTGAGGTGTTGGTCGAAGCCAGGTAAAACAATGAAGGATTAGCGAATGTGAGATTAACTAAGACAGGCGAACACCACCCGTGGGTAGAAAATGGGGGTAAGGCGTTTGTCCTACCCTATCTCCACTCCTGCACTAGTGATCATTGATCAACATTGTCACCCCTCATTGCTAATAACACAAACAGTGGCGGGGGCTAATTAACAGCCATATACTATAGCCCTCCTCCCTCACCACCACGCACAACCAAACTGCTGATACAGTCACGTGCTGCGCATAGGTGTATATAAAACAGACAGACTACCTTCAGTTCATATCAACTTCTGACTTCACTTCGCTACACTTCTCTCCACCTTGCCTTCGAACTCGCTGCCACACGGCCACAACCATGGGGAAAATCTTGTCACGCCTTCAGGAGATATTTGGGGAATTTCATCTCACCCCAGCAAGACTCATCATGGTCGGACTGGACGGTGCAGGTGGGTTGCGAGTAATCTCAATAAGCTACACGTAAAGCTTTTTTCTACATAGCCTCGCCACAATATAGCTATAAAATGTTGACAAAGTGGCATTTAACCATACTCATTCATTCTTGAACTTAGTGAACTTCATTAAACAGTTGGTAATATCATGGCAATGGAATTCGCACGTTTTCTTTTTTATGTAGGAAACCCACTTAAAGGGACACTAAATATGCATTTTTATGTAGAAAACCCACTTTAAGTAATTTATATAATTATGCATTTTTATGTAGTCGTGAAATAAAGTCACTTTTATAATTGTGCAGACATTTCATGAACACTTCCCTCGATAATGCCTGAGTACTATTCACTATTGTGCTATGTGAAAGAACTAAAGGGAGGCTTGATTCCAGCTTCTTAATTCCGCTCAGACAATTGATGTGATTGGTGCTGTACGCGGTAATCAAGAATGTTTCCCTTATACGACGGCGCCCATTATTAAGGTGGCTGAAAACCGGACATAGCCCGGAGCAAACCTACAACCATCCACAAAGACTGAAACCATGCACAATATATAACTTTTATCATGCACTGGAACAAGAATTTCAGTCATAAGTTATTGTTTAATTACATGTGTTGATAATTTGACCATCGACTTAAGGACAATTGAATTTTTTTTTCAGGTAAAACCACGATCCTTTACAAGATCAAACTAGATGACGAGGACATCGAGACTTTACCGACTGTCGGCTTCAACGTGGAGACCGTAACAGTCTGCAAGAACGTCACGTTCACCGTGTGGGACGTCGGTGGCCAGGAGAAGCTCAGAAGATTGTGGAGCATGTATTTCAAGGGCTCTCATGGTAAGTTCACTAACGTTACCTTCATATTTAGCCCATGCCGCCGTGGGGATAGGATATTTTTCGGAGGACATTTTGACAAGCATGTATTATACGACAAAATGTGTGCATGGTGCTTTCTATATAAGTAAAATATTGTGCAGAAATAAACAGATCAAAAATAAATCAAAAGCAGATATGTTATCATTGAAGTCATATTTGTGACACAGTCAAGATAGAAAACTCTGAAGATAGAAGCCAATCAGCACACCAATTAAAATTACTGCATTGCATGGGTTTTTTTAAAACATAGTTAAAAATGATCAGGTTTTGGTCAGTATGTTTTTCGCTGATGGTCAGCATTTGTTGCTAATGTTTGACAACGAAAACGACTTTTGTTATAGTATACAATATTATTACCGATACTATTTGCTTTATACGGATGTTGACTCCGAAGTGATTTGTTACACGATTAAGCGATAGGATAGCCTGTAAACCGCGGTTTTGACATATTGTGACGTTTTCCATGGTGTTTGTAGGAATTCTGTTTGTGGTAGACAGTTCGGACAAAGAGAGAATGACGGAGGCACGAGACGAGCTTCAGAAGATTTGCAAGGCCGAGGAGCTGAAAGGCGTGCCCATGATAGTCATCGCTAACAAACAGGACGTAAAAGGTGGATGGGGTTTTAAATGACTATAGAGTGCTTTCATGCACTTTCATTTATTTATTTGACTTGGGTTTAAGTCCAAATTAACGATTTTCATGATGACGTTCAGGTTTGGATGGACGAAAGCGAACAGTTCAAGATAAAAACACCACGCTTGTCCAACTATACATGAACGACAAACATTACAATAACGTCCCATATAACCATTGTTCCCGGTAACCAGTATACGTGTATATACTCACATACGTACGTATTGCTACTGCAGCACTAGGGTACTAATGCTTCCACGATAAACTTTGCACTTAAAACATGTTAATTACCCTTAATTTTTACATTTTCAGGCGCCATGTCAACGTCCAAGGTCGCTGATTGGTTGAATCTTGGCAAGATTAAAGATCGCTATTGGTGTGTCCAGGGCGCATGTGCAACCCGAGGTGAAGGCCTGATCGAATCCATGACAACAATGGCTACTCTCGTTAAGAATTACAAGAAGAACAGCAGTAAATGGAAAAAGTCCAACTACATCTGAGACACTGCTGAAATGCCGACTCTTCTTGACAGTGACTCATAGATTACTAGTGCTTTTAGTTGAGTAGTCATTTACTCTGCTTTTATTGTGAAACTCGCTGTTTTATGTGCTATTGAAAAAAACCAAGTGCTTCTTGTTTACGAATGTAAACAATGTACATACTGTAACTATAACTTTACGTATTTGTGAATAAAGTACACGTATTTGCATTATGTGTTTTTTATATTTGTTGTAAATTTGTATAAATGTACAGATAGCGTTTTCTGACCATCAAGATGGACTAAAGTGTCTTACTTTAAAATTCCTTGACATTAACATGTCCACTCCACAATCACTGCACAGTTCCTTGATGGAAAAGGTCTCAACCAAGTTCGAGCTCGTGATACCCGAAATCACGTGCGCTCAGAGCGTTCTTTTTGTGTCCTTTTCAGTTGGTTTATGAAGACTGAAATTGTGAATACAGATACATGTTATAGTTTTCGGTCTGTTTAAGTCGCCAGAACTCTTCTACCACAGCCAAAAAATATTGCCTATAGTTTATGGCATATTCCAACACATGAGTACAAATGGACTTTTTAACCTGTGTCATAAGAGGGCAAAATGGCGTTTATAAATGTCATGTTTATGTGTCATAAAAGGGCAAAATGGCGTTAAAAGGTAAGATTTTGTGATCTTCATGCAGATTTTTCGTCAGCTATTAGAGAACAATTTTGCTTGGGTGGGCTGGGTCTGTTCATAGCGGCTCTAAATTTTTGACCACGCTCCAAGCTTTTTGCTTGCAAAGTTCCGATCGCTGTCGATGTGCACAAGCAGACTGTGTTACGTGTATGACGCACACTTATTATTTTACTTAATTCCTCACCCCGTACGGCAGAATGTTACACTTACGTTCATGCGTAGTAGAAAGCGGTGGATGTGGGAAGCAGAGCGGTGAATGATAAATATCAGTTGTGACTCATAAAACGCTCTTTATTACTCTTTATTAGAGCGGGCTAGTTTTATTTATTTCTTTTTCTTGTTTGGGTGCGATGACAAGCAAGTCAGGCGGCTTTTCAAAATTTGAAAATTCATCACCTATATAAGAAGGTGGTGAATTTAATGAGAAAAACCATCTTTGCCCTTAACTAACGCACATTTTTACATGTGACTTACAAACTTTCGCCGGTCAAGCGTGCTATTGATTTACATGTACGCTTACCTAAACTGCCTTCCAAACATTTATTACCACTATATACTGGTTTACCAGTATAAAAAAAAAAACGCTTGTGGTAATATGTTACCAAAACGAGAAAGTACCCAGCCGTGCCAAAGGGACATCACTCACAGTCGCGTGAATAGCTGACACCTTGTGCCCTCTCGCCAAGAAAAATGCACCCAACACATCCAATGTCCCGCCACCTCTTCTCGTGACAAAGTTACTTTTCACTCCATTCCAGGAGAAAGCAACTGTGGCGTCATGACGTCACAGAAAGATTGAACATGTGCAACTAATGTCAGGGACATTCGGTATATATACATAAACTCTGTCAAAAAAGAAACGCAACCCCCGTATTTTAGAGATTTTAATATTTAGTTCTAGGACGGCACAACTTTTTTCTTATTGAAGACAGAAGTCAGAAATTTGGCAGAATAATAATCAAGATAGTCATGTTTAAAACTGTCTTTTCAAAAGTCATCTCACAGACACCAGTTGCTCACAAGAGGGCGTCTTCCTCAGTATCTTGTATGACCACCACGAGCTGTAATCACTGCACGGCATCTCCTTGGACAAGAACGGATAGGACGCCGGATTCTCTCCTGGGGAATGGCCCTCCACTCCTCCTGTAACGCAACGGCGAGCTGTTGAAGCGTCTGTGGCGGTGGCTGACGTTGACGCACGTGTCGATCCAGAGTATCCCACAGGTGTTCAATAGGGTTGAGGTCTGGTGATTTAGAGGGCCACGGCAAGACATTGACGTTGGAATCCTGCAGAAAGTTCATTGTTGCACGTGCAGTATGACGCCTGGCGTTGTCCTGTTGAAAAAGCTGTGTCTGTCGGTCAATAATCGGGAGAAGGTGAGGCTGTAACACGTGGTTGATGTAACGTTGGGCTGTCGGGCTCCCTGGAACGATCACCAAGTCTGATTTCTGGTTGTATGAGATGGCTCCCCAAACCATAACACTGCCTCCGCCAAATCTGTCCACTTGCCGGACGCAGATGGGCGCAAAGCGTTCATGACGTCTCCCATACACACGCTGTCTTCCGTCGTGACGTGTCAAAAGAAAACGGGATTCATCAGAAAACCAGATGCGCCTCCAGTTTTGTAAAGTCCATATCCTTACGTTGTTGCACCACCTGAGTGGTAGGCGTGGATGTAAGGGGCGTAGTACAGGTCCAACAACTGGTCTACAGGCACGTAAACCCGCTTCTTTCAAACGGTTCCTAATCGTTTGAGCCGACATTCTCCTCAAACCTGGTATTAGTGTGGCAGTCACGGTTGGTAGGGCATGCCGATTACGCAGGTGAAGGACCCGGATGTACCGATCTTGAAGCGGGGTCGTGATTCTTGGCCTTCCACTTCTCGGGCGATCGTTGGTCGAATTAAAGTTGTTGTAACGGCTCCAAAGTCGGGATATCGTTGTTTTGTGAACATTTAGGTGTCGTGCAATAGTACCAAAACTTTCTCCGGCTTGAAGACGACCAATGGCGATATTTCGGTCGGCAGCACTCAGTCGCGGCATTTTACCGACTGCCTTTTGTCGACGAATATTTGAATAAAATACGAAAGCACATGGGTTTTTATACACCCCCACACTATAACTGCCATTGACATGATTTGCATGTGAATGGTTCTGTGTGCGACGTCAACAGGGTCAGTCCATGCGTTGTGACGTCATAAGCAATAAAATACACTTAGGAGAGAAAAAGCAGTTGTTTAGATGGTAATCTTCATTAAAAACGTGTATAATTTCATTACATTTGGCTAAAATTTAGTTTGGAAGCAATAACTTTATTCGAACGAATTTTTGATATCCGAGGACAGGGGTTGCGTTTCTTTTTTGACAGAGTTTATATTTGTAACAGTACTGCTTATGTTTGGCCAATTGCGGATGATAAAGCCCCCCCCTCCCCCCGCCTTCCCCGAGGCTATGCCCGGTTCCTACCAGCATAATGCTCGCGGCAGTCAGACCACTGAAATTTTCTTGAGTACGGAGTAAAACACCAATCAAATAAATAAGCCAATCAATGTTCCTTCATCCCTGTAGTTTATTTATTTGGTTATTTGATTGGTCTTTTACGCTGTACTCAAGAATATTTCACTCATACGACGGCGGCCAGCATTATGGTGGGAGGAAACCGGGCAGAGCCTGGAGGAGACCCACGACCATCCGCAGGTTGCTGACACACCTTCCCACGTACGGCCGGAGAGGAAGCCAGCATGAGCTGGACTTGAACTCACAGCGACCGCATTGTCATCCCTTTAGTTAATTGAGGAGTTATTGATAACTGTAAATTTCCCACTTGCGTGTTGGTAACGTATATCGTATTTATTTATTTATTTGATTGGTGTTTTACACCGTACTCAAGAATATTTCACTTATACTAGCATTATGGTAAGAAGAAACGGTGACGTTTAGTAAGCCTGTCTCGCACTGTAACTGGCTCAAGTTAAATTAATACCTATCCAGGTACCAGGGCGGTGAGAAACTTTAACTTCTTGCAAAATAGATGTACTGCGTTCCAGTAGTAGGTGCTGGTGTCATTATAAAGGTAATTTACGTATGTCTAAAAACAATCGGATACAACCCGACACTGACAAGTACGTTAGGTTAAGTCGCTGATAGACGGATAAACTTGGCAGTTTGTAGTCTTATTTGTTATAAGAAGCCATTTCACCGCCTGTTTATGTGGTGGCACACGTGCTGCTGTCAGAGTAAAATCCCCCGCAGCCGAGTTCTTGGTCGGCCAGTATGGTTTATTATGTGGCGAGGACAATTAGACTACGCCTGGTTTATAGATATCATTATCTGAGTGTGATTTGGTTGCGTAAGACGAGCGCAGGCAATTGTAGTTCATGTTACGCGCATTGTTACACTGGGGATCAGGACCTAATTACTTAAGTCCTGCCGTTTTTCTGGAATGTCATTCTTCACTTTTAGGGTGTTAAGTCTTTTTTCACTATTAGTCGGCTATTCTTGGTGTAAAGTTGTATACTTGGTACGCAAAAAAAGGAAATTCTCTAACCTATCAGGTATCAGTTTTATTGATCAAGTTTAAAATTTTTGGAGAGAGAACACATGGTCTCAGGTCGAAATGTGTCGGCCAGCAACTTCCCCTTGGAGCTGTAAACCTCCCAGCACTAGATCTTGGACCTTCAGTTTAAGTCAACATTATTAGGGCATCTTACTCACGGGCTGGGCAAAATGTGCATCAATGGTTACTGACCATGGAATGTTGGGGTTGTTTTACAGCATGAAACGTAAAGATTGTCGCTCATGGAAAATTAATAGGAGTCTGATGCCACTTACAGATCTCAGACCTTCGGAATGTTTGGTTGAACAAAGGGGAGATAATAACCAAGGGCAACTGATTTCAAGATCGAACCGCGTTGTCTCCCCTGTGACCAGAGCGGAAAAATGCAGAAAACTAACTGGCAAATTGAAAATATGGCCTTTCAAGTGGATTGTTTCATACTTGAATTGGCTTGCTAAGCTTTGTTAACTTTATATTTGGACCTAAGGTATTGGTCGTTGTTGATAATTGATGGTTCTAACAGTTGACAGACTTTATTGAGAACTACTCAAAGCGTCTGTCTGACACTGATAAAGGTCTATGCCACTTAGTCCATGGCTGGGCGTTTTCAGTCGATAATCCCAAGCCTCATTTTCCAAACAGACTAAATAGCGATTTCCAAGAAGAAATATGTAAGAAATAATCATAGATATAGTAAATATGGGTAGTAACATAGAAGACAAAATCAGTATATAGTTGTCAGTGATGTAGGGGAAGAGAGTTTAAATCTGCGGGGATAAAGACCACTCTGTCCACCTACGAAAAAAGTGGGCTGACTGGTGTCTGGTCAGACGAACCCGCTAACGTAATCTAACGGACCTCTGAAATGATGGCTTCTTGGTATTTTGATTTCACTTATAGTCACAACCCTTTAACTGTGACATTTGCCTCTCACCACCGAAGGACCATGGCTTAAGGCATGTAGCAGAAACTGGGGGTTTGTGTCAAACAGCTTCATTAATTCTTCATGTCATGTCTAGTATATTTGTCTCACGAGTGGCGACGCCAGTTTGTGGTTTTCGATGGGTGACCCAAGTATTAATGATGATTTATAGATTAATGGAGCGAAAGTTATATATAAATATACAGGGTATGGCGATATTGGCACTGTATCCGATTGCAATTTGAAATTAATAAGCCTGGAATTGAACATGGTTGGACAAGGGCTGGTGTAGATGCTCGCAACTGAGACTATCAATGCTATAAACTACAACACAGTGTGTCTGCAGGACACTCTAACTGGGGTAAATTACTCTAATTCAGGTAAAAGCACAAGCTGACTGGTATTCCCCTGGTTAAATATGACCATTTGTCAATTATCACACCGTCGTCGCTGCTATTGTTTATGCTGTACGTCTTTTATTATATTACATTACGTTGAGCTTTATTTAAATTGTGGATTAGACAATGGATAACTGCATACGTGTTCACTATATACCACGGACCTCAAGCACACAAGTCAAGCTCACTATATACCACGGACCTCAAGCACACAGGTCAAGCCCACTATATACCACGGACTTCAAGCACACAGGTCCAGCTCACTATATACCACGGACCTCAAGCACACAGGTCAAGCTCACTATATACCACGGACCTCAAGCACACAGGTCAAGCCCACTATATACCACGGACTTCAAGCACACAGGTCAAGCTCACTATACACCACGGACCTCAAGCATACAGGTCAAGCTCACTATGTACCACGGACCTCAAGCACACAGGTCAAGCTCACTATATACCACGGACCTCAAGAACACAGGTCTAACTTAAATACATTGCCTGCGCCATTTAATGACATTACCGGCACTGTTTGTGAAATCTTTATTCTTAGTGTGGTTACGAGTTTTTATTTGTTTGCTTCATCACGCTTTCATTTACCTTGTAACTACAACTCCTTCACATACAAGCGATTTCAAATAACACTACAAACAATGCGAACTTTCCGTCTAACTAACGATGATGTTAGGCTATGCACGATTTCATTGTTCAGTGATCCACACGGTTGATGTTTTGATTGAGTAGAAATGTGGGTCATAATTTCAAACGATCAACCGCACTCTTGACAGAACTTGACAGATTAAATTCCCATATTGTCTTTCTCAGTAGCTTAACATTCTCTCTCTGTGTGTGGAGGTGAGAGGCGGGGAGGGGGGGGTCCTCTTTCTATGGATGTAATTATTGTACTAAAGTTATTAATACTCGCTTAGCTGACACGAGTTGTCGTAAAAACTTGTCGTATTGAACGAATATTCGAACAAAAGTAGTTCCAGACCAACGACTGGAGTTATCTGCGAAAACCTAGAAAAATGCTTCACAGATTCCATAGTAATAAACACCTGTATGATTAAAACATAATTGTTTTCAATTTCTCTGCTCTCATTGTTCTTGGGCCCTTTTATGACAATAATCACTCTATGATGCACAGTAGACCATTTTCGTCTCACGGCCACTTCTCTTCCATTATAATGGTATGCAAGTTTTGAAGGGGAAAGTTCATCAGTAACTTATTAAAGGCCGGGGGGGGTGGGTGGGGGGGGGTTAACTAGAACACTCCGCCTGGTTTCCTTCACCCCGTAATATAAATGAAAATATCTGGAGTATATATGGCGTAGAACAACAATCAAACAAATTGGGGTAAGACCATGTCCATTTTGAAAAACTAGATAAAATAGCTGTTAACCTCTCTTTGACATTGAACGTGGGAGAAAACCTTAAAAGGAAAGACTACATCAAAGGTATATATGTATCAAAAGTTTCAAAAAACTCGAAAAGTGTTCCGTTTATTTTGGTGATGTTGTATAACCAAGATACTGCAGTTCAAAGTAAAACATCGAAAGCACCGTTATGTTATCAATTTAACCAATCAGGCGCGAGTTATTTCTATAACCCGTGAACACACTTATTTCCGTTTTGACGTCACGCTCTTTTACCATAGAGACTGAAGAAAGGATATAGGACTGACGCGACATGGCGCTTATCCAATGGCTCCGTAAGAACAACAGATTATGAAAGTTAAATTAGGAAGTTAATTTGTACATCTCTTGCTGGCTACATCCCCGGTCGTATGTGGGAGGTCTTCCAGCAAGCTGTGGATGGTCATGGGTTTCCCTAAGGCTCTGTTCACTTTCTTCCCATCATGATGCTGGTTGCCGTCGCATAATTGAAATATTATAAAGTATATACGACGTAAACACCGATCATATGATAACAATAACATAATAATAAACCAAGCAGGTCAGGGAAAAAATGTCTGTTTCTTGCCCTAGGTGGGTCAGATAACTTTAATTTCTGTAGATCATTTTTGTCATTTCCTTTTAAATATGTCCAGAATAAGCTTATGCGAAAGATTCTCGGTGGTGTATACAGGTCAAAGTGCAGCGCGTGGTTCACATGAAGTTGATCAACAGCCATTGGTCGTTATGTCGCCTGTGTGTCCCGCTGTCTCCGGGGATAGTACATCAAGATGTTCACAGTGGTAAGCCCCGATGTACTTTTGGTCGTCCGTGTCTAGTTTCTATCATTAATGCATTCCCGTCAAACGACCCTCGTTTGCACATCCACCCGATATTGGAACAATAGATGGATCTTGCCGAAAAGAACACAGTGTGTGGCTTTCAATTCCCTATCGAGCCGTTGCTCTAAACAACGTTGTAGACGGGCGGGCCAAGCAAGGCGACCTTTCATGAGATGTATTTAATATGAAACCTCGACAAGGCATATATTGTCAAGAACATGAATAGACCAAGGACAATGCAGAGGAAGTTTTGCCGAGTAAATATTAGGACAAGTGTGTTGCTGTTGAGCCAAGAAGTAACAAGGTGTGGTGAAAGACTGATAGTGGGTAATTACTTCCAGCAGCTTTCGCCTTTTGGGCATCTAGCCTGTCATTTTCTGAAGTGCAGCTAATATCTGGTCTGTATGCTTTGTTCGATATATGAATGAGTGGTGAGACGAAAGGCAGACGCGACCTCTGTTTATAGATAAGCTCTCACGGGTGGGCCTCAAGAATAAGTGTGGCTCTAATGTATGTAACATGAAAGGAATCTTTCCTCCTGTATCTGCTGGCAGCCTTAACTTCCTGTTATTAACCATCTCTTGGGGGCGACGGCAAACGCGGTAATCACAGATCTGTATACAGAGTTCTTTGTCCTGAACGTCGAAGAAGAAATGCATGCCATGACACAATATGGCGCCCAGGCTTTGTGACTGTTATCCCACCCAATATGGTTATTGTTTGATATTGCTATATCACACTATGACAAGAGTTAAATGCCCACAAAAGTGTACACCTCATATTATCTTTATCCAGTCGTGTGAAACAACACGTTAAGTGTACTCTGTGTCTACACGTATTGATGTGTAGGTGTTTAGACCCACAAAATGAAGGTACTGTTCCAAATGTTGTATTATAGGTGACCGATCTTGATGGCCAGGTATGTGTCACACAAGTGTTGTATTATAGGTGACCGATCTTGATGGCCAGGTATATGTCACACAAGTGTTGTGCAGGACATCATTACTGGCTTTCTTACTGAGCGGTAGATGGAAGAATCCTGCGCTGGACTGACGAAGAAATTGAGGAAATACCGTTCCCCTCAGTTCCTAGAGGCTCTCTTATCAATTGGATTTGCGGATTTATACCCGGGAATTGTTGTGGGGGTAAATTTCGCTAAAACTATATGAACTCACAATTAAAGTATATGTCCACATTAAGACGTGCTCAAGAATGCAATGTATCACATGTTTCAGCATAAGGGTTATTTTTTTAGTATCAGAAAGAACTAAAAAAAGTATGTAAAAAGAACAAACGCACGGAATTGGCAAGAAGAAATATTTCGAAGAGGTTAACACATTTCCTATTCTTTTGGAAGAGCGGTATTGTCAATTTAAAAGTGCTAAGGGTTTTATATTGGTAAAAATTTCAATTTCGATCCAACATAAAGTGGATCGCACGCGTCAGCTAAATAGGTTCACGGAATATCCATTCTGTCTTCCACCACTTATCACAGAATGTATTATCCACAGGACTCATTTGTATGTATCGCTCAGTTCAACAGCACTATTTAGCTACGTGGGTAATTTTTTTAGGTAACAATATCCCTGTGTACAAGGAAGAACGATCGTTGATTTTACCAAAACGAAATTTAAGCTAAAGGCAAATTTATATATCTTTCATTTGTTACCATTAATGTTCAATTATCTTATGTTATCAACGTCAAAGTCCTTGTATAATAACATTAGAAATCTTATTTTAAAAGTGTGCCTTTTTAGCGTGAAACAGAATGTTAAGCAAATAAATTCTTCAGTTGCGAGACAAAATGCACATGCCCTTGATCACCACAATATGTATAGGTTAATACCGCAAAAAACAACTGCTTAGGGGCAACTGCGAAAGGTCACCCAACTGGTGGAATATTCAATAAAATATAGCCTAAGCGTTGATGAAATAACGTTTGTGCGGTGACGTCCTCTGCACGTTCGACAGTAACAGTTGCTTCTGTTTTATCCACAGGAACCATCGAAGCGGTGTTCACACCAATATATCTACAGGCAACTGGGAGATAAATGAGGAATTTAATATAAAAGGGGCAATTTACCATGTCTTTCGTAGGGAAACAGCTGCCTGTACGAAAACGATTAGCCTAAACCTAGCGGACTACAATTTGATTTATATTCCAGTTCACGTGGGTACCGCGTACCTACACGTACATCCTGAGGAACGGAGTCTTTCCACGGATTACTGGCTTATTAGTGTCTTATAGTCAGCAGCTGTTCCTACGACAGGCGGGTGTACAGCAACAATTCATAAATGACATGATCACAGGTGTAGACGTGGTATATATATATATATATATATATATATATATATATATATATATATATATATATATATATATATATATATATATATATATATATATATATATATATATATATATATATATATATATATATATATACGATAAGTATTACCAATATGCAAGTTGTACCAACGTCGCAATTGCAGTTTAACGAAGATAAGTGTTAAACTATGCAAAGCCTGTAAATCTGACTATAGCTTCTCATCACATCACTGAAACGTGACGGTCCAGTGACATGATACTGTAAAATATATCGTCAATGGCATTAACTTACACTGTCGCATATATTGCAGTAAATCATCTTGAAAGCTATGTTAATTAAACCTATTGGGAAAACAAAATATGCTATAATAACCTGAGTGATAACAGTGAAAAGACGGTTATGTTGGCGTAACTATATGACACAATTAAATATTTATTTTATGTATTTATTTGATTCGTGTTTTACACCGTATTCAAGAAAATTTCACTTATACGACGACGCCTAGCTATTAATATTGTAGGAGGAAACCGAACAGGGTACTGAGCGTGTAAGAGTTAATAAATCATGCAGGTTAGAGAAAGTTAGGGAAGTATTGTGTTCGTGTGGCCGACTGTTCAGTTCGGGTTGTAGGTCGTCACAAATTTACCAAAGGTCGGTGGTTTACGCCGGAATTCTGATTCCTCCACCCATCAAACTGAACTTATAAGCTGAAAGCATGGCGTTAAACAATAATCAAACAAATAAATAAATCAGTCAATGCTTCAATGTTAATGTGACTTTTACAGACCTTCAAATATCGGAAATTAGTCCGAATATCATGCATACATACATAGATACATACAGACATACTTACCTACCTACCTACCTACCCAACCACCCACCTACCTACTTAGATACCTACCTACATACGTACGTACACGCATACATACATACATACATGCTGCGTAAATACAGAGTGAGTGCTTGGAATTTAACGTCGTACTTAACAATTTTTCAGTCATATGACGATGAAGGATTCCATAGAGTGCACGTAATGTACCTCCTTGTTGCAGGACGGATTTCCACTGTTCTACCGCGGCTATTTACCGGCAAGTAAGCCACCCCGCCCGAGCCATTATACCGATACGGGCCAAGCAATCGTTGCACAATCCCCTTCATGATGAACACCAAGCGAGGAAGTTACAACATCATCTATTAAGGTCTTAGGCGTAAGTACAGATCTTCATCAACTTAATCATAGTATTTACAACAATTTAAGTAATATGATTCACTTTGCTAGCCTAATGGTCCGTCATCATGTCAGCAATGAGGATAATCACGACAGCGAGGTGTGTACAAAGACTTCGAGTTCGTGAGTAATTAACCCACATACGATGTATTTGTCTTCACTGTTATTGACGTTTACAGGCTGATCGGGACATAATCAGTAAAGACTACTAAGATTACCAGCAATGTGTCCAACATGGCGTAAGGTAAAAAAAGCCATCGCTTGCCATACACACTCTGTAAGTAACAAGGAATTGCGGCTCTTTGACTGACATTTGAAATATGTAGACTACTCTAAATGACCTCAATTTTCTCCCACAAAAGTGCATTTTTAGAGGCAAATAAATGTCAGAAAATATCATTCTTGATGCTGAAGCACACAGTAAATTGAGCAAGTTAGTCATGGACGAAATTTTAGGTTATATTGGGTTTGTTTCATCTTCACAGATTCAATGAACATGTAAATATCATCCGCTAGCAATCTCAATTACCTTGCGACGATCTTCGGTTTCTGGAGTAAGAAGTACAACGAAGAGTTTACACAGTGGGAGACTACACTATGGGACGAGCTACACAATGTGACGAGCTTCACAGAAGGGTTCACACTGGAGTAGAGCACATCGTTTTCTGTGACGATACAGAAACTTAAGCACCCTGATACTACAAACAAGTAAGTGTTTTACGAGCACACATACGCCGATGATTGTGACATTCTGTTTTACGAGTGCACATACGCCGAGAATTGTGACGTTATAAAGGAAAGAATATAAGGCAACATAGCTTATTTGTTACGGGCAGGGAATAGTTCCTCATTTTTCAACACATTCCCGACTATATCAGCATGATATACCTACTTAAAAGCATCCACAAACAATGAGAGTGTATATGTACTCGAGGTAAAACACAAGACAAACTGATATCTTATTAATCCCGAAAGAATATCCTGTCTGCAGGTTTTAGTGGACAATGGGCTATTCTGTCTACAGTATAGCTAACCTTTAGTAACGGTAAGCCAGGCTGAATTGTACTAGGTCAAAAATTCGCTGTGCATTGAGATTTCCTAAACCCCAAATAAATGGAGGTGAATACGATTATAAAACTACCTACTGCATTAAGCTACTGTGCAGCCGAAACACTCCGGTTGTACGTGTAGGATATACACTACGTGACACTTTTTTCCACGTGGTGATAATTTTAAAGTCTCCGGTTGCTCTGATCTGACAGTTGGATGTCTCATTACAACCTTCGACTCAAACCGTTGGAAACGTTCAGTTTAAAAGACAACACGCATTAGTAGGGGGTGGATTAAGTTGCTTAATTTAAAATAGAAATGGAACCGTTACCCGTGTATTCTTGGTAAGCGATTTATAGCGAGCTAGCCCAGGTAGTACATTGCTAATCAATATGTAGCCTCTGGCATACTTGCACGAATACCTAACTGCAATATGTTCCCTTTATCTGGTCATACAGGACGCCCGTGTTCTGTTCTCTCTTCATTCACATAAATAACGATAACATGGCGCGTCTGATTGGTTACCCGTGTTACTAACAATTGCTGTCATTTTACAACAAAGTTTATGGAGGTACCCCCAGGTTGTCTGTGCGTCACAAAGAAATGTAAATCCCCAAAATATAATCAGACAAGTTAAGGAGAGGATATGGACTGCAGTTATATTTTTCAAAGTTCCAATCAGTTTGAGGCGGTGTGACAAAATGCAATACTTTAACATGTGAATATAAAATACCTCATCTTTATTTGCTTCCATTTACCACATTCAAATAAGTATATTTACCTGGTACTTCATCCATTTAAAAACATCCACGGAATGCTCTATTCCAATCATCTCATTTACAATGCATTCCGTTCAGTTCAACAGAGATTTCACCATCCAACTTAAGTTACAGTGTTCTCCACTGTCATATATTTATACTGTACTCTACCCACTTCCGTATATTTGCAGCATACCGCATCAAATTTACATACATTTGCAGGGTATTTCGTCCATTTCCGCACATCTACACTGTACCCCACCATATAAAAGATAACACTATAAAACTGTTCTACTGAAGAAAGTATATTATTTACCGACGTTGAGGCGACAACCTATCGCCTTCAACAGAGTGGTGTTAAACAAAAAGAATCCCTATTTTTATTAAAGTTACATACAAAAACAAAGTGAACAAACCAGTATGTTTCATGGTGAACACAGTTCACGTTCATGGCTGTTGTCTCATTGAAAATGGTATAGACCCATTGTATACTTCAACCAAGAACGTGAACTGTGTTCACCGTGAAACTTGTACATACTGGTTTGTTCACTTTGTTCTTGTATGTAACTTTATTATAAATAGGAATTCTTTTTGTTTAACACCTTACTCTGTTGAAGGCGAAAGGGTGTCGCCGCAACGTTAGTAAATAATATATATTGTCCAGTATAGTATTTATTTATCTTTTATAGTATTCTATCCTGGATGTCTGAAAATCTACATTCCTATGTACCCCATCCATTTCCTCACATCTACAGTGTACTCCATCCATTTCCGCACATCTACATTGTACCCCATCCATTTCCGCACATTTACAGTGTACTCCGTCCATTTCAGCACATCCACCTTGTACCTCAACCATTTCCGCACACCTCCATTGTACCCATCCATTTTCGCACATCTATACTGTACCCCATTCTTTTCCACACATCTATACTGTACCCCATCCATTTCCGCACTTCTACACTGTATTCCATTCCTTTCGCACATCTACACTGTACCGCATCCATTTCCGCAGTACACTTCAATAGATTTACAGTTTACTGCATTCACTTTCTGTACACATACGGTGTACTGCATTTAGTTATGTATATTTACAGTGTAGTTTCTCTGTGCTTTTGTACATTTACACTCGACCGGCCCGGATAGCACAGCTGGTAGAGCGTCCGCTTCGGGACCGGTAGATCCAGGATCAATCTTTGATCAAGTCACACCTAAGACTTTAAAAGAGGAAGTTGTCACTTCCTCGCTTGGCGTTCAGCATGAAGGGAATAGTGGAACGACTGGTTGACCCGTATCAGTATAATGGCTCGGGCGGGTCAGCTTACTTGCCTTCGGTATGTCGTCTCAGTGAAGCTTAGCGTACATGCACCCTAAGGATTCCTTCGTCGTCATATGACTGAAAAATTGTTGAGTACGACGTTAAACCCTAAGCACTCACTCACTCACATTTACACTCTACACCATCTACTTTCTTACATTTGCAGTGATGTACTCCATCTATATTCGCGCATTTGCAGTGTACTCTATCTTCCTCGCAGTAAGGAGATTTAATCTGAGATGATAGATATGAATAACAAGATAGCAGACGTTTGTTGATACGCTCACATTAATAATTTATTTATTTGTATAGAACCACCTTTGGATATGTCGCTCACATGTATGGATAATTTATTAATGGATATCCTTTATTCATTGATCGACCGTAATTGTTCATTTTACTTGTACTATATGCCTGTCTAGTTTCCAGTTGTGATAAGCAATTCTGTTAGCCACGCTGTCTGTTTGTTTGTCAATCGGCTGATCCATCCGGCCGTCGGTCAAAAATCTGGACCTCTTATATAAGACTTTAAATATCGCGTGCCCCGAGGAGAAGTCGACACAGGGTTTTTACAGAATGTTGCAGCTATTGACAAATTAGGCTTTTTTTAAATAGAAAATGACTGCTCTCTGTATTTTAAGTCAAAAAAGAAATGCCGTGACAAGAAATCATCAACTTGAAAAAAAACAATTTTAGAACTAATCAAAGATTTGCGACATTTAACATGCACCAAAGACCATTAAACTGCCCCAAATACTAAAAAAGACTGTGTAGAGTGTTATTTTTATCAATAAAACGTTAATGTATTGATTTATAATCAGTATTGGAAATGATGACCATTTAGATCAATAATGATTTATGGATACAGATTTTCCGGCTATTATAACCTCCTCAGCGAAATGGCTTTGGTTGGAGGGGAGGAAGGGGGGGGGGGGGGGGGGTACCATTTTGATGAAATTTACCGTACATCTTGTCCATCATCTGAACTTGTGCATGCTTAAGTTTAATGGCAATCGGGTGTTTTCATAATTACCCCATTTAGGACTGCGTAATATATCGAGCGTATCAATATGCGTAATAGTGCTTTTTCATGAATTCAGATTTTGTCCATGCAACTCTTCCTGAAGTACTGAACCTACTTCCATGAAACTTACCGGTCTCATACATCTTTCCTATCGTCTAAACTTGTACATGCTTAAGTTCCAGTACAATCGGGTAATTCCGTTCAGATACTTAGTGCAATAATGGATTGTCATGTACACAGATTTTGTCCAGGCTACTGCTGGTAAAACACTACAACAATTCCCTGAAACTCTGTATATATCTTTTATATCATCTAAACATCTATGGTCGTGGGTTTCCCTCGGGCTCTGCCCAGTTTCCTCCCACCATAATGCTGGCCGCGGTCATGTAAGTGGAATATTCTTGAGAATGGCGTTAAACCTCAATCAAATCAAATAAATAAACCTAAACATCTACATGTTCAATAATAATAATAACACTCTGCTTATTGTTTTTAGTTTCTTAGTTAGCCCCACTCAGGTACATGCTGTAATAATGCTTTCCATGCATACAGCTAAATGACGCAGCTGAAGACATATCCCATTATTGTGATGTTGTACTCGAAGTTCTATATTTCAGTATGTATATATCACTGTTTATTTAATTTTGGGATGAAATGCTGTGGAATGGAAGTGGGGTATTTCGGATGTCCGGATTCTAGCTTGGAATAACCCCTCTTCAGGTATAAAATTATGGTTTTAGCTCATCCTACCAAAGTTATAGCATATCATAAGAGACTTGCTATCTTTGTGATTGGAGTGTATGTAAACGCTCAAAAAGCATTGCACAGTTAACAATTTTGTTTACAACACAGATTCCACAAAGCCAGTATCGAATCAAATAAAAAATTGAAAAAGGCTGTGCCCTTTATTATTCTCGGTATTCTCAGTAGTATTAATTTCTTAAAGTATATTAAAGTAAACATTTTCAGGAGAGTTTATTGTTTGACTTCAGTCAAAAATCGATCGACCTTTGTTTGTTTTGTTTGTTTTTGTTTCTTTCAATGATTTTTTTTCTCTTATTGACCATAAAGCACGAATGAACGTTAGTAATACAAACAACTCTACTGGAATTCTGTCATCTACAATAATAGCACCTTAAATAAAGCCTCACTGCTCTGTGCTCATGGAATACATCCATATTGTGGTCGCCCCCAAAAGCAAACCCACTGGTACTTATTAGCAGGCCTAACATTATATTTTCAGGTTTTCCAGATCTTGTGTGACAGAGGATGACACATAAGTCAAAACGCGCTTGATAATCTTTCATGCATGTACGAAAAATCTGAACAGTTATACAAGTTTTTTCAACACCTCAGATGCCATCAACAAAAAGGCTTTTTCATCCCGTGCAGACTGTCATTACCAGTTCCCATATATCAGTTTCTAACCTGCTCCGCTATTTGGGAAGCTCTGTGTTTATGTGGTTTGCGAAGAAACGAAGCAGAAAGACAAACCTTTCAATTGAAAGGCCCGTCGAATGGAGGAAATATCATCGGCTTGCGGAGAATGGTGATTGATGGTACACCCTGGACTTACACCACACACCATTAATTTCCAAGTATAAAATAAAAAAAGCCTTATCCGGCTGCGTAGGATCTTTCTCTGCTTATTTGCGGTCGTTATGTTTTATTACAAAAGCGGGTGTTGTGGACGCATCTGTCTGACAACACTTCCCAATCTATCATCGTACGAGACCTGCATTTAAACACCATTCCTGGCAGTACTTAGTTTCGCGTTTACGACCCAAGGAAACAATACAGCACGTGAAACCAAGTGACGTCACTAACCTATTTTACTGTTTCTAAAGACCATTTATTTTTGGATAGATCGCTAATAGTTAGATTGCTGTTACATGTGGTTTGAATCATATCTGGATGACGAAAGTAATTAGATAAAGTCTTATTCATTGGAATGCCATTCGCAGACTGTCTCAGTCCCACTCAGTGCAAGACACTCTGTCATGTTTTGTACAGACTACACTTTCCTTAACACGTGGGTATTCATCTTCGCCCAGATGGTTTCCTTCTACTTGGCAGTACTTCCGGAGATTTCCACCATACCATCAATGGGAGCATGGGTAATAGTGCAAACCAAATGTAGGGGGTTCGCAGTCATTTTGTTGAATTCCTCAAGCATTGAAGCATTATAAAAGCTCTTGACTAAAACCTTTTAGTCCCTTTCTTCACATGTTAAAAAGCAAACGATATGTTTTTGAGTACATGCGATGATCACTTCATATGTATCGCCTTTTTGTCGATAAAAATAAATATAGTACAGACCAAAGAGTAAATCTACTGCTGAACATCATATATTATCGATGTAAGCTTGAGTACGTTTTGAAATGTAACCGGCGAGAACAATTGTTTCCGCAAACGGACCCGCTGGAGTCGTCGACTGCTTTATTGTCACGATGATGTCATATTGATATATGGCCTAATACGTATACCTGAAGCAGGGATAAACAGGTATCCGTGTTTGTCGTCAGAGAAGGCATGAACAGTTTTAATTCTTCGATGGATCCAGATCTGGACTTGCTGGATATCTTCTATAGTAAAGCCCTTCTAGCATTATGAAGAATCGCTGGGCATCCAGTTCGGTGGTTACGATTAATAGTTTTACGTGTAAGAATTGTTTGTACCAGTCAGTTATGTACCCTAATTCTTCTAAAATTTGGGACATATTTGTAGTGTTGAAAGTAGAATATTAAATTTCTATACCAGCCTTTTGAAAAAGTAAAGACATGAGTATGTTGTAGATGTTCTAACCATGTGAGAAAAAAGAAACTCAATATTCCTGCTAGAATTACATATATATTGGCTAAAATGAGCAGACCACGTGTCCGAAATTTTAGACAAAATAAGGAAAGCAACCCTATGACTTAAAGTTTGTCTTCAACCAGAACCCATTGCATGGATTAGCCAATGAATGCTAGTTCGGGCCAACTGGCCCTAAGGCTGATTTTTTTGCCAATTTAGTGGGTATGTTTTAATCCGATTTCTGTCTTAAGATCACTGCATTTCTGTTAAAACTGAAAAGCAGGCCCAGGAGTCGCCATTCATTTACCCAATACACCTGTCGCCTGTTCTCCTCATTTTTCATGCCATGCTACCTGTGATACATGGCCATCTAACTCGTTTGCATGTAATCGCTAATAGACTTTTGAATAACTGGGCTCAGCACAATATATATATATATATATATATATATATATATATATATATATATATATATATATTGTGGTAAATGGAAGATAATGATGATTATAATGAAAATTTAGAATGGAGCAGTGTTTAATCCAAACCCTGAGACCAAGCTACCCAGCCCTCCTGCAGGATGCTCTTACCGGCGTCGACGGGGCAGTAAAACAAATCAGCACCCCAAGCAGCCAGACAGCGGTGTCTCAATGTGATGTATGGGGAAGCCCACTTCAAGTCCTGCTTCGCTAAAGCTGAGTAGATAATTAATTCTGAAAGCAGTCGGCTGAAAAATTCACTCAGATGTTGGCTAATGGCTCACAACCATTATTCTTTCAAAGACTAGGCATGTACTTTAATATCAAAGCCCACATACCTAAACGATATCATCTGCCATCTGCGGCCAGAGTTACTTCACTGGTCATCCACATGATAACTAAAGCAATCAATCAATCATTTAGAAATGCACGTTGGTATAAACGATAGACATAGACGAATCATCGACTAGGTTCCTCGATGTTGCCAACGAGGCCTTAATACGACATACATTGTGTTGTGGCGCAACAAAATCTTTTTCGTGTTTAAAGATATACCTTTAACTTTGATTTTGGGTAGATCTTGAATCACACGCGTGGGCTACCAAAGATGAATGCCGAAGGTTTGCTAGTGGCTGAAACATGGATGTTTTTTTACTGTTAACTGTTAACCAAAGGTAAACGTTATATATGCAAGGCGTTTTTTTTCCTTTTTTCGCCTTATGTTTTAAATCAATGAGACACAATTGCTCAGACGTTTCTTGTTTAAAACTCTTTGTTCTCTAAGCCAATTTAAACTCACAATCCTTTGATCTTTCTGGCTCCTTTAACTTTAATAAATCACAGACTTATTCACGCTTTTAAAGGTTATATCCGGCACCAGTGTAAGTAACTCACATTCACGTTTGTAGTATTTAGAAAGGTCTTTGTGGTGCCCACGCTGTATAGGTGATGCTAGTGATGTTTATTTTCAGAATGGCATAAGTGCATCACGACTGCCCGGGTTGTTGACAAAATGTCGGGGGCATCTGTTAACGGCAACGTCAAAAGATCAAGGAGCTTAATGTAATTTTAGATGTAAAACCACTCCTGTAAACTGGCCCACGTAGCAAAGCAGTTTTAACGGTACAATCAGTGTGACGTGTTAAATGTAATTCTACATCAGTGACGCCTATTAGATTGCAATTAATATCACTGCATTTGTTTTTACCTAATTCTGCCTAAGGCATTGCGCTAGGGGGCGTGTAACTTGCTGTTATTTATGCATTTACATGAACAAGAGGCCATGTTTCACCGGTTACGTGTGACCATTTGGCAGCTGTCAAACTGTCGTTGCTGCTCTGCTTTTTTCTCGCCATGCTGTATGTCTTAATTATATCGTATATAACACACCTATAAGTTATTTTTTGACAATGTAATGTATTTCGTAGAGTGTATCCGTTATCGCCATTAGATACAAAAGGCGACAGAGAACAACTTCGTTAATAAAATTGTCAACGGCCGAGGACAAAATTACAGGGCAACCCACACACAGTTTGATAATTTCAGTTTCATATAGTTTCACCATTTTATGACTTTAAGAGTCAAAGATATCACATACCACACTGCTGTAGTTGTACCTAGTGAGATTACTTAACTGTCCATTAAGTAGTCCCAGTCCGATATTTTAAGGACATTGGCTATATTGTAAGGGAGACCACTCCTCTTGAGTAAAACATGAGAACTTATTATGAGTACTCAAAATTATGTCGATTTCAGTTGCCTAGTTACGTAACTAACGTAATTTTACGTCAAATCCCTGTTTGACAGTGAAATGTCTTCAAGAATAGGGATAACAAAACAGTGAAATTTTCTCATAGACTTAAACAACTTGACGGGCTTCCTGTGTAAGGAAGACTAGGTACAGTCGCATACCTGTTGAACGGGAGTACTTACAACGCAAACGTTCAGTCAACAGAGAGAGGCTGTCGATACTTCTTGTCACGAACTGACTCTAGGTTTGGCTGTTTCCAGAGAGGTGTGGCGTGTCTATGTATATAGGTATGCTAGGAGTTCATGTTGTATCTACCAATGTTTCAGTCAAAGGCACATGTGGTGTGTAGCCAAGCTGAAGGTTACACCCCTATACCTTCAATTTTTACACAACCGTCCTCTAATACCCGAGAGTTTAGACGCCTACTATGTTGACATTCATGGTCAGTCTTGAATGCCGACAAACATTAAAGGCGGCCATCTTGCTGATATAAGTCGTTACCACTGTGTACACAGTTCCAGTCAAGTACTTATTGGCCTACTTGGTAAAGGTGCATTCATTCGAAATAGAGTAATGTCTACAAAACTTGGCCATTGCGGTAGTATACCTTCTTTAGCGAATAAGCACACGAAGTTCAGTGAAGGGGTTATAGAGATGGTGTTATTGTAAGTCTATTCAGTTTGGAATGTGGTCTTGCCGTCATACTTGAACCTTTAATTCGGCCATCCTGTTCATATACCTTGTTTAGCTCTCAACACAAGAGGTTCAGTTATATGTTTGTTGAGCTGGTGTCAGTATATGTCTGTTCAGTTTGGAATCGGGTCTTGCCTGTAAAGTTCCTATTTGGTCTAAAATCGGATCATGCTTACAAACTTTAAACTTCTTGGCCATCTTGTTTGGTGCTGCGGCATAGGGTAAGGTTTGGCGAAGTACTTATGGCTCTGGTGTCAATATAGGCCTATTCATTCCGGAATCGGATAATGGCTATAAACGTTAAATCATGTCTTAGTTCCACAAGTGCGGTCTTCAGTATGACGTTCTACAACTTGTATTTTCACCTTTGATCCTTAGAAGCATTTTGTAGAAATGATGCAAAACATCTGTTTAGAATGGAATTTAAGCCAACCCAGACTTTTAAAAAAGTTCTTTCCGTTTAGCTGTAACTCGCGCAGGTTCTGTTATTTGATTATAATATATGACCGATCGAGTTATCTAGGAAAAGGAACACGCTACCGTCTGTGATATATCAGACAGCATATAGGCGGTGTCTCATCACGACAGGGACACTTGATCCACATACTTAACTGCAAATAGTATATACTTTGGGGTGCGGCAAATCGACAAATCTGACAACTCACCCTACACGATTTCAAGTTCATTCCTTAATATTGACAGCTCGGGGTAATCTAGTCGGATTGTCACACCAGCGAGTCATTACGATACTGCATCAGAAGAATCATCTTGAGCGTTTACAACGTCTGCGAACTCTTCAGAGGACGCCCAAAAAAAATGGGAAAGGCCAAGCTAGCGAACGTAAAGTGAATTCTTAACTACACGTTTATTGCTGCTGCTTAGCACGCCGGTCGTTACGACGGCTGACCGGAATGCGCTGAAACAGGCAGACCTACTCGGCGACGAGACCAGTACTTATTAAAGGAGAAAAGCTATTAGGACAGTATTAAGGGGAAAAACTTGATAAATCTAATTTATAAACCATCTAACCAAATCACGCTGGGTCACGAGGCATTATTAAAAGCCGACATCCGAATCGATATACCTGTCAGTACATTTGTTTTTCATTATATTTTGCTTTGAGGCACCTGCTGTTGACATTGGCTTTGGGATGACCGGGTGATGTAGACTACCCAATTGATACCACTGTAGCCTCTCAAAAAGGAGGTAGCTAGATCGAATCCAGCTTCTATACGCTCTATTACGGAATAAAACGATGCGATTTTCTCAAGGTGGTTTACTCTCTGGTCGTAAGTGGGAAGGTCTCCAGCAACCTGCGGATGGTCGTGGGTTTCCCCCGGGCTCTGCCCGGTTTCCTCCCACCATAATGCTGGCCGCCGTCGTATAAGTGAAATATTCTTGAATACGGCGTAAAAAACCAAATAAATAAATAAACAAATAAATAAATCAAGGTATTTCATATCAAGAGTACTTCAAGGTGCACGGCCACCATACAAAAATTCTGAAGAAACAAACAATTGCTTCCGTTGACCAGGAAAAGGTAACCCAAACTTCAATTCTGTATGCCCCGGCGCAGTCAACATGATTGTTATGTATGGTATTGTTATGTAAGATGATGGTAGACACTTACACAGCAATTTTGTCAAAAAATTAATATCAAAATACACACGACAATTTAAGAAGAGAATAATCTTTAACAGTTTATGTTAAACAGTAGCAAACTATGTCAATGCATGGGTTTCATTCCTGAGAAACATCCTAACAATGCTCATCACGGTGATGGTCCCCCTAACGTTCCCGCAACAAATAATTATGGGTAATTATATTGTTATAGGTCTAGCTCTCTGCCCTTATTGCGTCTCTTTCATATTCAGAGGCCAATGCTAAGCCACTAGGTATTTTATGAGCATTGCAAATAATCAGACTACATGTAGATTACATGTGCATATAGTTGCTGTTATAGTCGCTATATCAACAAGTTCTTATTTTCTTAAGAATCTAGAAGGCTGCAAAAATAGTAATAAAAGGAAAAAAATAAACAAGGAAATGCTGGATTTCTCGTGTGGTTGTCATATTGTGAACCTACATACAGATCTGTGTTGCTCTTAGAATAGCCAATAACTCAAGACAGCATAATTCCGGATTTCTCCTTAAAATACCGAGCTGGTTGAGCACACATACATTTGTACATTAATTCGCCTATAAAACAAAACATACAAAATCACGCATAACACCAACATAAAACCTTTAAAATTCCGAGTTTCATTTTTAGGCTGTTCTGTCAATAGTTCACGACGGCGATGTGGCTTAGGCCTGGAGGAAAACAGACAAAGCCTGTAAAGAAGACTACCGCCTTTTGTCAAGTACCAGGTTCGACAAAAATGGTGAAAATGAAATCGAAGCTGAAGATATTCTGTTATTCGCAACCACGTACCGTATTCTCTTGCCTTGAGTTTTATAAGCGTGTTAACGTTTTAACAATGTATTCCATGCATTAACACTGGAAATGGGTTTTAACTGTTGTATGAGTAAATTTTTTCACTTACATCTGTTGTTTCTTCATTACAAAACTATACGCAAAATGCGGTCATAACTGAGCCTGTTCGAACAATCCGTGTACGTATAGATTACATATTCCTTAAATTGACGCTGAGTAAAAGACGAGAACTGAATTTATATTCACAATAAATTCATTATTAAAGCAGATGTTTCTTAAGCCTGGATTTTTTTATTGTGAACTGACTCGGGTCTAACACCCTATATACATAAACATTCACAATGTTTAAAAAATGTCCATGTTACAAGAGAGACGTGAATCTTTTTTTTATGTGTCATAATTATGGAATTTTCTCATTTCAATGTACATTTGAGACATTTTAAACACACATGTAGAAAGTAGAAAAACAATAATCTTTAGAAATATATATTTACCTGTTCTTAATTATGCCATCAATGACACAGGTAAACACAACTCTCCACATATTTCTTCCATGGCCTATAGCCTATAACTCGGATAAATAAAACAAAGAGAACGTACATAATGTTTTCCAACCAGCCGGGATATAAAACTTCATGCCATCTGTGGCTTGGACGACAGTTAAATGTTCTCTATAGTTTCAAACAGACTGTTGTGAATGTGAGTCTTCGCTGTAGATCAAGAAAACACAGCGTGCAATTAAAACACAGCCAAAACCATGGTAAAAATATGTCCATGTATTTGCGAAAACATTAATCTGTGACATCCATTTGGTGAACTGAATACGTTTATTTGCGCTGCTATTCCGTTTAAGGCAACAATACACCACAAAGTCAACAGAGAGTTGTTACTCTAATATTATTCAAACAGCGACCATGTTTGTGATATGTCATACTGAATAGTTGTCATTACTAGGATTGTCGAAGAGTTCAGTTAGGGCTGGGTTTTAACTCAGTTGCTGTTTAACGTGTGGTGTACAAGCGTGTAGTGTTTAATACATTCTGTTTGAACAGTAGACTGTGTTTCCAAGGCATCTGGGATTGATAAAGATCGTTTATCACTCTGTCACATAAATATCTCTGTTGGAAACCTATGGTTGACACCACGCAAATTAACACATAAATGAAATGAGACGAGGCGTCGTGTTTACAATTACGACATGTTTTAGTTTTGCTGATTCTGAGTGAAAGCAACTGTTATATTATGCTTTGTCGAAAATGTGAGAAAGTTACGACTGACTTAATCATATTTAAACACAATAATTGGTGATTCATTAGTAAAGGGTTGACACAGAACCGAGTACCGGTATATTAATGTCTAGTACTATAAAGGAGTATGGCAGTGCAGATCGACTGCCACAATGAACTACAAAACACCGGAATAACGAGACTACTATCGTCTACTTTCTTCGCTGATCGACAAAAATCATAAATACGCGATGCAATCACTTAGACTGTTATCTAACCATGTAATCTGCACCGGAGACTAGCACATACGCGTGTTTGTGAAGTTAGTGATTTCTTCCTTGTTATTGTGAGTGTTTCAAGCATCGTCCAAACGACACGACCAGGCCGGAGAAATTCATGAATTCAGACAGTGCTTGATGTGTAATATAGATGGACAAATCAATATACGCTTACTGGATTGTCACTGATTTTACCAAAGCCGCCAGTATGGTTACCTACGCGTGCGTAACAACATACACCTTATGTAATAAACGAGACGGTTACGCTGTGATCACGCAGTTGGTAAACCTTCTGATTTTTCGGTAAATTGTAGAGGCTATGTGGCAGGTCTTTAAAGTCAGTAAATCACACAGCAGGGAAGGTATACACAGTCTGGGCTAATGTCTATACGCTTGATAAGAACGTCTTCCAAGGGCTGCTTAAAGATAAAAGAGACGTTTACGTGATATTTTCCAATAACAACGGGAAGGTCCATGGAGGCTTGTGACGCCATTGTAATGCATTATTTCCTTCCTGATATACCACAGTTTCATTTTTTTTTCAGTTAAACTTCACGGACACACAGTCGAGTGAACAGGTACATGTCAAAAGTAAAATAGCAGCGCCTACACTAAATGTTTGATTTCTCAATGGTTTGCGTGGACGGGTGTAACGATTACCTGTCAACAGTTAGCGGTTATCAGTAGATATCAGTAACCAGTTTGTGTATATGAAGCTCCATCACGGCACGCTCATACTGGGATATCACAGCGTAATTTGCTTCCAGCCTCGGATACTTAGGACGAGATCTCGACTGTGACACAACGCTAATGAACGTGTACGTCGTTCTGCTCATGTAGAATCAATGGTCTGATCAACTCGATCGAGGTGATACAACTTACATGCCAGCTATCTGCAGCTCCTAGCCAGATCCACGATGCCTTAATTGAACCCGTTCAATTGTTAAGAGCTATTAACTAAAAAGATATCCTCCCACGTAGGAGTTCACCCTTATGAAACATGCTACTCTCTATCCTGAATTGGACTGACCCGTGCTTTAGAGCATTTTATCGGCCAGGCTGAACCAAACCAGAAGCAATGACTGCCGGTAACCTGTGGATGGCCGTGGGAAGGTCTGCCGGTAACGTGCGGATGGCCGTGGGTTTCGCCCTGGTTTTGTCCGGTTTCCTTTCACCATCTGTTGGAATAATGAAATATTCGTGATTACGGCCAATCAAATAAATAAATAATTAAAATTTATTTCATACTCGATTTGAATATGTCTGAGTGTAGGCCGATTTGAACCGATAAAAAGTGGCAATATTCTACGTTGGTTGACGGCCCTGCCGCACTATATGCCTCAACCTCTCTTCTCTCCCACGCTCCGGAAAGCTACCATGGTTGCACAGTGGTAAAACGTGTAGCAATGTTTAATTTTATGTAGTTTCTCAGAAAAGGTAGTCAAATTTAATATACATAAATCCAGCGAAATCATTGCGCATGTGTAACCACGAATGAAGGCAAGGAACGAGATAGAAACAAAATGACAATCCTCTCTGCTGATGGAGGAACTCAAGCTCAGCTAACTGCTGTGAATCGCGCCATGCAGGCTTTACACGTCACAGTTCGTACTCTGGGACTAAATACAGAGCGGAACTGGGCATCCTGACATTGGAATCTATGGACTTAAATATTTAATCAGGGTTATGTGTCATAGGAGATTACAGACTTCCATCTGTTACAAGAAGAACGACATTTCCTGAACATCTGAAGTAAAACAAGCGGAGGGTATTTGTTCCATTTAATCCACATTGTTAATATAAAATAAACCATAAAGCTGATTGCTATCGTGGGAGTGTAATATTCCGAAAAATAGGCGCAAAAGACCTTTGGAATTTAACATAAAATACATTACTCTATGTGGCTAAACATAACTATAAACAATGAATATTACGTCGGCATTATGTCTTCATGTGTTAGATATTTACCTGGGGTTGCATGAATACCATTTGGTTTATTCTGCTGAGCTTATCCTACTGGCTTTATAACATTCTACGGCTAACACTTTCCCTGAACACATAAGTCGGTAGATTTTGAGGAGAGAGCTAGATAATAAAAACCTATTCATTTCACTCTATATTCAGATATACTTGTTTATGGAGGTATGGACTCCTTACAAACATGCTAAGTATAAATCAAGAAGAAGAAGGGTCATTATATAGGAAAGATTACAATAAACGCAATCGCCCTTAAATAATGACGTAAACAACGGACTAGGCTTACGTGAATCTCCAAACTTGCAAATGTATTATCACTCCTTTAGGGATAAATGCCGAAACGTTTTTATTATTTAGATATATGTTAGATTCATTCTGCCCATGCATGCTATCGGGCGATTTGTGTAAAACTTATACTGCATGCAACTGTAACCGACTCTCATGACACGTCAATTATTGATATTAATTGAAAATATTAATAATTCACCGTTAAGAAAAGTAGGCGTCATCTGTGACATTTGAAACGATGTGGTTATAATTGGTGTTTGGAGGCTGATGCAAACTGATCTTAGATAAATTTTTTTGGAACACAGTCCACAACGAAATATGCAAAACAAAATTTGTCAAGCATAGAATCATAAAGGGAATTAAGACAAGGAAACACGGTCTTATTGATAATAGATTATGTTGGCGTCCAAACTGAGTGATCATTCACACAGATAAGAACCCAAATCAATAGAATGATTGACATACATATCATACCAGCATGGGTGAACACTGGATACAATGACAGAGGTCCAAGATAAGGTTGACAATTTTTGATTTCGTATCAGAATGGGAGAGCATCAAAATTATATGACAGCTATCCAGGAGAAATGTTAACGTTGTCTTAGAATCCTTGATAACATGTGAGACCAATAGGATAAAGACAACTAACCTGTAGAATGTTGACTTTTCTTGAATATTTTATCATCACTGTAGGATACTGGTATATAGGTAGTTAGGTCTAACCAGGACATTTGTGGACATTTTTTTTATATTATATCGTCAATGAAGCAGACTGGTATAATACAATCTAGCCAGGAAATTGTTGGCATTTCAAAATGCAAGTGTGTCAGTAGATGGAAAGTGTAATTTATTAACAGCATCCGAGACGAGATAGCCGCCATATTGATTACCAGTGCACACTAAGGCGTCAGCGTCGGGAGCCCCGGGACAGGGTTCAAATCTTAGAAGTGTCAGATCAAAGAGTTTTGATTAAAATCTGCACTATTAGTTATTCCTCACCTGTTATTCAGCCCAAGGTGTTGCAGTGTATTGTGCGTACCGGGGGCCCCGGTGTCAGTATAGTGGGACTGGGTGATGCTGAAGTCTTGTGTTCATGGTATGGCTTCGTAGTGAAGTAACACTATCACATACCCTCGAGGTATGCCTATTTGGACACTTTGCGACTCACGCATGGTTGGTTTACTCTTTGCCACACCACCGATCTACTCGCAGACCAGTAATCAACAGTCATCAATAACATTGTCTCAGCTGTCTGTTAGAATTATGTTGAGTTTATTTATTTTGGTGTTTTACTGCACACTCAAGAATATTTCACTCCTACAACAGCGGCCAGCATTATGGTGGGAGGAATCCGAGTAGAGCCGGGGGAGGGGGGGGGGGGAGAAGGACCCACGAACATCCGCAGGTTATTGTCAAATATTTCCACGTAAGGCTGGTGGGAAGCCAGCATGAGCTGGACTTGAACTCAAAGAGACCGCATTGGTGAGAGGCACCTGAGTCATTACACCGTGCTAACCTAAACCCACAGTCACGTTTAATCACCACATTTTGAAATGCAATACATAGCTTAAGTGGCTGAATTACTTTAAGTGCATTTATGTAATGCGACAAACTGTTTCAATCAGCTTTATATTTGAGCTATTCACAAGAGTTTTCAGTGTTAACCAATTAATACTATTTTCTCAAATTGTATAGGAGACGCTCACAAGAAATCCAATTATATGCAATATCACAAAATGGTGTGAATACTTGTTTTAGGACGACAGCTATTGGATATTGTAATACCAAATAATGTACAAGAATACCAATAGATAAATCAATTCCTGGAAGCTGCCTCGTCTCAGCCTATTTAATTGCAGAACGGAAGGTCTATCCCGAGCCTGTCCGGAATCAACAGTCTGGGTTGTGTGAGTACAGCCTACTTGCGTTGTGTTATAGATAGATGGATAATACGGGTTTACTCATGCCCTCAATGGGAACAAAACACATTCGTGTCGTATAAGATGGATCCGGTGTTCTTACCGAAGATTTTACGAGAGGTGATATTGGTACTACCTCAGTGGACGTTCTATATGGGAAGAATAGGCCAAGTACTGCTTGGAACAGTGTTAGTATATTGCGTTGGTTGAGGGGGGGGGGGAGGGGGATCGTATCGGGTGTTTTCGGCATGGCGTTCCAGTGAGGCAGCGCTGTAAATATATTTCTGTTAGGTTCCGCGTGCTTCAAGGAGAATTCACGTCGTGACCGAATAATGCTTAACGTGGCGTTAAACACGTCAAACAAAACATATCAACAAAAAACACTGTGGTCGTTGACATTCGACACAATCCATCCTGCAAATGATTCTCCATGTTTCTGGTATAGTTGATGGAAGTTTGTCTTGATAAAATATAAATAATATATAAATATGCATAGGTACTACTCTAAATGCCAGTACATGACTCTAACAAACAGGACCGCCATCATTTCCTTCAAGAAACATTTTTCCCTTTTCACAAGAATAATAATATGTATGGTAAATACGAATCATATTATCTAATTATAATTCATTAGTGCAAGGCACAAACAAGTCTGTATTTGTCGTAACACCCACCTCAGGTCTTTCATTCTAGTCTCGGCGAGAATTTCTATTCTGGGTACAAATTTTATCAGAAACTGCAAAACACACAACACATGCGTCATTGACCACAATGCTATCACGAACACTTAATGGATTCAAAGGCCGTCGGCTTAGATGATTTGTTGATTATCATAGCAGGGGGTCGACGATAAATCCAGGTTGACGTTTACATACTGATCTAGGTTGACCAGGAATAATCAAAGTTCTGCCTGTTTTATCACAAGATACAGATAGCTCTGGGGGGAACTGCCCAGATTTGAACTGTCGTTACAACCGGCGGCTGAAAGGCTACATCCTGGGTGTGATGTAAAGAAAACCTGATCAATGAAGACGGTTGTGAATGACGTGTGTTACACATATTTTTATGGAGACAAGGTGGCTTCAGTTGAAATGTACAGCACAAAAACTTGCTTCCCACCACACCCAAACCATTATGACATTTTTCCTTCAACACGTAGGCCTAAACCACCATCCTTTCAATTCCTAAACTACCACGACACATTTCCCAGTCGGCCTCAATCGCCGTGACACATTTCTTTCCTGTCACACGTTTCCTTCCCCGCCTACAACACTGCGGCACATTCCTGTCCACACCTAAATCACCGTGGCACATTTTCTTTGATAACTTTGATGCACAAGTATCACAGATACTTTCAGATCAGATCTACCTGTTTCTAACTAGAAAATACTGAGAACTATTTGTACGGTAAAATCCTTTGTATCCTGCGTTAGTTCACAGTACATGTATGTTGTGCAACATGAAATGTCCTGTAACAGAGCCTCACACACTTATGTTTAGCGATGACAGTTTTTACACTCTATCTTTTGCCAAGTGAAATTGTAACATGTTGTAAACGCACACTGGATTTTTTTTTTTTCAGTCTCGGTGTTTAACGCCATAATTCAGAACTTTCCACTAATTCGATGGTTGCGAGTTTTATACCAAGAGTGCTCAGGATAAACAATTTTCTAATATGTGACCGACGGGCTTTTGTCACCTATAGGCGTCACGAACAACGGGGGTACAATTTCATTTTGTTGCTCGTTGTTGCTGAACTCCAAACTGGAGAATTTTTTCATGGGTTCATAGCTTTATAGGTGCAGGAGACCGGAGAACTCCGAACAAAATTCGTACTTCTGGCAAATTACTGACAAACTTTGCGACATGTACATTGTTCACAACCAAGCGGTCTACGGCAAGCGTCGTATCAGGCCATGCAAATACTGTATTTTTGCCGCCAATATTCTGAGAATATTTTGTGTTCCGTTCTTATGGGTTCAGCTGTATAAGAAGGTCGGACAGGTTGTCAGAACTGTAGTCAAACTAATTAAGCCGTGCAAGAAAATACAGCCAGGTAGTAAAGAGCTAACCACAGGGTGTGAAAAAGTTCAGACATATGGCATGTAGAGATGATTATTTTTTTTTATAAAGTCGCAAGCTTTTGAGACACATGAAAGCAAAGGTTTGGTCACGTGATTCTTGGTTTCGTGGGTTTGAGGTTAGGCACCGGAAGTAACAGATAGTAGGTGATAATGTGCCCATTGATAAGGCAGACGCCTCCGGCAAAATATCCCTTTTCTAATCAAGACATAATTCACCGAACTGTGCTTCCTCGCGCCATCATCGTGGTTTGAGGATTTGTACCGGCGACAGCAAAAGAGACATGGCATCTCCGTTTCCCTTAATTTTAACTACTTCAGTATGTAGTATGGAGAAAGTCATTCTTTGATTAGATTTCAGGTCAAATTTGGGGCACTTTTAGTTTTTATATTTTATTTATAGTATTTAAATTTTATATTGGATGAGAAAAGATAGACTTTAAAGAACATTCTAAAACATGTGAAATTTCTTTCTGACAAGGACCAATACACAAAGTAAAACTGGAGCACCTACGACAGTTTGACGGTTGGTCAAATGTTCACACGCCACGGTAAAAAACAAAACAGCTTCTTATCAATTTACCTCAGGGTTTATGCTAACCTCAAAAATAGTAGCAAATCACACGCCCTCTACCCGCATGGCGTATTAAATATATTAAATAAAAGAATATGCAATGATGTTAATTGCAATACCTTAAATGTCACTGATATAGAATTACCCAAAATGCCATACTGTCATCATATTTATTTTACAAACACATAAAAAAAATGCAAAAATCCATACCTTATCCATTAGAGAAGTTTAATTCTGAAGTTGATGCCTTTTACTGTTATAGCACATTTGTATGTATATTTACTACAGTTAAAACGATCCACTGAGTGAAAAAATTTCTTCATTTTTATCCGCAGTTTATTTCTGTTTCATTCTTTCATAATAACCTCTGTGATTTGCCGAAAGTCATTGTTACAAACCCACCAGCGCAAACAGGAAAATTGATGTAACTGAAAAGGGGCATTTAGTAGTGAACTCCTCCGGGCAACACCTGCGTTTTACTGTTAATACTTAAAACATTATTTTCTTGGGAAGAGAACTGATTCTAATAAAACGAGGATTTGCTGGCTAATCAATTAGTAATAGGATAAGAGAGGAAAGACAATAATACATGAGGTCAATTTTGTGAAGCTGTTGCAAACACAGACAAAAACACTCTTGGATTCAAAGCCATATTGTGGCGTTTAATGACCATGTATGCCGGCTAATTTCTACACGATATGTTGTTTCATGACCCAATTAGGGCTAAAGGTTTTACAGGGACAAAGTCATAGCTAATTTCTGTACTTCACCGTCACTGTTGTTTATTTATCAAATCATGGCTGGACCCTGATCCCTTTGCACAAAGATCCCTTTGCACATAGATCATTTCACAACTATATACTATATTAGTCTTAATGGAAATAGCTGAGTTACATGTGTGAGTGAGTTAAATGTTGTATTCGACCGTCAATGATGGTTTTGATCAAAAATATATATGAAGTCTAAATCGTGATACGTTTTCACAAAGATCATTTTACACCTCAATGCAATACTAGTTTGTCACTGGTGTGTATAGATCAATTCACAGCTGAAGTCCGCGTGATACTTTTTTTCCACATGGATTGTTATGTATGACTATTTAACGTTTTCATGTACTGTTAGTCTGCGTGCCTTTGTGTTATATGTTATAAGTATAACAGGCCCTGTTATATATGTACAGCGCGGACCTGGCCGAAAGCACCTTGTTCAATGCTCTGTTTATTTAACTGGCTGTTCATTGGCTGTTAATTCTGTGTCTAAGAATAGTTGAATCCACCTGGACCGTATATAAGCCGTGTTTTCTGCGCAGAGTGGACGTATTTTTGCTGCATCCACTGGGAACCAGGAGAGTGTGCGACGCTCTCGTATCGAGTCCATTATATTTATATGAGCTGGTGATGCCAGTTTCATTTGGGAGGACAGTTTTTATGCCGGCACCGTTTGTGTACCACAGTAGTACTGATGTCTGGTTTATGTGAATTTCTGCGGAAGTCACGTTTATTGGTGTTCGGATCTTTATTATGATTATACAGTGTGGACTGTGTAATTTGTTTAACACGCTGACCTCGCCTGACCGACAAGGTCGTCAAGGACTCTAAACTGAAGTTTTCAGTTTTGCAAAGGACGTTCGTTCTGCCACAAGGTGACATTACTCTACGTCTCTGAACGGCTCGTTTGTGAGCTTCTGCGGGAGCTGTGACTGTTCTAAAGTGGATTATACCTCCATGCCTGGATTTACCCTGTGTTGTGCTCTGCGGGTGTGACGTCATTCAAAGGTTTGACTGTTCCAGTTCTGTGTAACCTGTGTACTGTGTTCGTGTTCGCTAACCTGGCGAAGTACCTGTCTAGGACAATTTGTGACTTGTGTGTTTATCCCATGGTCTTTACGTTGGATCTCCTGGAACACGTTCCTTGGGAAGCAAAGGTGAACTGGAAACTTTTAAAGACCGGTAATACTGATGTGTATGTTTTTTATGTTGTTGTTGTTGAATCTCAGAGATTCTGTTCTGTTAATCGCGTCAAATGTCAGATATCTGTAATGCGCCCAGGTACCATACTGGACATTCTGTCAATGGCGGTTTCAAGATCAATCCCGTTCTTGATGAATTCAGCTTTTTTTCTTGTTTCAACACACTTTTATCAGAAATCTATGTAGTTATTTATTTATTTGATTGGTGTTTTACGCCGTACTCAAGAATATTTTACTTATACGACGGCGGCCAATCAGAAATTAGACAACCCGCTTCTGGAGTCACAGGCTTGAAAAAAAAATCTGCTGTGTTATATACTGTTTTTATCAGTTTACTTCAATAAAACCCGTGTGCTTACTCACAACGTTATCAACATAGAACACAGTAAAACACACGTCATTTGACGGCATGTAACACATAGCTATCAAACCGATGAATAATGTCGGTTTTTATGACATTCGGAGTAATTCGTCTCCAAAATCAGCCAAGAGGACTGTTCATATTTTGCCTGCATGAGACGTTTATATGAGGGACCATATAGTTAAGATCGACTAGCCCTTGCAATTTTCTTTCCCAGAAACCAATCCCTAGTTATGACAAAGGAGCAGATTGTGGCATTTTCGATATAATTTATCACCTTATGCTGATTGTTTAAGAAATGTATCACAGCAATACCAAATTTATATTTCACGGCGAACTCGGCATTGATTACATGGTGTCCAGGTTTCTTTTTTGATCTAAATATTTTAAAACATGACCTTTGCCAAAATTATTCCCGAACAGTGTCAACACTTTTAAAATCCTTTTCATTGTTTTCAAATTAGTGTTTATAAAAATGAGACGGCAACACAGGGCTGGAGTAATTCCATACCAGGGACATGTAATAAAATGCAACTAACCTCACTGTATTTTTTTATTCTTCTTAACCATCATGCTTGGCGTGTGTAAGTTGCTGCTATGTACGGATTTACATGAACAGTGAGAATAAAACCTAGCTGTTGTAATATAAAAAGAGACCAGATTTGGCAAGCTACTTGTGACCATTAGCCATCTATCACACTGTTGTCGCTGCTCTGATTTTACTTTCCGTATTGTAGTCTGTTTATATTATACTCTATATGTAATAGTAATCCATCCCCATTTGTTTTTTTGAAAACAAAAATCATCGTAATCAGCTCATAAAATCAAAAGCATATCAGTCATGGCGAAATGGAGAAGCCTGACAAGGTTCGATGCTAGTCTCTGACCGCCTCTTTAAAATGCGTGATGTACAGTCCAGGTAAGAATCGCGTTGATGCCTGTACTCATTTCGTAGCTAGAAACTGGACTTACACCCCACGCAACATCCACTGTCCTTTTCCGCCAATATTTACCCATCACGGTCCGTTACAAATTGTGCCAATGTAATTCCCATAATCACCTTTTCACCATGCACCACAGAACCACACAGTTAACCTTTCTCAACGGTTGTATTGTTATGCCTGCGTGTATATAGGATGGCTCTCGCAAGGCTATTGGAGGCGTGGAACGTTTGCCCAGTTCTACTACCACTATGTAAACAGTCCATCACAAGCTATATGAGCGCATTTCCATTTATCGTACTAGTCCTACATACATCGAACCTGTTAGTAAGTCAAACAGAAACAAACAGTCCACAGTACTGAAATCTACAATCGAAGTGTGCTTGCATCCCCAGTCTTTCGTGTGAGCGGTATGAAGTACGTATATATGGGACGTTACCGAAGGCATATTAAATCTGTTTCCTGTTTGTTATCAGCACCAGAGACGACTGTATGCTGTAAATATAGACAGCGTGGATCAATTAAAAACACTTGTTTCTTCGCCAGATATTTACGTGATCTTAGTATTAATTATAACTTTGATTTGCAATTACCAATATTAGTTGTCATTACTAAGTTACTCGACAAAAAAATCAAACAAAATGTTCAAACTCATGTCTCAATATATAAAACATAACTCCAATAACACAAAACTTTATTAAAATGAATGCAATATTTAAGATTTAATAACTGAACAAACATTTTCAATTTGTACTTTGGGCCATTTCGACCCCTGTCATTTAAAGTATTTTAGTATGATGCATACTTTCGACGAGTAACAGGACATGACATGGTAATTGTTGTTATTACAGTGCTGTACAATATGCAGTCTATCAAACCTTGCAAGTGTTTCCATCTTGCATCGTCACTTTTAAAACGCGTACATGGCACTGCGCAGGCACTGTTAGCCTAACAGTGTATTTCTACAGTTGAGTCCGAACAGAAAAAGACTATCGATACGTTCGAGCGAATCAGATCTGCATATGACCACTTCTGGTTTTCCATTCAAAGGCTTCACTAACAGCTAATTCATGCCAAGCAGCCTTTCGCACACTCACACGTTCACGCATTTTCCCTATTGTTTAAGCAAGTTTTCCCAGCCTGTAGGCTATACTCATCCGCTGCTTTGTCGCAAACAACACCAGCTTAATGGATAAAATACATCCTTTACGTTTGCCTCGAAAGTACGGCAACAGAAGCAGACTGTTGACTCAGTATAAGCCAATATTTAGTCTGGAGCGAACAAAGTCACTTTCCACGCCCTCCACTGTTCCCCGCTGTCCCAATGGAGACATGTGTTTGCATGTATTTAAGTAAGACTCA